>NC_083413.1:32335617-32638647 GCF_020745735.1 Hemiscyllium ocellatum
GGCCCAGATTATTCAATACTTCTTAGCTCAAAATTGGTGTAGTAAGTCACATTTTTTCTGATAAATTGCAGTTTTGTGAAATCAGAAATGACAAAGCTTGCAAAACATACAATAGTCTTATATCCACCTATGTTAGACACCTGTTAAAATTGATCTGAAACACCCAAAAGTAAATTTAGTATTTGAAATGAGTAAAATTATACTAATTATAAGAAGCCTCTGCAGACTGAGCTCTCCCTTAAGTGCTGTGGAAGTCAAGCATTGGAAATATAAATCAAATGACATCTAAATCACTAATGAAATACCTGAAAACAATGATGCCATTGATGCTGAGAGCCCATTCGCTGACATGTGAATGAGGTTTGACTCATCAATACAATCTGTATGATAGTGACAATAAGATTTACATCATTCCAACAGTTTTTCTCAGCAGTGTGCAGGCAGTTTGGCAGTAAAGCCCTGCCTGATAAAGCGAAAAATAAACTCAAGTACCACTCTGTAATAATTATTGACTTAATGGTTGCAATTTGGCATAGTAAGGGATATAACAGCTTTAATAGAAATATAAAACTTGCATCTTACAGGAATATTCATTAGCAGCATTTTTGAAATAAAGACAACATTTTAATTCAGAGTCCTCTTTTGTTTTTAAAACTTCAAAATGTTGTAACTCATGATTGCTATTCAGATCACTAAAAGGACAGATCTTGATAGACTGGGAAGGTGAGAAGGGAAAATATAAACAGACAACCTTCATTTGCATCATCTTTTGTGAGAATGCTACGCACAAATCATTTTTTTGGAATACAGTAATAATTACACAAATAGATAATTAATATTTTAAGCTAGATTTTCTTTAATAGCATTCAATTACAGTCATTTACATTAATTCTATGTTTATGAACCCTCAAGCCATTTAAGATTCAGGTACAAAAAGTTGGAGGGGTTAATTCTGATATGCCAATACACGATACAAATTGGATTTTAAAAAATTATGAACCACAAAAACCTTTAGCATAGACTTTTCTTACTAAAATGAGTATATAAAACAGAGGGAAAAATTTGACCAATACCAATGTCAGTTGCACATCTAATCAAACACAAGAAAGTTAACTGGGGAGAGGGGGGAAAAAGAAAAAGGAGATTAAACTAACACTTCGCAGTACATTACAAAATTAGATCTGCTTCTGGTCTTGTGGATACTTTGCAGATTGACTAAAAAATGTTATTGACAGTTCCTCCCTTGGTCAGTTTGCAACTGAATTATCTGTAGTCCGTGATGATGACATCCTTTATCAGTGTTTGTCCTAAACGCTGGTGACTCTTCCAAAAATGATGCAACCACATCAAAATATAGCAGAGAATTGAAAGCTACTTTTCTTATTCAGATGTCCCAAAAATGCTCTTATTCCCATTGGAGAAAATGCAGATATATGTGATCCAAGTTCTGAAACATGGTTAGTCAACTTTAAAGATGGAGCATGATATTAGAAAAGACTTTCACAAGAAAGTAATTTTCTCTCCATTGCAAAGTGCTGCATGGTAAATTTAGAAGTCAAATAATTTGTTTTTTGCAAATCAATGCATCAATAATAATTGCAGATACATATAGGAAGGCTAGCAGAGCTTATGAAACACTCCTCGTACTTTGATCTCATCAGTCATGAAAATGTTTTTGTGATACCTTGGCACTTTACTTATCATTAACTATAGTTATGATACAGTATAGTTATGGTATTTTGAGGTTTTTCACCTTTCTCAAAAAAAACTCAAAAAATTATGGAAAACCCTAAGTATTATAATTGTTACAGTCTGCTGAAAAGCAGCAACATCAGCAGAATGGACTTTGCCTGTTCCACAATTTTCCCTTTTATCTTTGACAATACCTTTTAATTCGAATTCATCCACTCCATCCGTGGATCCAGAATCTGAAAGAGGCGCAGAATCACGGGAACTGATAGGGGACCCACTTTCTGTGGTGCAGGCTGTGAAAGTGAAAGTGTCTGTGAAAACTACACATTTTAGAGGCTCATTTAACAACAGAACTAAATAGAAAGTTAAATCAAATCATGCCGAATTAATAGAACTGTACAGATGGCTGCTTGGTTGGTATAAAACATAGGAATTAGGAGCAGAAGACATGATAGGCCTTTTAAGCCTGGTCTGCCATTCAATAAAAACATAGTTGATTGATGTGTTTCAAATTTCATACTCTCACCTACCCCAATGGGAGGGAAAATCTACCTCCACCTTAAAAATATTCAATGACACTGCCTTCTGAGGCAATGCATTCAAAAATCACAAGATATTTCTCCTCACCTCTGTTTAACAGGGAATCGCTCATTTTTAAACAGTGACCCCATTTCTGGAATCACCCACAAACAGAGAGATTCCTTTCATGTCCATCTTGTCAAGGCCATTTAGATTGTTATGTACTATAATTAAATCACAACACTTCTTCTCAACTCCAATGGAAAGGTTAGTATGTACAACCTTTCCTCATAAGGCAACAGAATAAGACAACAGCTAACAATCTAGTAAGCCTCCTCTGAACTGCCTTCAAAGCATTTCCATGCTTCTTTAAATAAGGAGACCAAAACTCCAAGTGGTAATCAAGATGTGGTCTCACCAATGCCCTGTATAACTGAAGCATTATATCCTTATTACATGTTCAATTGCTCTCATACTAAAAGTAGCATCATATCAGCCTTCTTAATTATTTGTTGTATCTGCATTTTAATTTTGTAACTTATGCACTACAGCAACATGATACCTTAGAAATTTGGAAATCTGCACTAATTCTCCATTTACTTCTTTTAAAATTCCTGTCAAAGCAAACAACTTCACATTATTCCACACCATACTCCATCTGTCAGATTTCTGCTCATTCACTCGATCTACACCCATATTCATCTGCATTCACAGGTCTGTTCCACAACCTACTTTCCAATCTGCAAACAAACATATGTACATACAAACATGTAAATTGGGAACTGGATCAGGCTATGCAGTCCCTCGAGTCTGCTCTGCCATTCAGTAAGTTCATAGGCTATCAAACAGTAACCTCAAATCTACCTGCCCATCTACTCCCACTAATCTTTCAACTTTTTACTTAAGAAAAATAGTCAGTCAGTCACCCACAAATTCAAAACATGAAGTCATTGCACCTCCCTGCATCCCCTGCCCCACAATACAAGTCATTGATACAAAATGCCAAAGCCAAGTCCTCAGCACAGATCTCTGCAGAACTGCACTTGCCATATTCCACCAACCAGATGACCCATTTATACGGAGACATACAACATGAAAACAAACCTATCGGTCCAACCAGTCCAAGCCAACTATAATCCTAAACTAAACTAGTCCCATTGATCTATGCTTGGTCCATATCCCTCAAAACATTTCTTATTCATGTACTTATCTAGATGTCTTTTAAATGTTGTAACTATACTGGTATCCACCACTTCTTCTGGAAGTTCAGACCACAGACAAATTTCTGTGTAAAAAGATTGCCCCCATGTCTTTTCAAAATCTTTTTATTTTTGTCCATAACTCTGGCTAAATGGCAGAAAACAATCTTCTATCCATGCTATTATGCTATTCCTGATACAAGCTTCTATTTTGTACAACTTATGTGGGATCTTGTCAAATGCCTTCAAGAAATCCAAGTGCATACATCTACAGGCTCCCTTGTATCCACAGTAAATTTCTCCTTCAAGCAATTCCAATAAATTGGTTAAACAGTATCTTTTTGCATAAAATCATGTTATTTCCAATTACATTTTAAAAAAGTGCCCAGTGTGAGTTACCTAAAAATCAATTCCACTTCTTCACTACAATATATGCCAACCAACTGGCCTACAGTTTCTGGTTTTCTGCCTCCCTCAATCTTGGATAGAGGAGGTATATTTACTCCTTTCCACTTCAGATTCTGGAAAGATTTCCTCGAGTTTTAGAAAATTGACACCAATGTAACTACAACCTCATTAGCCATCATCTTTAAGGCCCTAAGATAAATTGGGTCAGGGCTCTGTAAACCAAAATCCAGTTCTCACTCGTCAGTCTTTTAGCCACATATTCCATGCCTGAGTAAAATATCATGGGCTCAAAGTCAGATCTGGGCAAACAAAATAGGCTGAGACTTCAGTGAGATATTAAGGAAATGCTTTCTTTTGGATGAGAGATTAAGCTTAAAGATTGCAAAATAAGACAACAGACCATGGTGTGAGGGGCAAGGTATCAGTGTGGATTGTGGATTGAGGATTGGCTGACTGGCAGAAAGCAGAGTGGAGATGAAAGGGATCTTTTTCAGGATGGTAGCCAGTGAATAGTGAAAGTCCACAGGAGTCCGTGTGGGGACCACAGCCGTTGAGTTTATATATTGAAGGAACTGAGGACACAGATAGGTGCAAGGACAGATGGTGTTGAGGAAGCAGAAGGCTGCTGAAGGACTTGGACAGGTTAGGAGAGTGGGCAATGAAGTGGCAAATGGAAGACAACATGGGAGAAGTACAAGGTCATGCACTTTAGAAGAATTAGAATTAGCTTTGTCACAGACTCAAATGAGTACAGTGAAAAGTGTACAAGTTGCTGCTATAGCACCATCTTAGGTACAAAAGTCCCAAGGTATAGCTTCTTCAGTTACAGCTCTTCAAAAAACAGAAAAGTATGAATTCCAGCACAGCACATTTTAGAAATAAATTATAAAATGGATGAAGAAAGTTCAGAATAAGCCAATCTATGCTGGTGACCTAGCCTCCAGTCTGTGCCAGGTTTCACTAGACCCTGAAATTGCTCTGGAATCACAGAGACTGGCAGTCCACACTGATGCCATGCCAGGCTGAGAGACTGTCACATACCACCCGGAAGCTATCATGCCAGACAGAGAGACCTGTCTTCTAGTAAAAAGAATAGAGGTATAGAATCATTTTCTAACTGGGGAAAGATCTGTGAAAACTGAAGCACAAAAGGGACCAGGAAGGCAAATGTAATGTTAGCAATCATTTTGAGAGAACTAGAATACAAGATCTGGGATGGAATACAGGGAGAACTAGCCACTTGGATACAGAACTGGGTTGAAGGTAGAAGACAAAGGGTGGTTTTGAAGGGCTCCTTTTCAAACTGGAGGCCTGTGACCAGCGGTGTGCCACAAGGATCAGTGCTGGGTCCACTGTTTTTTGTCATTTATATAAATGATTTGGATGTGAATGTAGGAGGTATGGTTAGTAAGTTTGCAGATGACATCGCAATTGCCGGTTCGGTGGACATCAAAGAAGGTTACCTCAGAGTCCAATGGGCTGAGTGGTAGATGCAGTTTAGTTTTGATAAATGTGAGGTGCTGCAGTTTGGAAAGGCAAATCAGGGCAGGACTGACTTACTTAATGCTAAGGTCTTGGGGAGTGTTGCTGAACAAAGAGGCCTTGGAGTGCAGGTTCATAGTTCCTTAAAGTAGAGTCACAGGTCTATAGGACAGTGGAAGCAGCATTTGGTATGCTTGCCTTTATTCATCAGTGCATTGAGTATAGGAGTTGGGAGGTTATGGTGCGGCTGTACAGGACATTGGTTAGGCCATTATTGGTACAGTGTGTGAAATTCTGGTCTCCCTGCTAAAGGAAGAGTGTTCTGAAACTTGAAAGGGTTCAGAAAAGATTTACAAGGATGTAGCCACGGTTGGAGGGTTTGAGCTATAGGGAGCAGCTGAATAGACTGGGGCTTTTTCCCCTAGAGCTTTGGAGGCTGAGGGGTGACCTTATAGAGGTTGATAAATTCACGAGGGACGTAGATAGGCTGACGAGACGAGGTCTTTTGTTGAAAAGTGTGGTGCTGGAAAGCTCAGCAGGCCAGGCAGCATCCGAGGAGCATGGGAATCGACATTTCGAGCATAAGCCCTTCTTCAGGAATGAAGAAGGGCTTATGCCCGAAACATTGATTCTCCTGCTCCTCGGGTGCTGCCTGGCCTGCTGCGCTTTTCTAGCACCATACTTTTCAACTCCGGTCTCTAGCATCTGCAGTCTTCACTTCCTCTGAGATGAGGTCTTTTCCCCAGGATGGGAAAGTCCAAAGCTAGAGGACATAAGTTTAAGGTGAGAGGGGAAAGATTTAAAAGGAGATGTAAGAAGCAACTTTTTCTACAGAGGGTGGTGCATGTGGAATGAACTGCCAAAGGAAGTGGAGGAGGCTGGTACATTCACAACATTTAAAAGGATGGGTATATAAATAAGAATGTTTTATAGGCCAAATGCTAGCAAATGTAACTTGGTTTATTTAGGATATATAGTCAACGTGGAATAATTGGACCAAAGGATCAAGTTCCCTGCTGTAGATCTCTATGATTCTATAAAAACCACCTCTGAGCTTTAAGGGGCTCTTTTGTCTCTAGTTGCTCTCTTCTTAATACTCATTTAGAACCACTTTGTATTTTCCCTAACTTTATCAGCCAAGGATATTTCAAACCCCCTCTTTGCCTTCCTGATCTACCTCTTTTCTGGTGCCCCTACGCTCTTTATACTGTTAGAGAGATTCAATTGAACCCAGTTGTCTACATACAATAGGATTCTTTTTTATACTTGATTACAACCTCAATACCTTGATTCATGCACTAGTCCTCCAGTAATTTGAGTGAAATCCATCTGCAACTGGCTGACATGACAATTTGTCCTTTCAGATTCTCTAATGAGAACACATTTTACCAAAAATACCCACCTATATCTGACATGCCACCTACTTAGGAAAGAAAACTGGAAAGGACAGTTTCTTCAACATTGCAAGAAACTTAATTTCACACATTCCATGGTTCACACACATATCTTCAGCCACTTCTGTGCACATCTACAATTACTCAAAACAGAGGACCAGCAATGTTCAACTTATAAAAACAATCCCATTCAGGGGTGCAATTTTAAATATCTAGCATTTGAATGGTTTTTTTGTATTTACAAATATCGTCCTGCAATTTGTTCTGACTTAAATACAAACCAACTTGTGAATGGACTCAGGAATGGAACCTGTTCGAAACACAAGTACTGCCTATATTAAAAGGTTTATTTTTCATTAGCAGATCTTAGTTACACAGCCATACATACTATCTGACTCAGTGCTCCTCAATCCAGGCAGAAGCTTTTTCGTACGAATCTGCTGTCGGCGAATACGAATCTTCTGTTTTAGTTCTCTTATTTCTTTGTCACTATCCTCTTCATCATCATCCATGATCTGTTTCTTCATCAGATTGCACTTCATTAGTTCAATGGCAGCAATCAGTGATTCAGAGATACTGAAATGGGCGTTCTCCTAAATAAAAAAGGTTAAGTTTTTTTTATTATGAAATATTTTGTAAATACAATAGCAATGAGAAAAGGAAAGGGGATACTTATTAAAAGAATTCCCCATTCCTGAAGAGATCTCTTAAATTACTCAGGTCAGCTTAAAAAAAACTCTGGATACCTCTGTGCGAAAAAAAATAAGTGTATTCGGTCAAATGGGTCAGCTTTATGCAGGAGAAAATACAGTGGTTCTCTTTAAGTGCTCAAAACAAGCAAAGGAATTTTTTTTGAGATCCTTTCCCTCTGCCTTCCAAGAGCAAATAGTAATTTAGATCTTGTCTAAATAAATTTTGCAATTGTATTCACAAACCCTATGTCTCTGCCCTTCAATGAAAACAAACTTTGAAATTGTATCAAAAATAATTGTTCTCAAGAAGGGTACTAGACTCAAATGTTAACCTTGTTTTCCCTCCACATATGCTGCCAGATTTGCTAAATATCTCCAGCAATTTCTGTTTAACGTGATTTATTTCCTGATTTTCAGTCAGTACAGGTGAGTTTGCACCTATTTACTTTTCCTTCATTCAATAAAAGAATACCCACATCATGGAAAAAGAAGGTCAAGCCAGCCTTAGCATTTTCTATGTTCTATGGTAATACACTTCTAAATCACACTTGAATGTTTCAACAAATGCAATTTAAGGAGCGAAGATAGAAGAATAAAAGCAAATTACTGCAGATGCTGGAATCTGATGCCGAAAGGGAAAATGCTGGAAATTCTCAGCAGGTCTGGCAGCATCTGCAAGGAGAGATAAGAGCTGACGTTTCGAGTCTAACTGACCCTTTGTCAAAGCTGATAGAAGAATGATGTTATGCAACCATCACAATTGAAATTTGAATCATACCGGTTAAACAGTTCTGAGAAAGCTTTAATACATCTGCAGAAGGAATCCTGTAACAAACATTTAGGTATCTAGTGGAACTGGTTTTTAAAAGCCACATCAACTTAAGCCAAACATAAAAAAATGAAAAGTACAAAAAAAAACAAATGTCTAATAGCAAAAAGGATTTTAGCGTACCAATCCTAATCCAATCTTTTTCAGAAATTACAACAAAATTCCAATAGTCTGTTTAGCATCAAGTAAACTGGTTAGAGAAGGAAGTGACAGATGGTTCTATTCTCAGTCAGTTTTTGCAATGGACGTATTAATTTTTTAAATCATCACATTATTGCCAGAGAAAATCTGTAAACGTGTGTACCCATTAGATCAAAGCAGAAAGGAACACTGCACTGTCCAAACTGTGACATTTGTGGTCTGAGTGTGCTTATCTTGAGAGAAATAAAGTTTTACAAACAATTGTCATGGTGTTGATGAGACAAAAATGAAACAGAGCTTTTGAAATGCAAAATCAAAACTAACCAAGAATAAACAGTGGTCATCAGGAATTTCCATAAACCCGAATTTTTAAGAGCAGCTAATAGCAACTTTAACCTTATTAAAAACTTGCAATGCACAAAAAATGTGAAGAAAAATAAAGAGAACAAATTCAACATGCAGAGCAAACCTTCACATCTTTGTTACTGAGGAAGGAAACATCAATATACCTTTTCCAAGTCTGCACAACTTCCGAAGTCCTGTTCTGATAAATAGCTGATCAGAGACTGGCCCTGTGATGGTCGGCGAAACATTCCATCAGAACGGTGTGCGTAACGGGTACCCTCTAGAACAAATTAAACCAAAACTGTAAGAACAAGTTGAATTATTCAGGGCTACAAACCTGAAGACATCTGACATAGTTCACCAGGACTTATTACACCTCTCAAGGTGTTGCATTATCAAGTAATACTGAACGTTAAAATCTCAGTAAATTCTGTAATACTGAAGCATAAGCTATGGTAAATAGAGCAGGTAATGTGAGCAATCTTAAATTATATAAATTCTATTCAGACCTAAATTGCAGATTTTTAAATACAAATATCTAAAATGTCTGAATAGGCCAATTAATCATAACTTGCTTAAAGACATTAAGTGTTTATCATTTGTTAATGAAAGGTTATAAAAGTTTCCTATTCTGAATTTAACAGAATTTTTACTGATTTACCCAAAAATGTCAACTAATTAGCTGACTGGCTGCTAGCAGGTTTTCTGCTATTACCAATATGGACCAGGAAGTCCTGTTGACCAAAAAATAGGTATCTTCAGAATGGAGGAGACCAGAGCAAGGGAAGGGAGGGCAATCTAGAGAAAAAGGAGATATCGAGAGAGAAGCAAGGCAGGGATAGAACATTGACACAGCACCAACCCAGTGCCCGCCACACCACTTCTCGGGAGAAGAAAATTCCCTGCTTTGAAAATTCTGGGGCTCAAACCTCAACCTAATAAATCCTATGTTAGAAACAAAGATCCAAGGCAAAATAATTTAGTATGCAACTTGAAACAGCAAAAGACAGGTAAACAGATTTGGAAATGGCATTTACCAGCTTCCATATAGGGAGAGATAGGAGAACTGATCTGACAACTCTGAGTTGTGAAAGGACCATTTTCCTTCAGGTTTCTTACTCCCAGGTGTGACTCTAAAAGAGGAGATCCAGTTAGCCAGACATTCATTTATTTTAGCGACTAAATCACTTCATTTTACTGCAAGCTTTATTTCCCTTGAAGTGTCAGTTAATCTGTAATACCACATTGCTACCCTGGGAAAGAATAAGTTAGTTAGAACATACTTACATTATAGCATTAAATTTATCAGAAACATGCTTTAAAACAAATGGAGCTTTTTAAAAACAGTATTTTTTATTCGAATTATCTGCTTGACATTGGAAATTGGTTTCAATAAACCAAAACAGGACAGAAAAAAATATCAATACTTGGAAAAACAAATACTGAAACTGAAAGCAACATGCAAGACAGTTTAAAATTAGGGAAAAAAACAAAGCGCACAATCATATGAAATGTAAGTGAAGCAGAGAAGTGGTGTCACTGGTCAGGCTAAGTCAGCATCAACCAATATCGGTGTTTACAAGAGTTAGGTTCTGCAATTAGTGTTACATTATCACAGCCTAGGAGTCCAATGTTGTTAGCCTTTCTGCTTCATGCTTTTTAAACACTGAAGCATTTAAATCCTTTCCAAGGGCTTTCACTCAGTGTTTTCAGTAGATTCAAGCTGATTTTATTAGATCAGAGGATAAGAACATGGAGCTTGAACAACTTAAAATGAATCAATTCAAGACCACATTTTTGGGACTGTCGTCATCTTTCCATAATTAACAATAAAGCCTCATCAAGGTATTTAATTTAGCAATTATTCTGATGTTTTTAATTTAGTTCTGAAGGTCTTCACAGAAACACAATCAGATTAAACATCTGATCACTAAAATTTTAATATAAATAATTTCAGGAGGCAATCAACTAAAGCTGTGCATCAAGAAATTCCTGTTTGACAGCCATATCTCGGAGTTCTAATCATACCCAATTAATCAACACCTTAAAAAAAGAGCTAAAAGAAATGTTATAACCTGTTTATAAGGAATAGGTCTACAACATGGCAGGCTGTGTGTTGCCAAGGGTTGCAGTTTGCGTTACTAATATTCTGAAATTCATGCACAAACAAGAACCTAAGTGCACTGTGCAGCATTTGCAAATCATTTTTCCAATCATTGACAGGCCAGCATTGAAAAGTCAGGCACTGATCCATGATTCAGAAAATTAGCAGTTCTGGTTGTTTAGTGGTCACTTTTAAGCATCGCGAGCAGCCTCAGAACCACAACCTCAACAAAATTTGTTTCAGCACTCCTGTAGCATTTGAAATTAGTGGAGTATTTAAAATAATAAAACAAAAGTGGGTGGCCAGTATGTAATGACCCAATTACATGATTACCTCATCTTTTAATGAGGGTCATAAAGTATCTCTTTTCAAAAAAGCTTGCAAAAATGCCTCAAATTATGCCATCATTAATATTCCAAAAAGCTGAAACTGATAATAGAAGTTTGTACATGATTCTTCACCTAAATTTATCACATGGTAAGTCACACAAAGGCGAAGCAAATCAGGCCATTTCTTTGCTCAAGGAACCAAGAAACTGCAAAACATATCGTTTGAAATTGATCAGAAAGCTGAATTTCATCAGCACAATTAAAACAAACACTTAACTCCGATATCTTTCAATTGTGGATTATACAGACCAGAATATAGACCGTGTAATCTAAATGTATATTTAACAATATTATTACAAGCAAATTTTTCCATAACAAAAATGGTCAATCATCTGAATGAAAAAAGGGCAGTTCTCATTTGGATCACTAAACTATACTGACATATCTATGTACTTAATTTAAAAAAAAGAGATTTTGAGCTAAACGATAAACATTAAAAACTTAAAAAGGTGCATGGGGAAATTTTATTGGTTGAAGCAACTTGAAACGTAGACTACCAACCAGTCCCATTTCTGCACTTTACAAAATGATAAAGCTGACACTGATGTTATCATTAATTATAGTGAAGACTGCATGCTGCTGCTTCATGAAAGTGAAACTTATGACAGCTATTTTCAAACCTTCCACTGGGTCCTCTACTATAATAGTGATTTTCCGGAGGTCCCCTTGAGAAAGCCGAAGAATAAAAATTGGGAAAATGAAAGATTACAAACATTAGGATTAGAGAACAGCGCCAAATATATGATCACTTTGCTTTGTTCAGTGCCTCCGCCCCACCTTTCCTGAGCTAATGCCATAATATTGTACAAAATGCACATTCGTATCTTAGCTAACTTGCCAACAGCGTGAATAAGCTGCAAATAATCACCTCTAATATGCAAAGACAGCCTTGTCAAGTTTCTTTTCCCTCTTCTAAATGGTCAACACTGCAAAACTGGCTTCCATAGCCAGTACAAGACTTGAAAAATTAGTCACAATATACAACCACTGTTTCAACCTAGCTGGCTCATTATATATTTTGCATGATAGATGTTCAATGTTTTGTAAAAATAGTAACTAAAGATAAATAAACAAATGTCTTTGCTTAGTTACTTTCTATACAAGATTCTTGACTGGAGAAAGATTTTTCAGCATTTAAAACATCCATTAAAAACCTCTTTAAATCATGAATTAACACTCCGATTACATTTATTAATGGGTGTCAATGAATGTAGTCTATTCCTAATATTTCGGAGGCATAATATTTACATAACTGGTCTGGTATAGTTTCTATACAATGCTAACCCCCCCAGATGTTGATAGTGTGGGATAAAACAATGGTAATTCCATTTCACATCAAGGTGCAATTGCTGAACCTCTATGATAGAAAGTGTCTTTATTTGGTAATTGTGTGGCACAAATGTGACTTGTCATTTATCTGCCTAAGCTCAATGTTGCCTTGCTGTATTTGGCAGTGGACTGCTACAAATAGTAGTCACAAATGGTGCAGAACATTGGTGATTGCACAAACATCTCCACTTTTGTCCTTTTGACAGAAGGAAGATCATTGATGAGGCAGTTGAAGGTGGATGAGCCTAGGTCACTGTCCTGAGTAGCTCCTCTAGACATGCCCTGAGCCTGAAGTGATTGCAGTGGTTGTTTCATTGTGCTAGGCGTAAGTCCAGAGGAGTGCTCTCCCAATTCCCAAAAACTCAATTATTGCTAGGGTACCCTCATGCCATAGTTTTCCCTTGACATCATAATTTAATAGTCACATTCATCTCTCCACTGAAGTTCACTTCTTTGGTCCATGTTCAGACCAAGTCTCTACAAAATTCAGAAGAACACACTTGACAGAAGGCAAACCAAGTGTATATGAGAAGGTTATTATCGGCTAAGTGCCATTTGATAGGGCTATCGTTGACTCCTTACAGTTCTCTGCTGAATAGTCACAGTAGACGGAGGGATAGTAGTTTATCAGGTTGGATATGTTCTATTTGTGAACAAGACTCACCACAGCAGTTAATCATAATGAGGTAGATGGAATTGTTTGAATTGGAGTGGGATAGCAGATGGCTAGTTCTGGAATACAAGTCTTGAAAACTATGACCAGGATACTGCCTGACTCCATAGCTTTTTCAGTATCCAGTGCTGTCATTTCAATGATATTGTTTGAGATGAACACTGACATCTGTGGTGCTTGGGACTGACCTCAGAAGGAGGCTGAAACAGAAGTTCATGTGATATTTCTGGCTGAAGAGATATATGAAATGGTAAGCCTGTACTGTCATACTAATATGCTGTGGTTCCCCCATCATTCAGAGTAAGGATATTTCTGGAGCTTCCTACTAATGATCCATCACTAATTTTGACTGCATATGGCTGCAGGCAAGGCTGTGGTTAGCTACTGCCTCACAGGGCCAGGCACCCAGGTTCGATTGCACCCGCAGGTGACTATATGGAGCTTGCACATAGTGTCTCCGTGTCTCCTTAGGTTTCCTCCCACAGTCCAAAAGATGTGCAGGTTAGGTGGACTGGCCATGATAAATTGCCCCATAGTCTCTAGAAATGTGCAGGCTAGGTGGATTAGACATGGGAAAAGCAGGTTTACAGGGATAGGGTGTGGGCCTGCATGGGATACTCTTCAAGAATGTGTGGACTCAGTGGACCAAATGGCCTGCTTCCACACTGCAGAGATTCTACGATGACTGTAGAACTTGCTTTGTTCACTGGCTGCGGAATCGCTTAGCCTTTAACACTTGCTGAAGATGAGGCCTGACATGCAAATAGTCTTGTATTGTAGCCTCATCAGAACAAAGAACAAAAAAAATTTACAGCTCAGGAACAGGCCCTTGGGCCCTCCAAGCCTGAGCCGATCCAAATCCACTGTCTAAACCTGTCACCCAACTCCTAAGCATCTGCATCCCTCTGCTCCCCACCTACTCATGCATTTGCCCAGATGTATCTCAAATGAATCTACCAGGTTGACATCTTTTTTCGGTCCATCTTGTACTGCTCCTGGAAGTGCTCTGATCTCTTAAGTGAGCCAATGTTAATCCCCTGGTATGGTGTTGATGCTAGAATGAGGGATGTGAGAGGCCATGAGGTTGCAGATTGTGGTCAAACATAATTATGTTGCTGAAAAGCCACTATACTTCATGAATGTCCATTGAGTTTATAAATTTGTTAAACATTTACCCATTCAGCACAATGGTGGCACCACACAAGATATTGGGAGAATTCTCATTGAGAAGATGAGGCTTCGACACCACATACACGATGATAATCACTCCTAACAATACTGTCATTCCGGAAATACAGGCAGATTGGTGAAGGGAGGTCAAGTCGGTTATTCAATTTTTTTTTGTTTCCTCATCACCTTCCACAGGGACCAATTGGTAGCTATGTCTGTTAGGACACAACCAACTTAATCAGCATTTGTGCTACACTGCCAATTATGGCAACAGCCATTGAACATTCTCTGCCTGTGCCATCTTCAGTGAGCCCAAGCTGTGTCCATCCTAGAAAGTGGATTTGTTTTGTGCTCTCTTGTGGAGACAGGTTGTTAGTGACAAACAAGTGGTTTTGTGTCCATGCTTGACTTCATAACATATATGACATATGACCTCACAGACTTGAGGGGTCAAATATGTCAAGATCTCGCAGATCAACTGTCTGCTCAACTGTATACACCTGCATTGCCATGTCAGTGAGACAACACAATCAAGGACTGCGATAGTGGTGTCTGGATGCAAGGTATGATTCAGAGATTGACTGCCAGTGAAACAGCTCCAACTAATTTTGGCATAAGTCCCCAAATGTTAATTCAGAGAACTTGGCAGGGTTGAAAACGCCATTTGTGGCATTGTTGCTTCCAGTCCTTTGTCGAAGTTGGGTGGTCAACCCGATTTCATTTCTTTATTAGACTCTGTCAAAAGTTAGACACAATTGAGTGTTTTTCTAGGCTAGGCCAGGGAGTACTTAAGAGTCAATAATGTTGCTGTGGATCTGGAGTCTCATGTAGGCCAGATCAAGGGAGGATGGTAGGATTTTCTTGCTTTAAAAAAAGGACAGTGAACCATTACAATAGTTTAATGGCAACCATTAGACTAACTTTTAAATTGAGAACATTATTAGACATCTACTCAGAGTAGTAAGGGTATGGAATGCTTTGCCTGCAATGGTAGTAGATTCACCAAGTTGAACTGCATTTAAGTTGTCATTGGACAGGCATATGGATGTACATGGAATAGTGTAGGTGGGATGGGCTTCAGATTAGTATGACAGGGCGACACAACATCGAGGGCCGAAGGACCTGTACTGCGCTGTAATTTTCAAATGTTTTATGTTCTGTGTGTTATGGCAGTATGCAAATCCCTGACCCCAAGGATTAGCCTTGGTCTTTGCATAACCAGCCCGGAGCAAAGCTGCACCATCACCTCCCCAGCGAATTGAAACCAAGCAATACATCCTCAGGCCTCCATCAAACAAACACCAAGTTTCAACTGACAGGTGTTTCATTCTTTTTGGCATCTTCCAAATCAGTCATCTTTTGATTAGTTCTGGAGATAAACTTCTAGAAAACTAATTAAAATAAAGTTTATTTCCATCTTCAAAGCTATTCCCCCCTTTCTGAAAGTGGCTTCTCAGATTCCTTTAAGATGTCACCTTTAAAGAGTTTATAGAGGAAATGTTCACAGGTTTATCAACCACAAGAACAACCGGCATTTCTCCTGTCCTATATTCACCTGCTACTCTCATACTTTAACTGAGGAGATCATTATGAGTAGAAGCTCTGACTTCGCTTCAACTGCTCATAAGCATAAAGGCTTAGTGTTAGGCAGAATTTCATCCCCTTTCAAACAGATGATAGTTACAGGCCAAAGACCAAAACGTTCTACAGTTATTCACACCAGCATGATTCATCGACAGATTTACCGATTATTACATTTTTCACCTCCTTGTTGACTGCAAATGAAAATTCTACTCATTATACCTTGCACCAAACAAATCTTGATCTACGTAATTCATTGAATTAAAATTCATTGTACCTGATGTCTTTGCTGTTGCTATACCAGTATCAGAATGGGATCGACTATGGCTCTTCTTGAAACTAGCCTGTCGTTCCAGATTCTGGGTCTCGGAAAAGCTGGAACGCCTTGGAAGATTCAGCAGAGATTCACTACAGCCAACAGTGATTTTAGGAACTTGCCAGGCAGAAGGAACTAGTGTCTGAGAACCGCCAGAACAAGAGGAACTGCTATGACTGCACTGGCTTGAACTGCGATCTCTCCGTCCCAGATTTCCAATTGCCAGATACTCTGGTCCATCGTCCATTTCACTTGATCCCTCATCCTGTACTTCAGCTGAAGAATCCTCACTATGGCTAACTGGGGTACTAATAGTTGTCTCACTGACTGGAGAAAATGGTTCCATAGAAGGGATGTCGTGAAACTGGTGGATGCCAGAGTATTGATCCAATGCCGGTTTATCCGTTGAATCTGGAACAAATGTCAAGTTAGCCCTCTTCTTTAATGCTTGCCGAGTGTTATTGATATTACTGAAATCCTGAGGTGCATCACCTATTAAATGACAGAGAAAAAGAAAAAAAAGCATTAGCAATTGCACTTTTTCACAAATTTTAATGTACCAAAGGCTGCAATACAGACAGTTGTGCATGAATCACAATAAGTTGGTTTGCAGGTGCAGCTGGTAATTAAGACCAACAGAATATTGTCCTTCATTGCTGTAGAATGGTGTTTAAAAATAGGGAGGTTATAGTACAGCTGTATACAATGCTAGTGAGGCCTCACCAGGAGTACTGTATACAGTTTTGGTCTGTGCTGGAGGGGGTGCAGAGGAGGTGTGCTAGGTGAATTCCAGAATTAGGGTGGGTTGGCTTGTGAGGAGAGACTGAGTAGACACCAACTATACTCATTTGAATTTAGACGACTGACAGGGTATCTTACTGAAACATATAACATTATGAAGGTATTAGATAAAATAGAAGGAGGGAGACTGTTTCCAGTGGCAGGTGAAACTAGAACTGGGGGACGTAAAACTGAGTTGAAAAACTTCTTCACCCAAAGGATTGTGAATCTGTGGAATTCCCTGCCCAGTAAAGTAGTTGAAGCTACCTCAATGTTTTTAAGATAAAGATAGATGGATTTTTGAACAGTAAGAGAATTAAGGGTTATGGTGAGCGAGTAGGTAAATGGAGCTGAGTTCATGAAAAGATCAGCCATGTACTTATTGAATGGCGGAGCAGGCTCAAAAGGCCAGATGCTGGATTAGTGATGCTGGAAGAGCACAGTAGTTCAGGCAGCATCTGAGGAGCAGCAAAATCGACATTTTGGGCAAAAGCCCTTCATCAGGACTAAAGGCAGAGAGCCTGAAGGATGGAGAGATAAGCTAGAGGGGGGTGGGGAGAAAGTAGCATAGAGTACAACAGGTGAGTGGGGGAGGGGATGAAGGTGATAGGTCAAGGAGGAGGGTGGAGTTGATAGGTGGAAAAGAAGATAGGACAAGTCATGGAGGCAGTGCTGAGCTGGAAGTTTGGAACTGGGGTGAGGTGGAGGAAGGGGAAATGAGGAAGCTGTTGAAGTCCACGTTGATGCCCTAGGGTTGAAGTGTTCTGAGGCGGAAGATGAGGCGTTCTTCCTCCAGGTGTCTGGTGGTGAGGGAACAGCGGTGGAGACGGCCCAGGACCTCCATGCCCTCGGCAGAGTGGGAAGGAGAGTTGAAATGTTGGGCCACAGGGCGGTGTGTTTGATTGGTGCAGGTGTCCCAGAGATGTTCCCTAAAGCACTTTGCTAGGAGGTGTCCAGTCTTCCCAATGTCAAGGAGACCACATCGGGAGCAACGGATACAATAAATGATATTGATGGATGCGCAGCTAAAACTTTGATGGATGTGGAAGGCTCCTTTAGGGCCTTGGATAGAGGTGAAGGAGGTGGTGTGGACACAGGTTTTGCAATTCCTGCAGTGGCAGGGGAAAGTGCCAGGATGGCAGCGTGGGTTGTAGGGGCGTGTGGACCTGACCAGGTAGTCACGGAGGGAAGAGTCTTTACGGAAGGCAGAAAGGGATGGGGAGGGAAATATATCCCTGGTGGTGGGGTCTTTTTGGAGGTGGCAGAAATGTCAGCTGATGATTTGGTTTATGCGAAGGTTGGTAGGGTGGAAGGTGAGCACCAGGGGCGTTCTGTCCTTTCTACGGTTGGAGGTGTAGGGTCTGAGGGCGGAGGTGTGGAATGTGGACGAGATGCATTGGAGTGCATCTTTAACCACATGGGAAGGGAAATTGTGATCTCTAAAGAAGGAGGCCATCTGGTGTGTTCTGTGGTGGAACTGGTCCTCCTGGGAGCAGACACAGCAGAGGCGGAGGAATACGGGATGGCATTTTTGGAAGAGGTAGGGTAGGAAGAGGTGTAATCCAAGTAGCTGTGGGAGTCAGTGGGTTTGTAAAGAAATGTCAGTGTCAAGTCGGTCGTCATTAATGGAGATGGAGGTGTCCAGGAAGGGGAGGGAGGTGTCAGAGATGGCCCAGGTAAATTTAAGGTCAGGGTGGAATGTGTTGGTCAAGTTGATGAATTGCTTAACCTCCTCACAGGAGCGCGAGGTGGCACCAATGCAGTCCTCAATGTAGCGGAGGAAGAGGTGGGGAGTAGTGCTGGTGTAATTACAGAAGATCAACTGTTCTACGTAGCCAACGTAGGCCAGATGGCCTACTCCCAATTCTCATGTTCTTATGTTATGCTCAGTTCATAATTGTAAAGACAATACAATCATTTGTCTGATCCATATTAACTTTCATTGATTAAAGCAAAGATCCGCAAAGAACTCAATAAGACTAGCATATAGAAAGCGAGCATAAGGGGGAGTTACATGAATATTCATTATGCTTATTTTTGACTTTTGTCCAAACACTCGTTTTTATAGCTCATTATTATTCGATCACTTTACAAAGTATAAACTTTACTCTCGTGGCAATACTTATTTTGAATTCCTTTTCTCTGCCTGCTGCTTCCAGCTGACAGAAGAAAAGGATCGCGAGAAACCCACCGTTGAGACACGGTGGCTCAGTGGTTAGTACTGCTGCCTCAAAGCACCAAATTCCCAGGTTCGATTTGGGTGACTGTCTGTGTGGGTTTCCTCCGGGTGCTCCGGATTCCTCCCACTGTCCAAAAATGTGCAGGTCAGGTGAATTGGCCATGCTAAATTGCCCACAGTGTTAGGTGCATTAGTCAGAGGGAAATGGGTCTGGGTGGGTTACTCTGAGGACCAGTTGGACCGAAGGGCCTGTTTCCACACTGTAGGGAGTCTAATCTAATCTAGACCAATATATAGATCAAGGGCCGAGATCAATGACGTTTGGGCCATTATTTACATACATTACACTTGTAATTAAGCCTAAAGAGTTAAACTTTTAAGCCTGAGGATTTTGGAAAAACATGACCAACTATTCTTAAGACTTCAAGAACATTAGAGGAAAAAGTAACAAAACAGGTTTTAAAAAACTTTGGCAAGAGGTACAGACTGACACATACAAGGGAATGAATAAATCAAGCATCAAACAAAATAATCAGCTGAAAACTCCGATTGCTGAATATAATTACCTGATTAACAATATTCAAAAAGATTTGAGATAGGGGAAACATTTTACCTAATTTTCTGGAAGTGTTCTAGATTATGCTCAAGTTTTTTCTACAAAAAAACTCTTACATCTAACATCCTGGGAAGGGAAGGAAAATGTCTAAAAATAAAGATGTTTAAAATTACCCTTACCCAAAACATGCAAATTGGTAGAATGAGCCAAGAGGTTGGTATATGAGGTTGTATGCCTTTTCTGCCACTCCCCAACAGAGGGCAAACACTTGGTTCCAGGAAGAGCAGTCAGACTTTGGCTTTTCACCATTGGTAAGGAGGAATTGCACTTCCTTGCAAACTAGACATCATAAAAATATTAAGACGACAAATATAGCAGATTACGGCAAATCTTCCAGAGCTTTAAAAAATGTGTTTAATTTGATCGATTCAAGTTGTTATAAATAAGCTAATTCATGATTGGTTCCTTAAAATAACACTATTGAAAGACAGTTAAGCTTATACCTACTGCATGTTCAACCACTGATTTTAGCCACATGCTTCCTCGCAGTTGGCTTTGTCAGAGGTTTGACTCCTCACAGAAAACACTTTTGCGTAAATATGACCAAAGGTTTAGATGAAATACAAAGCTTGCTTCCAATTTACGACATTTTGGAAATTGAACTCTGTACTCCAACCATTTTCACAGAAACTTTCAGCACAGGATGCCTGTGGTCTGTGCTAACACTTGGAAAGACCAGTCATTTTTATTCTTACATTCTGATCTTTTTGTTCCTTGTCCTTAATATCAGCATCGTCATTTATCCTTTGAAAATTCATTGAGAAATTTATAGAATCAGATTCTACCACTTTTCTTGACAAGGTTCCTCATCCTACAACATACCGCAAAACAGAATTTTCTTCTCCCTTTAAGATGTTTTGACAACTATGTAAAACTATGCTCTCTGCCAGAGGAAATACTTTTTTCATCATCTGCTCTGTCAAAGCATCTCATTGTCTTGAAAGTGTAAGACCGTAAGACATCGGAACAGAATTAAGCCAGCCTATCAAGTCTACTCCACCAGTCAATCCTGGCTGATAAATCTCCCAACTTTGTTTTCCCACTTTCTGCCTATAAACGCTTGATCCCCAAGAACCTACCTTAATCTTAAATTTAATCAATGACCTGGCCTTCACAACCTTCTGTGACAATGAATTCCACAGATGCATAACTCTCTGGCTGAAGAGGTTTCTCCTATCTCCATTCTAAAAGGTCTACCCTTTACTCTAAGGTTATACCCTTACGTCCTAGTCTCTTCTACCAATGGAGACATCTTTCCAACATCCACTCTGTCCAGGCCATTCAGTACTCTATGTTTTAATTAGAACACCCCCTCATCCTTCTAAACTCCATCGAGTATAAACCCAGAGTCCTCAAATATTCCTCATATGTTAAACCTGTCATTCCTGGGACCATTCTTGTGAACTCCTCTGAACACACTCGAGGGCCAGTACCTCCTTCCAAAGGTTTGGGGCCCAAAACTGCATACAATACTCCAAATGTGGTCTGACCATCTGGCAGGCAAGTTACTACTTGCAACTGAAGTTCCTCATCCTTGGTAAACATCCTCTTTATGCTCTCTAAGCTTTTAGTGCTTAAAAAAGTGTATTGTGGACAATTCTAAGATCTAATTCAGTGATTTTTCTTTCCAATTGTTTTTTGTTGGAAATAAAAAAAAAGGATGAGGACATTCCTGGATAGGCCAGCATTTGTTGCCCATCCCTAATTGCCAGAGGGCAGTGCTGTGGGTCAGGAGTCACATGTGGGCCAAACAAGGATGGCAGTTTCCCTCCCTAAAGGGCATTAACCAGACAGGTTTTTCCAACAACTGACAAAGGACTCACGGTCATTGTTAGATTCAATTTTTGATTTTTTGTGAATTCAAATTCCATCATCTGCCATGGCAGGATTCAAACCCAGGTCCCCAGAATATTACCTGGGTGTCTGAATTAGTATTCTAGCGATAAAGCCATTTGGCCATTGCTTGAACAGTTTTGGTCTTAACATTTAGAAGATGCATTCAGAACATAGACCTGGGAACTAAAATGTTCTAATTTAAACAATTATTCTTGCATACAGCACAATGAGACCAAAATGCAACAACAGGTGCTCGAGGCACATATTATCATCTTATTATTGAAACTTACAAAACACTGACAGGCCTGAACAGAGTGGACTTGGAGAAATTGTTTCTGCTAATAGATCAGACTCGAACCCAAGAGCACAGCCTCAGAATGAAGGGATGACCTTATAGAACTGAGATGTGAAGGAATTTCTTCAGAGTGGTGAATCTGTAGAACTTATTGCCACAGAAGGCTGTGGAGGCTAAGTCTTTCAGTATGTTTAAAACAGCCGTAGATAGTAAGGGGATCAAGGATTTCAGGAAGAAGGCAGGAGAATAGAATGGAGAGCATATCAGACCTAATCAACTGGTGCAGCAGACATTATGGGCCAAATGGCCTAACTCTACTCAAACTTGTTACAGTTTAATGGTCTTCACAAAAACAACTGGATTAACCTGATGCAATCAGCTTACTCAAATATCTTTCAGATTCTCATAGCACAATATTCATGATCTGGTTACAGGATTTAATTATGCAAACCAGCTTGTCTACCCACAAACAAGAGGTGCATTAAGCATCAACAGACTGAAGTCAGTAACGTGTACATGTCGATGCTCACTGCAACATATTCACGATCATGAAGCAATATTTTTTTAAATGAAATTTGACAGTGCATTGAGGTTTCACCCAAAACGTACTCATTTTTGTAATGACGCACAGCAATATGCTACGTAACCAAGTAACTCCACAGCCAGGTGATTTCCAGATGGGTATTTCAATCAAAAAAACTGTACTGGTTTAACAAGCATTATTGGGTGAAAGTGGATATGCAAGTAAAACCAACACTTCAGGTCTCAATAGTTGCTGGAAAACCACCACTAAATTTTTACTCTTCCAGCAAATGTTCAACTTCTGTACTATTACTGATGATACAAGATAAAGGGCATATGCGTTAAAATTCTTCAAGGAAGAATAACTTGATTACTTGAACTCTCCATAACATTACACAGTGACAACAATGCATACCATCTACAAAATGCACTGCAGTGACTTGCAGGTTCATTCAACAATAGCCTCCAAAGCCTTTATCTCTAGAATGGAGAGGGATAAGTGTAGCAGATGCAAGGGAACCACCACTTGCAAACTCCCCTTCAAAACAACATTCCATTCTGACTGCGTTATATCACAGTTTCTGCATTGTTGTTTGGTGAAAATCCTATGACAGCTATCCAAACAGTATTATGAGTGTCACCAGTAGTTCAAGCAAGCAGATTACCAATTCCTCCACAGCAATAAATTATGGTCTAGCTAGTAAGACCATATCCCACGATCTGACTAAAAAAAAAATCAGATGAAAAAACGGTAGAAAATAACAATCCTTATCCCTGCCTCTGTAGCCCCTCCCTCCAATTTTGAAGTCTCTCAACATTTCTCTGCATTTACTAAGCTAAAAGGTCACACCAATTTCCTCACAATGAGGGCATTTCAGGGAGTCAAGTTTTACAGAGCAAGGAATACAGCACAAGCCGAATTCTATTAAGGGACAGCAGGAAAACCAAAAGGATGTGCTTGAGTGTCTGAAAGTCTCAGCAAGCCATGCTGCATAGGGGCTACAAAAAGAGTCAGCACACCGTCTAACAAGAAATATAAGACAGGCTTCTGATGTTCAAATGACATACCTTCTTGTGTCATTAACATCGTGACAACTATGAAATTAATAAAATTAATAGCCTCACAGGGAAAATCAAAATGACAATGAACCACTTAAACAGCTAAAACCCATTCCAATACCATTCAATGTCTTCTGCAAAAGAGAAGGTTGAGGATGCACCATCAAATAAATCCAGAATTTGAGGAGAAAAAAAATAAATACATAAACTACTGAGTATAGAACCAGCTCTGTGGCCTGAATAAATGAGCCTGGGGTCAAAGTCAGTTTGTTTAAGAAATATTATTTAAACGTTTAAGACAACATTTTAACCTGTCCATACAATTAATTGTTTTCTAAGGAAAAAGCCTGTCTTACCACAGATGTGTCAATCTGAGCTAACACCTTAGGATTATTCTGTTCCACAGCCTCCAAACATTGGAACATAGCAGTCACATGGGGATTGCTCAACAGAAAAGCAGTATCTGTAAGAGATAAACAGCCTGTAATGATTTTCTTTTCTAGGTGGAAAGTTATGGCAAAAGACATCTGTCAACAGGTCTTCTCTACACTGAGCAATCTGTTTAACAACTCATTTCTCTGATGACATTTAGTTTCAAGTCCTGTTTCATGTGATTTTATTTTTGAGTACAGTCAACAATCTGCATATTTTTAAATTTAGTAGCCTAATACACTTCAAAAAACTTTAAGCTATTTTCACTTATTATATCAGCTGGTATGAACATTTATTTCAAAATCTATAATGAAGAATGACTACAGCTACTGTTCATTTTTTGTAGACTTTGAATTTTAAAAGTCATTTTTAAAAGCAACCCCAAAATGTAATCTCAAAATGCAATTGACAAAGACGATTCCTACTGTCTTGAAGTAATGTTAGCACTCTGCAACTTTATAGTAGCAATTTTCCTTTCTTATAGGCAAATCACTTCATTGCTCATGTCCATTGCACCACTGGTACACTCTCTCCTAAAACTTGTCCTATCACATCAGCATTTCAAGTACAGAAATATGCTATGTAATCAAGAAACATTTTGGTCAATTTTCTCTTTAAACTTGGAACTCCCAGTACATAGCCAGCAACCTTGATTTAACAGTGTGAACATGTCAATATAAGTTCAACAGACTTTCATATTATAATTGATTCCAACTGACGATTTTTGGTACTTGTATGGTGTGCTAGTCAAGAAATTTTGGCCCTAAAGTTTGATTTCCGTGCAAATTAAAATTGAATAAACATCCCTTGAAGGCTCCATTTTCTCAACCAAGATGTCCTGCTATTGTTATTCATCACAATAGTGTCCAAATTGTGAGCATTAGCCTTTTGTCTTTACAATTAATACTTGTTTCCCAACTGCAGATAATTACACCTACGCATCCAATGTATGGATTAGAGGTGGAGAACCTGAAGCCTCAAACTCTCAATTCAACTAGGTATGTTGATGATCTATTGTGATAGTATGGAAGTTAGATTCAAATCTACAACATTATAATTTAAAGTACATTAAGTCACACTGTACCTTTGTAAAATTTCCTCGTGTATTCACAGTCACTGAGCAATGACCTTAGCTG
Source organism: Hemiscyllium ocellatum (assembly GCF_020745735.1). Taxonomy (NCBI): domain Eukaryota; kingdom Metazoa; phylum Chordata; class Chondrichthyes; order Orectolobiformes; family Hemiscylliidae; genus Hemiscyllium; species Hemiscyllium ocellatum. The sequence continues at coordinate 32,360,736 of NC_083413.1, forward strand.
TGATGAGAGGCAGTGGAACTGTAGGCTGTGATGGAGCCAATATTGCGCTTTTTGTGGATTACTCTTTGGGATAGATTGCACATCACTCTCCATAATCTGAAGGGAAAAACAAGAAAAACGTATTTACCAATTATAAGAATCGTGTGCTTCAGTTTATTTTACCCTTAAATCAAATACCTTGACCCTGTTTGGAAAAACAGGGGTCGTGATTCACAGCGATGTGGATCTCCCTTTCTTTTCTAATTTGAGTGGCTTTAAAAATTCAACATCAACATCGTCTAGTTCATACTTCTGGATTTACACTGCCTTCTGTCCAATTCCTTTTTTCCCTCATTATGCCCAAAATAAAGCATACACCTATCTCTTTCCTTTAAGTGAAAAAAAAGGCTATTTGCTCTTTTGATTTCCACATCTTATTAGTGTTCCATTCTTCAGATTTGGTCTTTACTTTCTCCAATACTGGAGAAAGATCTGAATTAGTCTTCAATTACAGGTAAACAAGTGTGAATAGTCAATTGTGCTTCAGAACTGGCACAGCCCCACCATCTCAACTGAAACAAAGTGCAAGTGGCAATAAAATGAAGATAGAGAAACAAGAATTAGAGAGGGATATTTATTTATAGATGCACTTGACAATTGGGTAGTTGTTTCCTTCTCTCAAACTCAAAAACTGCACATTTTTAAACTGGCTTCTACCAGGTTTTCCCTTCATCACTGCTGTTCAAATTACTGTTTTGTTATTTGTCCCACTTTCATAACCAAAATTGCTTGAAGTCACTCATGTTATGGAGCAAACGTTGAACCCCTCTTAATTAAAACCAAACATCCAGAAAAACTCATCTCGTAATCTGTTAAAGTGTAAGTGAGTGAGAGAGAACTCCAAAATTCCATTATTTAAAGCAAAATTTATTTTTTCTAACTAATAGTGAATGTCAAGCAAAAACTACTCAGAAATCCAAGACCCCCCACTTTTCTTAACCATTTACCATCTGATCCCAATTCTAAAATAATATACTGTTCCAATAACACACTGATGAACCAATACATGAACTTAATTTTAAGACCACACAGTCTGTCTTTTCCAGTGTTTTCACTCTTCTGGTTGGTGATCTCCCTGGGTCACTTTTTTTTTACTGCGAGTATGTTTCACATGAAAAATGTACCTTTGTTAGAGTGTGGTTTCTAATTTCTTTGAGAGCTAGAAAACAGATGGGCAGTTGCTCTCTGGCTCTAAGTGGTTGCAGTCTCTTTCCCTCCAATTTTCAAAATACCAGGTTTATATGCCACCCAATACATTAAATTCTAGTACGTTGATTGGTTTCAGGTGTCAAAACAAGAAAATTCAAATTCCTTTGGCTTTTGGTATCCTGGGCATAATTTAAACTAATTGGTTAAATTCAAATTGTTGTCAAAACAACCACAACTCGGGTATCCATTTAACAGCCAATTGCTATTTGAAACAGCCTGAACTTTAGCTGTACTTTAAATTCAGAAAAGCACTTTATATCTTAAAGTGACTATACATGCTTTCAACTTCATAACGCTCCATGAATAATGCAATACCAGACAGAAGAAATGAGGAAGTGTATTTAAGGACTAGATTGGGTTGGGATATCTGGTTGGACTGTCCAACTGGACGAGTTGGACCGAAGGGTCTGTTTCCACGCTGTACATCTCTATTACACAACGAACTAAGATTTCAAATACAAAACTTAAATCATCGTTTACTGGGCAGTGCTCCCCGCAGACTTATGCGCTTTGAAAACTTAGGCAAACTAGATCAGGCACTTCAGAAGTACCACCAACACTGCCTTTGCAAGACCCTCCAGATCTGGTGGCAAGAAAGGCGATCAGTCCTCGAGTGTTAATTTGGACAATCACTTCTCAAAAGTTGAAATGGGTCCTGGTCCTCGAGAATTGGGGCAGTCTCCTGGCTACGGTAGTGGTGGCTGCAGTATTGGCAGTGATGAAGTGGCTTTGGCAGAGGTAACGTTCTGGGTTTAGTCAGCGATAGCTGCATCAGCATGCTTCTTCCTTAGTGTTACGGCCTCAGGGACAGCCTTGGCTGCTGTTGAGTGTAGTGATGTTCTGTAGTCACGTCAGAAATCAAGAAACCATGAATAGAACAAAAATGAAATTTGTCCTTGGTGTAATTTGTTTTGATAACTTACGTGATGAAGGCGGCACTGGCTTATGGCACCTTATACTACTGTATTTTCATAAATACATGTAACAATAAACTACTACTACAAACAGCAGTAGCCTCTCAAGAGACACTGGCATCTTGTCGAGTGTCAGAGCACTTTTTCAGGTGGCTCTGTGGCTCAGTGTTTAGCACTGCTGCCTCGCACCACCAGGGTCCCAGATTCGAATCCAGCCTCAGGTGACTGTGTGGAGTTTGCACATTCTCCTTGCGTCCACTTGGGTTTTCTCGGGGTTTCCTCCCACAGTCCAAAGATGTGCAGGTCAGATGAATTGCCATGCTAAATTGTCCATAATGTTAGGTATTTAAAGTCTGGTTGAAGATTTGTAGCTCGGGTGCCCGTTGTTGTGGTTCTGTTCGCCGAGCTGGAAGTTTTTGCTGCAAACGTTTCGTTCCCTGGCTAGGGAACATCATCAGTGCTATTGGAGCCTCCTGTGAAGCGCTGCTTTGATGTTTCTTCCGGTATTTATAGTGGTTTGTTCTTGCCGCTTCCGGGTGTCAGTTTCAGCTGTAGTAGTTTGTATGTGGGGTCCAGGTCGATGTGTCTGTTGATGGATCTTCTTGCCGTTTCCGGGTGTCAGTTTCAGCTGTAGTGGTTTGTATATGGGGTCCAGGTCTATGTGTCTGTTAATGGAGTTTGTGGATGAATGCCATGCCTCTAGGAATTCCCTGGCTGTTCTCTGTCTGGCTTGTCCTATGATGGTAGTGTTTTCCCAGTCAAATTCATGTTCCTGGTTGTCTGAGTGTATGGCTACTAGGGATAGCTGGTCGTGTCGTTTTGTGGCTAGCTGATGTTCATGGATGCGGATTGTTAGCTGTCTTCCTGTTTGTCCTATATAGTGTTTTGTGCAGTCCTTGCATGGTATTTTGTAAACGACGTTAGTTTGGCTCGTGCTGGCTATTGGGTCCTTTGTTCTAGTGAGTTGTTGTCTGAGTGTGGAAGTTGGCTTGTGTGCTGTTATGATTCTTAAGGGTCGTAGTAGTCTGGCTGTCAGTTCTGAGATGCTCCTGACGTATGGTAGTGTGGCTAGTCCTTTTGGTTGTGGCATGTCCTCGTTCCGTGGTCTATCTCTTAGGCATCTGGTGATAAAGTTGCGTGGGTATCCGTTTTTGGCGAATACCTTGTATAGGTGTTCCTCTTCCTCTTTTCGCAGTTCTGGTGTACTGCAGTGTGTTGTGGCTCTTTTGAATAGTGTCCTGATGCAGCTTCGTTTGTGTGTGTTGGGGTGGTTACTTTCATAGTTTAGGACTTGGTCTGTGTGTGTTGGTTTCCTGTGTACCCTTGTGGTGAATTCTCCGTTGGGTGTTCTCTCTACTAACACGTCTAGGAATGGGAGTTGGCTATCCTTTTCCTCTTCTCTCGTGAATCGTATTCCTGTGAGTGTGGCGTTGATGATTCGGTGTGTTTTTTCTATTTCTGTGTTTTTGATGATTACAAAGGTGTCATCGACGTATCTGATCCAGAGTTTGGGTTGCATTTGTGGTAGGGCTGTATGTTCTAACCTTTGCATAACTGCCTCTGCTATGAGTCCCGAGATGGGTGATCCCATGGGTGTTCCGTTGATTTGTTCGTATATCTGATTGTTGAATGTAAAGTGTGTGGTGGGGCACAGGTCCAGCAGTTTAAGTATGCCGTCCTTGTTGATAGGTTCGGCCTCCTGTGTTCTGTTATGTATGTCCAGTAGGTTGGCTATTGTTTCTCTGGCTAGGGTTTTGTCAATTGATGTGAACAGTGCCGTCACGTCGAATGATACCATGGTTTCTTCTTTGTCTATGTGTGTATTCCTGATGATGTCCAAGAATTCCTGTGTTGATTGTATGGAGTGTTTGGATCCGCTGACTAGGTGTTTCAGTTTTTGTTGTAGTTCTTTGGCCAGTTTGTATGCTGGTGTCCCTGATAGTGATACTATGGGTCTGAGTGGGATGTCTGGTTTGTGTACTTTGGGTAGTCCGTAGAATCTGGGGGTGTTGTTGCTTTCAGGTTTCATTCTTTGCTGGTCCGCTTTGGTTATCTGTCCATTTTTTTGCAGATTCCTTAGTGTGTTGATTATTCTATTGGTGAGTTGTGGTGTGGGGTCGGAATCCTTCATTTGGTAGGTGTTGGTATCTGCGAGTAGTTGTTGTGCTTTATTGATGTAGTCTGATTTATCTAAGATGACCGTCATTCTGCCTTTATCTGCCGGTAGTATGATTATGTTCTTGTCATTTTTCAGTGCTTCCCTCTCCTTGGTGTTGAGGTTATGTGTATGTCGTTTTCTTATCATCATAGGTACGACCGTTTGTCTCACTGTTTGTTGTGTCTCTTCTGTCAGTCCATTGTTCCTGAGTGTGCATTCTAGTGCTGCTAGGAAGTCTGCTGTGTTGGCATCCCTGTAGTTGTATTTGAGTCCCTTGGCCAGTATAGTTCTTTCCATGTCTGTGAGCTGTCTGTGGGAGAGGTTTTTAACCCAGTTGTGTGTTGTAGTGTCCTCCTTTTTGTGTGTTAGTTTGTCCATTTTTTCTCTTAGTGCCGTTTTTTTGCGAAGTGTTGTCCTGTTCTGTCCTGTAGTGATAGCCTGTTCTATGGTCCGGGTCCATTCCTGATTAGTGGTTTTTAAAATTAACGACTTTTGGCGCGCAATTTCTTGCTTGTATTTGTGCAGTCGGTTGTGAGCGTCTGTGATCATTACCTGGACCATCCTGAATCCGTTCTTCTTGGCTGTTTCCCTGGCTTGTGGATTATTTACTGGAGGTCTGTACTTGACACATTGTGGCAGGATTTGATTTTTTCTGCATTCGTGGAGGAACCGGAGTTGTTCATGTGTTGCGCTTAGGCGGTTAGCGCAGGATTCCCATCTCCTGGCTTGTCTCAGCATTTCTCGCCCATAAGCGGCAAGAACAAACCACTATAAATACCGGAAGAAACATCAAAGCAGCGCTTCACAGGAGGCTCCAATAGCACTGATGATGTTCCCTAGCCAGGGAACAAAACGTTTGCAGCAAAAACTTCCAGCTCGGCGAACAGAACCACAACAATATTAGGTATATTAGTCAGAGGGAACTGGGTCTGGGTGGGTTACTCTTCGGAGGGTCAGTGTGGACTTGTTGGGCTGAGTGGAAGGTTTCCACACTGTAGGGAATCTAATCACTCAAAACCAGATTCATTGCGCAGAATATATGGCTTGAAAAATGTGTTGTCGGAAAAGTACAGCAGGCCAGGCAGCAAAGAGAAGGAGAATTGACGTTTCGGGCACGAGCCCTTCTTCAGGAGTCCCCTCATGCCCGAAACGTTGATTCTCCTGCTCTTTGGATGTTGCCTGGCCTGCTGTGCTTTTCCGGCAACACATTTTCAGCTCTGATCTCCAGCATCTGCAGTCCTCACTTTCTCCCAGGATATATGGCTTGTATATCTGTCATCAGATTCAAATTAATCTGAACTCTGTTGCAGCAGGAGACTTCTGGGAGTGAAAAAGAAACTCTTCATGGGTTTTAAAACATCTATGCCCAATTCTTGAACTATAATCATCTCCTGCTCAGCACGTGTTCAAACATGCAGACTGTGCATTGGATGGATAAGCAGTCTCAGAATCCATGTCATCCATGCTACATAGGGACTACATAGGAAAACTGGCAACCACATTAAATGTCTATCTAGTGAACTTGAGTTGTTATTCTACACATTTTGACATATGAAATAAGAGTAGGTGATTTGATCCATCAAATCTGCTCCTCTATCAACTTGGTTATGGCTAATCTTCTACCTCATACCCCTTAAAACATCTAGAAACTTAACCACTTTGAATATACCCAATGACAGTGAATTCATTTTAAATGGGTTAAATAATGAGTTTAAAATTGCTCTGCAGACTGTTTTTATCTTAAATGGTTTAACTATTGTGTTAGAACAGTTATACGTTAATAAGTGTTCTAAAATAGTATCAACAAAATTCGACCAGCTGTCACTTCACTTCTCCGACAGGTCAGACTAAAGAAAAGTCTAGAAATGCTGTAGAAATTCACAAGAAGAGCTATTTTCATCAGTTTCCATCAGAACATATCTGATCATATGAATTAGGAGCAAAGTATGCAATTCAGGAAGATCATGCTTACAATTGCATATTCCCATCTACTCCTTTCAGGAACTTTGATTCTCTTGCCTATCTCTGATTCTTTTGAAGACAATGATCCAACTACTTGTGCTTTTTGAAGCAGCATGCACCAAAGTCACTATCATAAAGGGGCAACCCTTAATTATTCAATGGTGTACCTGAGTCCTGAACTCTCAAAAGGAAACATGATTTCTATATTTGCCTTCTGAAAACTGCTCAGGATCTTATAAACATCACTTGCTTTCTTCTAAAATACAATTAAACCAAGTCCAATGCTGATTATTCTGTTTTATTCCTAGAAATAATTTTAATCAAGTCTGATTTAACTTTGTGTTCATATTAAAGTTAACTTTTTTTGCTGCATCAAAACAACAACAGTGCATCCACTAATATAGTACAGGCTGGAGGTCAGAGCTAGATTGATTATTCAGGATTCTGATGTCCAAATTTAAATTGCGAAAAAGAAAACAGATATACAAGGTTGCAAACATGGATACTCAGATATCCTCAGCAATGTCTCTAAGAAACGCAGTTGCCATGTCAGCCCAAACAGTGATTCTCATGCCATGATTTTCAAACTATTCCAAAAAATATCATATGGCCTAAAATTACAGCGACAGTAATTTTCTAATGGGAAAAAATTAATGGTTTTTAATTCACTGCAGTTTCAGCTAAAGCTTGAGCTATTATTACACAGGCAGCTACAGAAATATACCAATTTTTAAAGGCAAAAATGAAGATTTTTTTTGGAAAGATTAAGAATAATAGTGGAGGCGAAGTATACTATAATCAACTGATGCTTCATTTATGATAACACCATATATTTACTTCAGTTAGTTCAGAGTATTTGTAACTGCACAAAACAATAAGTCATTAGATGTATACGCACCGAGAAGCAAATGGAGTGAGTTGTAATAAACAATATTTTTTATTATTATTGCTGGGGAGGTTGTGCCTCATTAGCTTGATCAAATGTTTTGAGGTAGTGACAAAAATAATTGATGAGAGAAAAGCTGTCAATGTTATCGACATGGTCTTCAGTAAAGACTTTGACAGGGTCCCTCATAACAGACTGTACAAAAGGTGAAGTCACATGGTATCAGGGTGAGCTGACAAGATGGATACAGAACTGGCTTAGTCATAGGGGGCAGAGGGTAACGGTGGAAGGATGCGACTAGTGGTGCTTCACAGGGATCAGTGCTGGGACCTCTGCTGTCCAATATCTACATAAATGATTTGGAAAAAAATATAGCTGTCTAATACGTTTATGGACAATACAAAGATTGGAGGAGTTGCGGAAAGTGAGGACGACTGTCAGATGATACAGCAGGATATACAACAGTTGAAGGCATGGGTAGATGGAGTTTAATCTGGTCAAATGTAAGGTAACGCATTTTTGAATGTCAAGCACAGGTGAAAACTCTACAATGAAAGCAGAACCTTTACAAGTATTGATATGCAGAAGGATCTGAGAGTACAAGTCCACAGATCACTGAAGGTGGCAGCACACAAAATAGCAAAACAGACCTATGGCATGCTTGCCTTCATTGGAAGGGGCATTGAGTATAAGGATAGACAAGTCATGCTGCAGCTTTATTAGGCCACGTTTGGAATGTTGCATACAGTTCTGGTTGCCAGACTATTGGAAAGATAAAAATGTTTTGGGAAGGGTGCAAAAAAAAAGGTTTACCAGGATACTACCTGGTATGGGGGATTTTAGCTATGAAAAAAATTGGACAGACTGGGTTTGTTATCACTGGAACTCAGAAGGTTGAGGGGCAACCTGGTAGAAATTTCTAAGGTTGTGAATGGCAAGGATAGACTGCAAAGTATGAAGCTTTTCCCCCCCAGAGTGACAGGGTCAATTACATGGGGACATAGGGTCAAGGCATGAGAGAGTGACGTTTAAGAGACCTGTGCAAGGCAGGTTTTTCACACAAAGGGTAGTGAGTGACTGGACTGTGCCAGCAGAGGTAGGGGTGGAAGCAGGAACAATAGCAGCATTCAAGCAGCACCCGGACAAATATGTGAATTGGAAGAGAACAGAGGAATATGGATACAGTAAGTGAAGAAAGGTTTAATATGGAAGAGCAAAATGTGTTGCTGCAGGCTTGGAGAGCTGAAGGGCCTGTTCCTGTGTTGTATTGTTCTTTGTATATGCCTTTTTTTAAAAAAAAAAGCAGTGCCAGATCAAAACAAACCAACTTTGAATTTATATGAATTTGAAAGACCATTACAAGGTTTTAAAAGTTAAAAAATTCCAACAATTAATTGTTGGAACAGGAGGCAGTGTACCTCACGAAAATTTTCTGCAAGTGAAAACTGCTACTATAAAGTCATATTTGTCAATATATTGTTAAATACCTTGCTGATTTTTTATGATAGAGTCATAGAGATGTACAGCATGGAAACAGATCCTTCAGTCCTACTTGCCCATATCAACTAGATATCCCAAAGTGATCTAGTTCCATTTGCCAGTGCTTGGCTGATATCTCGCTGAACCCCTCCTATTCATATCCTCATCCTGATGCCTTTTAAATGCTGGAATTGTACCAACCTCCTGCACTTCCTCTGGCAGCTCATTACATACACAGATCACATTCTGTGTGAAAACATTGCCCCTAGTTCCCTTTAAAATCCTTCCCCTCTGACCCTCAACCTATGTCCTCTAGTTCTGGACTCCCCCACCCCAGGGAAAAGACTGTCTATTTACCCTATCCATGCCCTTCATGATTTTATAAATCACTAAAAGATCACCCCTCTGCCTGTAATACTCCAGAGAAGACAGACCCAGGATGTACAGCCTCTTTATTTTACTGTTATCAATTGTGAATTACGAACTGAAAATGACTGATCGATTTTGGCACAGTTTGGGTAAAAAGAAGAACAAATCAGTCAAGCATTTCTGTTTGAGGTGCCAGACCTAGAGGCTAATTGTAGGCTGAGCCTTGATTAAAAGGTTCTAACAGACAGAGTAACCCCTACCCCACCCCAGGTTCAAACACACCACAGAAGATGGTATTGATGAGATCAATATCTGGGAGCGACCCTACATTCAAGCACATGGCAGTTGTTGAATGGTGACTGAGGTCTTGGGGAGAGTCAGGGCAGAAACAGATTTCAACTTATTTGTTTGAAGTTAAGTTTTCTAAGAAATGGATCCGGAAAGCTGCTGAGACAGCATGAACATTTGAAAGCCCCCTGCCTAATCTGATATCCCAACTTTCAGAAGCCAAAAGGGAGAATGCTGCATTATAAGTATTGCTGCCTTTGTCTGGGAGAAACCAAGAAGGTGGCCTGATCAACATTTCAGAAAACACAGCCCAGGAGTCCACGTTTATGCCTGTGAACAAAGCATTGTGAAGGATATTCCAGTAATCTGACCAGTTTTATACTTTTCTTTACCCTTTAATTAGATTTGCCTTTTGAGAGACTGAGGCCAAAAACAAATTCCTCAAATTTAAAGCAAAGACATTAATCAAAGTTAAAAAAAACACACCAGGTTATATTCCAATACGTTTGATTGGAAGCACTAGCTTTCACAGTGCTGTTCCTTCATTGGGTGTCAATTTAGCATACGGTTTAATTGTTTTCTCTGTAAATGTCAATTTGGATTTAGTAAATTATTCTTAAGATACAAAATTCATGTCTGGAAATTAATTATTCACAAAGTTTGGTTTTGGTTTTTCAAAAGTCTGGTTAGAAAGCACAAACAACTGCTTGAGGGCCTTCAATGGTTTGATTTTACTGTGTTAGAAAGGCTGCTTTGGTTCAACTGCCTCTCTCCATGTCATAACTATGTACAGTAATGTACTAGTTGCAAGAAAACCTACAATACTTCTGAAAATATATATTTCAGTACTGAAAATAGCACATGGACTAACCTGCTTCAGCAGCTTTCTTAAAATAAACAGCACAGCGATTAATCAATAAACATGATAAAGGAAAGCTTATTTGCAAACAAAACAATGTCAAAGGATTAACCAAACCATAAATACATAATTTTACTAGAGGTAGCATACACCTTTCTGTGCCTTACCTGAACAATATGATTAGCAAGGCTCGGGCTGACCCAGTGGCAATTAGTTATAAATTGCCAGTAATCTTTATGCTGTGCATATACCTATTGCATTGCAAAAGAAAAACTAATTAAATATCAACATAATTAACTCTCTAGCATTAACAATTTACACTTCACACCATTAATTTTTCTTTGATCAAGTCTCAGTAAACTTTAGTGCACAAGAAAAACTTGAAGTCGGTTAACTAGTTCCTTGTTTCAGGCTTAAAAGACTGATCGTTAATGAAGAACAATAACATCAAGTGAAGTGAAAATAACAATGTTACAATTTGCACAAAACAACAGATAAACCTAGAACTTGTTACTTTTCACAAAAGACCTTTCTTTAGACATCTATTTTCTGGTCTTGTTAATATGAGACCATAGTCAGATATATTTGAGTGTTACTTTGCTGATAAAATGCATCTTGCTTTCTATAGTCACACAATGCAGAGGATTCAGAGAAAGGTGAAACAACAAATGCAAAAGCTAAATATTCCATTACTCCTTTGAAAAAGATTCCTTACATGTGTGGATGTCACTCATCAAGTTCCTGAACTGAGCTATGTAAAACGTGCTGAACTGGTGAACTCCCCAGCAAGAGAAAGGAAATACAGCTTGCTTGAATAGAGTGCGGTAAGGAGCTATTTTGCTATGTTATGATTTTAAACAGTGAGCAAAAATCCCCACATCTGCAGTATGAGTCACATAGTACTGCAGAAGCACTCACGTAATAAAGTCATGGGAACTAGTTATCTGAATTTCAAATAGAATGTTGCAAAATTTAGTGGCTGAAGACATCTAAATCTTAGATCGTGCTAGATTATGCAAAATAACTATCCATTTTCAAATGGACACCACAAAAATTAAGAAACATACATCGAGCCTCACCTGACAAATTATGAATTCTACATATGGAAGATCATTGACAAATGTGCAGGATTATTTCTTTCTGATCCTCAAAAATCCATTTGACAAGGAAAAACACATTCACAACACAAAACCATTCAGCATGGGGCACAAAGCAAAGAATATTTTAAGCTTAGTGTTAAACTTGCACCTTTGTTCAAGCATAATACATCAAAACCTGGTGGATTAAACTATCAATTCCAGTTGATGTCAGAAAGTTACCACTAGATAAAGAAAATTAGCTTAAATAGACAAAAATCAACTGTAGTTACTATTAGCATTTATGAGTTACAACTCAAGCTATGCACAAAACTGTCAGGCTTTTAAATTAGTATTTAATACACATTCCCTTGCATACATATTAACACATGACAGAATATCTTGAGCTGAGTGGGAGGGAGGTTTGTTTGTCTGTGTGCTCGAGCTTAACAAAGATGATAAAGATTAGGTTTAAAAAAAACTTGTGCTATGAGAATAGTCATAAACAAAAAAAATTTGAAAAAAAACTGCTGGTTTCACATTACATTCAATTAAGCTAGGGCAGTATGCCAGTAATAGACTTTTAATTCATCCAGGCAAACTTTTGTGGAGACTTTCAGATTAACCGAAGCCTACTCCAGCAGATGTTAACAACCATAGAGAAGCAGACTCAATTCAATTCTAAAAGTTTGAGTTAAAAGCAATGTTACCCTGCCAATAGCAGAAAACATAATTCAGAAAATGGATCGCAAAGGAGCGTGAATAATAACATTACCAAATAGAAAACAGTCTGTTGCAGTCTCTCTCCCATCTACAATTCTCCTCCATAGGATTCTGAATACATTTATAAAAAAGGTTATTTTTAATCAAAAATCCTTCACCAATTTAATAATTTCAGTGGAATGTGTGGAGTGTGAACCAAAGAGTGTGGTCATGCAGATTACATGTAACGGTTTACAATGGCTAGATAATTCAATTGCTCAAGTTCTGCTTACTACTACAAATAAGGTCATTAAGCTTTGATAGGAGCACTATCTACCCAAATGAAATACATTACAAAAACAAAGACCTCATCCTCCAGGAGTCCATGACACAAAATCTTGTTCATATCCTTACAGAGACGCTCCAATCCTCCATACTTAGACCAAACATTGGGGTTATTTGTTGACAGCAGCCCCTCCGCAGTGGTCTTCAGACCTCCCAGGAGTTTCCACTGTTCTTGCCTGCAGATGAACAAAACAAAATTGTAAACTTAAGACAGACTATTTAGCCAGCTGTTTCACGTACACTTGATTCGAAGCTCAGATGTTATTTGACCCATTTCCAATACCACACTCAATTACAACCAATAATGGCATCCTTATGCAAAATAACAAGTGATTTAACCTTTACAAATCAATAATCACTAATCAGTACCTCCTACGCTTTGCACCATTTTAACAGTACAAACAGCCCAAAGATGTTTATAATGTGGACACAGATTTGTACCAATCTTGAAAATGGGACAGATACTAGGCAGCTGACAATACCATTTTTCCTTTACTGCGGATCAGTCCCTTCAATGAACCTCACTGATCCAGAAAAGTAGCCTGAACAGCACATTTAATTTGTTCTAAGTCGCAGGCCATTCAGCAAAGTTAGCAGATAAATTGTGTGCTTAAATATGGAACATATTTAAAACATTAAAACATGATAAAACATATTTACAATTTAATTCAATTTATTATTCCTAAATAGATATCACATCAGATATCGTAACTGATCAGAGATCAAAAGAAACCATGGAATGAAACTAGGAGATAAACCTCAGCATCTAGTTTTCTGTATCAAGAAGGCTTTAAAACCAGGGATATAGAGAGTAGGACATTAAGATTGCGAAAGGGAATTCCAAAAATCCATAAACTGGTGCCTAAAAAAGTACACAAGCTATGGAGGAGTGAAGTATGTAAGCAGTAACATAGGCCTGAATGCTGAAATATAGTGGTGATGCTGTCAATTTCCAAGAACAAAGGCAAATATTTTTAAACTAAAAATCTAAAGAGCACACAAAGGTAGGAAAGCATCACAAATGCAGGGATCACAGTACAAGGATTGCAGTAGCAATAGATGCAGGTTGTAGCACTCAATTGACTACAATTCAGAGTGGAAGAGTGAATTAATTTATTACTCATACCTTACTGTATAATAAGGAAATGAGATCAATCATGCAAACAATTGGGGAAATCAGTAAAAAAAAGCAACAGAAACAGCTGCAAAATATGTAAGGGAGAGTGTTTGAGCCACTCGAGTCTCTCAGTAAAGGTAAACTCCTGAAAAAGGCAGTACCAGAGAAACTGTCGGACAGTTATGAGCATGACAATAATTTGCATTCCTTTATGCTAGTTACATACATTCTTTTAAGACTACCAAAAAAATGATACTATGCTTCAACTGAAAAAAACATAGTAAATATAAAAAAGTAATCTGACTAAAATGAGCATTGCACAAATAGTTGGTCACAAACTCTGAATCTTACGAGATCACCTTCATGCTGTCCATACGAACGGAGTACAGTCGAGGGATCAGTGCCGAAAATGGAATTAACTATCAGCAGTTTAGATTAGATTAGACTTACAGTGTGGAAACAGGCCCTTCGGCCCAACAAGTCCACACCGACCCGCCGAAGCGAAACCCACCCATACCCCTACATTACCCCTTACCTAACACTACGGGCAATTTAGCATGGCCAATTCACCTGACCCGCACATCTTTGGACTGTGGGAGGAAACCGGAGCACCCGGAGGAAACCCACGCAGACACGGGGAGAACGTGCAAACTCCACACAGTCAGTCGCCTGAGTCGGGAATTGAACCCGGGTCTTCAGGCGCTGTGAGGCAGCAGTGCTAACCACTGTGCCACCGTGCCGCCCACTGCCACCGTGCCGCCCTTCATTACATGTGATAAATATATTCAAATATGTTTAAGAGGCAACATGACTACAAAATGGTGACCTGTAGCAACCTCATTAGCCTTCTCCTGACATATTTTTGAAAAAAGTTTGCCTTATTAAAAGACAAAAACACTAGGGAAGAGATCTGAACAACTACCAGGTGTGATCCAATAAGAATAGTCTGTGCTTAGTTGGCAGGAACAGGGTAGCTATGGCAGGACAGGAAAGGACTCAACAGAACAGCATGGAGGAGAAAAAAATAGTGCAGACACTGGAATCTGTCCTGAAAACAAGAAGTGCTGGAGATCAGTGGGTCAGGCTAACATTTCAAGTTGAGATGAATCTTCAAATCAGAGCTCCGATGAAGATTCATCTAGACTCGAAACTTAGCTTGCTTTCTCTCCAAGGACCCATTGAGATTTCCATGGCTACTTGTTTTCAGTACAGAACAATAACCATTTTGGCAAATAAGCTGACATGCACCAAAATAAACAATTAGAAAATATTAACTTCACAAAGTGCTGAGATGTGGGTCCTCTCCATGATCCTCCAACAGTATTCAGGTGCTCATGTAAAAGAAAGAAGAAAAAAACCATACTGACAGAAAAATGATGCTGCAGTTGCAAAACTAAATAGGTAGACTAGGAATAAATTCTATATCTTCTGTCCAAAGGACATGAAACGAACCAAAGAAACAACAGAAGAGAAACTGGGAGCAAGTACAGTGGGTAAAACACTTTCACCATGAGAAAGCAAATCCACATGAAACCCAAATGAATGAGATCAAAGTTCACTTGTTTAAACAAATCTTAAGATATTTACAACTTGGGCAGTCTTACAGTTTCTATTAGCATGAGCCTACAGCATTAAACTATGACTAATTCAACATGACAATTTGCTTATTACAAAAAAGAATTTTAAACTGAAAACTGTCAACAGAACTGGTGCAGAAAACTGAAAATATTTAATTCATACTCCTAAATTCTTTCATTCCAATCCAAGTCAACAGTTAATTAACAGCAGTATACTAATACTGACAATTACACTTAAGGCCAGAAAACCTGCTCAAGAATTTTAAAACTGCCACATATGCAAGATGTTGAGCTTCGAAAGAGAGTATTTGTGTTCCCCTCCCAGCCACTTGCCATCCTGACTTGGAAATATATTGCTGTTTCTTCAGAGATACTGAGTCAAAATCCTCACATTCCCTCAACAGCATTATCAACCAGAAGCATGTAGACTGTAACAGTTCAAGAGGCAATTTACCACACCTTCTCAAGGGCAACTAGAGGTGAGTAATAAATGCTGGCCAGCTAGCGATGCCCACATCTCACAAGTTCATCAAAAAAAAAGAGCATATGACTAGAGTACAGTCAAGGGACCAGTGCTGAAAACAAAATGAAGTATCCAGCAGTTTCCTTGGAAGTCATCATTCATTACATATGATAAATACATTAAAGTATGTTTAAGAGGCAACATGACTGCAAAATGGTGACCTGTAGCAACTCCATTAGCATATTCCTGACATCAACCAAATGAAAGAACATTCATCTGTCCTTAGTCCAGCTCAAATAATTTAAAGGATTCAAATCAGAAACATCTGTGTCTTTATGCCTTCAGTTTTTACTATAAATGTACAGCAAAATTCTTTATTGACCTAACACTTAAAAATTAAAATATCTTCACGGTCATACACACACAAATCTCACAACATGTAAAACTCAGTCTCGCCTTTCATGTCAGGTAACAAATAGGTTATGGATTTGTCAATCAAGTCAACTGACATTTTTTTAGTAGCCCAGCAAACGGTCAGATGCGCCTCGGAAATACCTATCATTACGGTAGTCTCCACCCCCTTATTATTAGTAAACTATTTAAATACATTAACAGTGTATCACCGAAAATGATAAGCCGCAGACGGAGTCCTGCTGTGGTCAAAGAGGAAGACATTAGCCCTGCTCAAAACACAAGTTCAGGAGCTGCTGGTTAACAAGAAGCTCAGGGCAGGGTACCGAGATGCTTGACCGCAGCAGACTCGGGCTGTTACCTGCACTCAGCCTCCTCCGCGCTCTCCATGTCGTGGTGCCAGCCATTCTCTCTCCATGTCGACAACATGTCTCCACCAGCCTCGACTCCTCTCTGGGTATCGAGATGCCAGCTCTTCGCCTCCGAGCTTCTCAAATTCTGTCACAGCTTATCACGACCGTACCTCACCATGTCTCAATGCTGTTGCCACCACCCAGAGGCCCAGTGCCTCACCGCCGCTCCCTCTCGACCCTCTACACCACGTGATGTCAGGCTCTGACCCGCCCTAGCAACGGAGCCGGAAAGCGGCCTGTACCAGGGCCCGCCTCCCGCAAACACCGCCCCCACCGACAGCAGCCGGTATTTCACCCTGACCCCTGACCACCCACCGAGAGCGGCCGGGACTTTTCCCTGACCCCTATCGGATACCGGCCAATACCGCCTCGAC
This sequence comes from Hemiscyllium ocellatum, assembly GCF_020745735.1. Lineage (NCBI taxonomy): Eukaryota > Metazoa > Chordata > Chondrichthyes > Orectolobiformes > Hemiscylliidae > Hemiscyllium > Hemiscyllium ocellatum. The sequence goes on from NC_083413.1 coordinate 32,377,377, forward strand.
CGGTCCACCTCCGGTGCGCGCTGCATCTCGCCCTTCGGCCCATCTTTCACGTCCTATCCCCTCTGGATACCAACTCACCGGCCACATCCGGTGCTCCGCCTCTCCCTTCCACCGGTACAAAGCTGTCTCCCTATGTTTCGGACACAAACACGGCCAACATGCTGTCTGAGGTGAGCCGTTTGTGTCTGACGGGGCTAAAATGGACGGCGGTTTAAAGATTCATTGAGCCGCAGGCTATAAACTGCGCTTCACTCAATTTTCACCGCACAATACCATTAGTAGATCGAAAAACTCTGAATCAGATGTTCCTGGCTGGCAAACTGAAACATACAAAATCATTTAAGTGCAAAAGCGTGCTGCACCATTCAATTAAATTATGGATTATCTTCAACTGATTTTATCCGCCTTTAATACCTTGACTGATGTTTTTGTTAGTTTAAGGCTATTGATCACAGGTTTGATGTGGAGGAGCCGGTATTGGACTGAGATGGACAAAGTTAAAAATCACACAACACCAGGTTATAGTCCAACAGGTTTATCTGGAAGCACTAGCTTTTGAAGCGGTGCTTCGGAAAGGCCTCGGAAAGGAGCAGTGGTTCCAGATCAATCAGTTGGACTATAACGTGGTGTTGAGAGTGTGGTGCTGCTGAGGCAACATCCGAGGACCAGGAGTCGACGTTTGGAGCGAAAGCCCTTTGTCAGGAATGAGGTCCTCCTCGGATGCTGCCTGACCTTAAGCTCCAGCATCTGCAGTCCTCACTTTCACCTAGTTGATTATAACCTGGTGTTGAACGATCTCAGGTTTGAAATTTTCGATGACCTACCATCCACAATGGAGAGACTTCTAGAGCTATCCTTTGTGTGAAATAGCCAAGTTATTCAAGGTCAAATCCGAACCTATTGTGGTTCTTATATATTTCTGCCAGTAAATACCAGAATTGATAAAATAACTCTTACATAATCACTACAGTATGGAAACAGGCCTTTCAGCCCAACAAGTCCATGTTGGCCCTCTGATGAAGATCCCATCCAGACCTATTCCTCTACATTTACCCCTGAGTAATGCACCAAACCTGCATATCCCTGAACACTAGCAGGTGGCACGGTGGCAAGCACTGCTGCTTCACAGCGCCAGAGACCCAGGTTCAATTCCTGCCTCAGGCAACTGACTGTGTGGAATTTGCACATTCTCCCCGTGTCTGTGTGGGTTTCCTCTGAGTGCTCTGGTTTCCTCCCACTGTCCAAAGATGTGCTGGCCAGGTGAATTGGCCATGCTAAATTGCCCGTAGTGTTAGGTAAGAGATAAATGTAGGGGTATGGGTGGGTTGAGCTTCGGCGGGTCGGTGTGGACTTGTTGGGCCGAAGGGCCTGTTTCCACACTGTAAGTAATCTAATCTAAACAATGGGCAATTTAGCATAGCCAATTCACCTAACCTGCACATCTTTTGATTGTGGGAGGAAACCAGACCATTCAGATGAAACCCAGCCAATGTGCAACTTCACACAGACAGTCACCCGAGGCTGAAATCGAACCCAGGTCCCTTTGCTGTGAGGCAGCAATGCTAACCAGTGAGCCATCATGCTGCCCTGTGGCCCACGCAGGTGCTCATGGCTACCCTTTTGGTCCGAAGAAAGTGGGAGGAGTTGAAGGAAAAGTTATTGAGGGTGAGGACCAATTCAGCCAATCGAACAAGTGTAGCAGTGGAAGGATACTGGTTGAGTCAGCTGGACAGGAAGAAACAGAGAGCTTGAAGGCCTTCACCATGGCGGATGGACATGTACAGGGACTGGATGTTCATGATGAAGATGTGGCGTTGAGGGCCAGGGAAACAAAGGTTATAGAGGAGGTGAAGGGAATGGGTAGTGTCCTGAATGTATGTTGGGAACTCCTGGACCAAGAGGGTCAGGACAGTGTCAAGGTAGGAGGAAATAAATACGGTGGGGTGAGAGCAGACAGAGACGATGGGTCAACCAGGACAGTCAGGTCTCTGAATTCTGAGTAACAGGTAGAACTGCGTAGTGCAGGCTTCTAGGACAATGAGATTGGAGGCTGTGGATGGGAGAGCCCCTGAGGTGATGAAGTTGTGGAAGGTATGGGAGATAATGGTTTGGTGATGGGAGGTGAGGTTGTGGTTAAGGGGGCAGTAGGAGGAAGGGTCTGTGAGTTGGCACCTGGTTTCAGTGGTGTACAGGTTGATGCACCAAGCTACCACTACATCCCCCTTTTCCGCTGGTTTGATGGTGAGGTTGAGGTTGGAGCGGAGGGAGTGGAGGGCTACGCATTGCGAGGGTGGGAAGTTGAAGCCAGTGAGAGGGGTGGACAGATTGAGGCAGTCAATGTCGCAGCAGCAGTTGGAGATGAAGAAATCGAGGGCAGGTAACAGACCATTAAGGTCAGTGGGCTCCTGCCTCTTGTCTGTTGGTGACGCCACCTACAGTCCCATGACCAACCAACTCCAGAGACACCCTCCCCACCCCCTCCCAACTTCAAGTCTACACCAGGTCCTAGCCCCAAGCCATGCCATTTTTTAATCTTCCCCCAGACCTCCCCCTCACTGAGGATGAATGATCAGTCCTCAGTAAAGGTCTCACGTTCATCCCACAACACTCCCAGATCATTGAATTCCATATGCACCGCGACATTGAATTTTACTTCTGTCACCTTCGCCTCCGTGCTTACTTTTTCCATCATGACTTTCACCCCACCCATCAAGGGCATCCTTTAAAGAGACTTCGTAGTGGTACAAACTTGAAAGGAGACAAACAATCTGCAGATGCTGGAAGCCAAGCAGGAGACTGGAAAAACACAAGACAGGCAGCCTCAGGAGATGGAGATGGTCTTGGGAGGCACAGCCTTCTCAGAAAATAAAATATTGAGAATTTCCAGAACAATCGGGTTGCACACTAAATTCAGTGCAATGGTGCTTTAGAAACAGGAGACGAAAAATAGCATTTCCGGAGTAGGCTTTCCTCAACTGAAAAGTCCCTAAACAAAACTCAAATCCCGAAACACTTCAAACAGAACAACCACAAAATCCAAGTGTAAAAGTCAGATATTTCTCTGAAATGAGTTTGTGGAATTAAATAAGAAACATGATTTCAAATCGTATGGTTTAAAAGTGAAGTTTCAATGTCTCAATGACATTCCAGAAATTTTGGCAAACCTATTCCAGTTAAAGAGTCATAGAGATGTACAGCACGGAAACAGATGCTTCAGTGTAACTCGTCCATGCCGACCAGATATCCCAACCCAATCCAGTCTCACTGGCCAGCACTCAGTTCATACCCCTCCAACCCTTCCTATACATATACCCATTCAGATGTTTTTAAATGTTGCAATTATACTAGTCTCCACCTCTTCCTCTGGCAGCCCATTCCACACGCACACCAACCTCTGCGTGAAAAGTTGCCCTTTAGGTCTCTTTTATATCTTTCTCTTCTCACCCTAAACCTATGCCCTCTAGTTCTGGACTCCCTCTCCTCAGGGCAAAGACCTTGTCTATTTACCCTATCCACACCCTTCATGATCTTATAAACCTCTATAAGGTCATGGCTCAGCCTCTGACGCCCCATGGAAAACAGTCCTACCCTATTCAACCTCTCCGTATAGCTCAAATCCTCCAACCCTGGCAACATCCTTGTAAATCTTTTCTGAACCCTTTCAAGTTTCACAACATCCTTCCACAAGACATTGGAGTGGAAGTAAGGCCATTCGGCCCATCGAGTCCACTACGCCATTCAATCATGGCTGATGGGTGTTTCAACACCTTCTGATAGGAAGGAAACCAGAATTGCACACAAAGTGATCGAACCCATGTCCTGTACAGCTGCAACATGACCTCCCAACTCCTGTACTCAATACTCTGACCAATAAAGGAAAGTATACCAAACGGCTTCTTCACTATCCTATCTACCTGTGACTCTACTTTCAAGGATCTATGAACCTGCACTCCAAGGTCTCCTTGTTCAGCAACACTCCCTAGGACCTTATCACTAAGTATATGAGTCCTGCTAAGATTTGCTTTACCAAAGTGCTGCACCTCGCATTTACCTAAATTAAACTCTACCTGCCACTCCTCAGCCCATTGGCTCATCTGATCAAGATCCTGTTGTAATCCGAGGCAACCTTCTTCACTATCTGCTACACTTTCAATTTTGGTGTCATCTGCAAACTTACTAACTACGCCTCTTAAGCTCACATCCAAATCATTCATATAAATGATGAAAAGTAATGGACGCAGCACTGATTCCTGTGGCACTCCAATCTGAAAAAAACAACCCTCCACCATTACCCACTGTCTTCTATCTTTGAGCTGGTTCTGTATCCAAATGGCTAGTTCTCCCTGTATTCCATGAGATCTAACATTGCTATCTAGCCTCCCACGGGGAACCTCGTCGAATGCCTGACTGAAGTCCATATAGATCACATCTACCGCTCTGCCCTCATCAATCCTTTTTGTTACTTCTTCAAAAAACTCAATCAAGTTTGTGAGACATGATTTCCCACGCACAAAGCCATGTTGACTATCCCTGATCAGTCCTTGCCTTTCCAAATACATGTACATCCTGTCCCTCAGGATTCCCAACAACAACTTCCCCACCACCGACATCAGGCTCACTGGTCTATAGTTCCCTGGCTTGTCCTTACTACATTTCTTAAATAGTGGCACCACGTTAGCCAACCTCCAGTCTTCCAGCACCTCACCTGTGACTATCGATGATACAAATATCTCAGCAAGAGGCCCAGTAATCATTTGCCTGGCTTCCCACAAAATTCTAGGGTACACCTGATCAGATCCTGGGGATTTATCCACTTTCACGTGTTTCAAGACATCTAGCACTTCCTCCTCTGTAATATGGACATTTTTCAAGAAGTCATCACCTATTTCCCAACATTCTATACCTTCCATGTTCTTTTCCACAGTAAATACTGATGCAAAATACTCGTTTAGTATCTCACCCCTATCCTGCGGTTCTACACAGATATTGAAGTAGATTCATTTTTTCTATAGTTCTTCCAAATTCCAATCTTCAAGAAATATTAAGTATGAAGTAGCTTCATATCAAAATATAAAATTAATAATTCTCATTAATACCTCCTATTTCCACATTGTAATGTCAATTGACTTCTCCCTTTCATCTCATCTGCTGCATCACATTTGTCAATCTTATTCTTCACAACCACCTGATGAACTATAACCTAGTGTTGTGTGATTTTTAACTTTGTCCACCCCAGTCCAACACCAGCGACTCCAAATCAAAGCTAATCTATTCTTTCTCAACACTGATGTTGAGAGTTGAACACATTTTCACGTATCTTCTGTAACTTGGGTTTTGTATTGTAAAATGTCCAATTAATAGAAACATTTTTGGAGTTTAGATTTTAAAATAGTGACTGTGGCTATTCTAGTTTTAATTTCATGCAGATGGTGATATGATACCAGCTTTTCTCAGTAGAGTTATGTGAATCATAAATTAACAACTGTCCAAACATCTTAAATATAGTCAAACTTGTATCTTAAACAAGCATCTTTCATTGCTTATACTTCATTGTTGACAGGTCAAAACCCTGGAAGATTCTTCTTAACCTCACTATAGGTATCCCTACACCCAAGAACTTCAGTGGTTCACAAAGATAGTTCACCACTACATTTTCCAGGGCAAGGAGAGATGGCCAATTAATCCTGTGTACAGCCAGTGACGTCCACGTTCTTTGAACAAATTCAACAACTGTACAACAAATACATTTTTTGCATGAGGACCTGCAATGACAAGTGGTGACAATAAGGATGGTGCTGAGAGGGGAAGCTCAGGCAGTTATGCCAGGGCCTCCAGCTGCAGGTGGCAACAGTGAAGCAGGGCAGCTGGAAGAGTTCAACAGCCCCTTTATGGGGAAAAAATGATGCCTTCTGGAAAAGAGGAGACATGGTAAGGAGGAGAAGACAGACAAAATATTCATTTATCAAAAGTAAACTACAGGTTTCATTCTATCTAAATACTACAAATACTTACTTCATTAACCCTACTTTCCCTTCATGTTTTTAACGACTGATACCAGTCAAACAAAGAATCCCTGGGTCACTAGTCTGTTCAAATCTCATGTAAAACTTTTGTTGTATTCCACAGCACAGGAATCAAATCATGGTGGGTGAGGTTAAAGAGGGCCCAGCTAATCTGGAGTTGAAACTGGGAATGCCCATGACGAAAACTGAAGGTACCCCAGGATCACTGCGTACTCAGGTGTTGGCACAAGGAATCGTACCTTTAGACCAAAACCAGGCAGGGACTCCTTCTGTCTGTTCCCTTGAAATTATAAAAGAAAAAAGAAAAAATACTGGGAAGAGGTACAAATGTACAAAGAAGTCTGCAGCAGATCTCTGAGGTATAGACCAGGGTTTTTATTTAAGAGACATGAATAGCCTGTCATTATTACAGCCAAAGGGGAGGACTTGGTCTCTGTATCCCTGGAGGAAGTGAAGTTGTTTGATTGGAATGTTTTCCTGCATCTGTCCTTCAATCAAACACAGACAGGTAGCTGAGGGACTGCCTAGAGGAAGAAATGAGGGATAAGAATGTCCATATGGTGTTGTGAAGGCTTAGCCGTGACAAATCTCAATTGTCTTTCTTCAACACATGGGATCACATCATCCAGATCACGGGGAATGATTGGACAGAAGATGCTACCATTAGGATAATGGCATGTCATGGACATGGGATGTAAACCTTAAGCTGAAAAGGGAGGCAAAATACATCGCTGCACAGCAAATGCAGATCCAGTCCTTGTTAACAGACCTCCATCAGTCGAAATGGGACACCAGATCTGTTTGCATAGCGGGGAATTGGGTTTTACAACAGAAATTGCGAGAAAAACTCAGGTCTGGTAGCATCTGTGGAGAGAAAGCAGAATTAATGTTGCAAATCCAGTGACCTTTCTTCAGAACAGAAGGCTTATTGTGTTCTGGAATAATAACACCATTGCCAAAAATGAAAACATTCAATTCTATGTACCCTGTGCCTGTATGCATGGACAGACAGAATTGTAACAGACGAGTAAAAATAAACGTTTTTTTGCTCTTCTTGTTCTCTCTACCAACCAACTACTTCTAGTACTTTGCAACTGATAGTTTTTTTATATATCTATGAAGAGGATTTTTGGATAAATACTTTTCATACAAGGCTTGGCATTCTCATGTGACCTCTGATGTCATTTTATTTAAATAAAGGTTCTAGACAGTAATCATGCTATCAACCGCATTGAATACTCTTATTAATTTAAGTAAGTTTACAAACTTATATTGCTCAGCGTCTTAATTCAAGCACAAACACATTTCATCCACCCCCAGACAGTGGAATTCTTCCAAAAGCTAGTACAGGATGTGAGCAAAGTAAAGTTGACGTGAGATTGCGTGATGAGGTAGGCGCTGGACGTAAACGTGGCGGCGGCTGGGAAGTTGGCGGCATAGTCATCATGAACAGGAATGTGGAGGCACTGGGAGATACTTGGCCTGACAAGCTTGACATGTCTCTCGGTAAGTGGGAGTCTGCCGTCGTAGAAGTTTATAAATTTACGTGGGGATTGATCTGGCTCTTAGGGGAGGAGGATTGATGTTCGGTACGGGGCGGTAAATGTGAGTATCCCGGCCATGGCCTGGACAGCCTCCGGAGCTAGGGACAACATGGGGCTGTTAGTGGCAAAAGGAGGGCGGTGTGCGTTGATGTGGAGAGATGTGAACTCACCTACTGAAACCTAGTGTTACTGGCGATTTATGTACATCAGTAAGACATAGACCTTCCTTTTTGTAACCCTGCGATTGATCGGTTTCATTTTGCATTATGTTACGGGGACGGGTAATTGTAGAGTGATATAAGGAATGTAAAATATAACAAATTAAACGTGATATTGTAGAACTCATTAATTTGTACTTAATTGTTCGGGATTTATACTGAGCAACATTGAGAGTAGGTGGACTAAATGTAAATCCCATGAATATTTTCCCTCCTCTTCCCTAAGTAGCTTAATACTATACTTTGTTGAAAAAATAGTTCTTGAAGAATTGACATGCAATGTTTTTCTTCATTAACTTCGTTTGGCTTTTAATGCTGAAAGTAACATTCATGAAAATAATATTTATTGTTTTTATTAATTTTGTAAGTGATAAGTGAAAGCTAAATAAACCATGTCAGATTCTTGCTGTAATTCCACTTTCCTGTCCAGTTCAAGCATCTGCAGCCCAATGTACAAGCTGAATGAAGAATTTTCTGTTGTATCTTTGTTTGAAATGTCTCCCATATCCACATCATATTGCTTCCTCGTTTCAGGGTATTTCAAAATCTCTCCTCCCAGCTGTCTCAGGATTTTGTTTTCTTGAGATCACCCCTAATTTTTCTAAATTTTAGAGGAATCAGAATTTTTCTAAATTCTAGAGGAATCAGAATTCTACTCCATTTGACCTCTTAGGCCAACCCACTATAACCAGCATGTGAAGGTACTCAGGTGGACAAAGGTAAAAATCTCACAACACCAGGTTATAATCCAACAGATTTATTTGTAGGTACTAGCTCCATCAGACATGAAGGAGCAGCGCTGTGAAAACTAGTACTTTAAATAGACATATTTGACTATAGGAGAAAGTGAGCACTGCAGATGTTGGAGATCAGAGCTGAAAATGTGTTGCTGGAAAAGCGCAGCAGGTCAGGCAGCATCCAAGAAGCAGGAGAATCGACATTTCGGGCATGAGTCCTTCTTCAGGAATACAACTTTTGCCCGAAACGTCGATTTTCCTGCTCCTCGGATGCTTCCTGACCTGCTGTGCTTTTCCAGCACCACTCTGATCTAAACACTTACTTCTCCAACCTCTTGCCAAAAAAAATGCCAACATACTATTTGCTATTCCTGCATATTAGCATTTCCTTTCTTGCACAAGGACATCTAGATCCTGCTCAATGCCAACACTTGCTGGTTTCTTACTCTGAAAATAATTTCATCTATTCCTATCAAAGCAAATAATTTCGATATTTTGCATACTACTTTTTTTGCATCTGTTAACACGTGGCCTATGTCCGTTTTTTTTTCTGAAAATTGTCACTTTGCAATCATTTGCTAATTATCCTACATGTAATGTAGCTTGCTTTTCCCACGAGTCTTGTATTGTCAACAAGCATATACACCTTGTTTGATCTAAGGCCATGATTGCACATTTGAAAAAGTTGTATTCAAGCATTGATCCTTGCAGCACCCCATAGTAAGGACCTGCTAAGCTGAAAATGACTCATTCTTGTTTACTATTCTCTGTCCATATCTCCAATACTTGCTATGCTTTTATACATTGCTTCAAATTGAACATGCGGTATACCGTGCTTTTGTAAGCGAAAGTGAGGACTGGAGATGAGTCGCGTGTGTTGTTCTGGAATAGCACAGCAGGTCAGGTGGCATCTGAGGACCAGGAGAATCAAAGCTTCGGGCAAAAGCCCATCATATTTTTGTGTTGACTGTGTGCTTGCTTGGAACATGATTGACTATGGAAATAAAGCATGGCTACAGAATTGTACATGTGCAGACACTATGTTTTCATTATTACCTTTCTTTGGGAGATCACCCTGAGCAGTTTCCTTTCAAATTTGCTCCTCTTCTTTGCATTATAATGTGGAGGTGCTGGTGTTGGACAGGGGTGGACAAAGTTAAAAATCACAACACCAGGTTATAGTCCAACAGGTTTATTTGCAAGTACAAGCTTTTGGAGTTCTTTTCCTTGCCAGGTAGCTAGTGGGACAGGATCATAGGACTCAGAATTTATAGAAAAAGATCAGTGTCATACAAATGATGCAATATATTGAACAAACCTCATCGCAAAGTGACAATTTGCTGAAAAAACAAAATACATAGTCATGTTAACAGGTGGCAAATGGATTAGTATGAATAAAATTGAAATCGTTGCTTTGACAGGAAAAGAGAAACTAATTTTCGAAAATGAGAAGCCAGCAAATGTTGGTATTGAGAAAGATCTAGATGTTCTTGTGCAGTCTAGGTTTGATCAATTATACCTGATGTGATCTCCTCTACATTGGGGAGACAGGATGCCAACTTGCAGATTGTTTCAGAGAACATCTCTGGGGCACCTATACTAACCAACCCCACCGCCTTGTGGCTAAAATCTTTAACTCCCCCACCCGCTTCACCAAGGACATGCAGGTCCTGGGCCTTCTCCATCGCCAAACCCTAACCACCTGACACCTGGAGGAAGAAAGCCTCAGCTCCTTCCTTGGGAGCCTCAAACCACATGGGATCAATGTGGATTTCACCATTTTGCCATATCCCCTCCCGTCTACTTATCCCAGTCCCAACTTTCTAGTCTGCCACTGCCGTCTTGAACGGTCCTACCTGTCCATCTTTCTTACCACCTATCTGCTCCACCTTGTCACTTTCACCCCCACTTTCATCTACCTGCCGCGTGTCCAGCTACACCCCTCCTTATACTCTTGATAACTTGATTTTAAGACAGCTGCTGTAACTTAGTTTGTGTTTTCAAAGTATTTTTTTCCATTGGTTATAACCTGTTTTCAGAGCATCCTTTGACTTTGTTATGGTTCAACAGATGATATAATTAAATTGAATAAACAACAGCGGAATGTAAAGAAACCGCTGCCACTGAAGGGAAAACGGACAATAAATGGATCTCTCCAATTCAAAATGCAACAGAAGAGATCAAGCAGTTGGAGTGGAATGCCACAGCGATTTGGTAAGTTTAGAACTTGTGAAGTTCCTGTTCAGTCCAGACTATGTTTTGTCATAAACAAATGTCTCAGTAAGCTGAGAAGTTCCTGGAATGCTGGAGGATGTATGAGTTAACCAAAATTGGAAACTTGGTCATTTGGTAGCCTTCTTTCAATGTTAGTTATTCTGTCAAAGTTGAAGCAGGTATAATTTATGTCTGGGTTATTTCATGTCTTCCTTATATGTAATCTCTTTGTGTCAATGCTCCTTTTAATTCAGTGATGAAGAAAATTAAAAGGTATTTTAAACAGTGTCCATGAGTGAATAAAAATAATTATACTGTCATCTCGTTGAGGTTAGCTAACTCATTTGGCATATGTCTAATCTCTATGCTGGCTACAGAAACTTATGAAGGCCCGCCTACTTTCCTTGCCCCAGAATTATATAAATTGCTGACCCTTAAGCTGTACATATAGTCCCTATGGATTATCAAAACATTCACTTTTAAAATCCTTGCTAAGAGTTCATGTCAGTAACTTAACTGCCCATTTAAAAATAATTCCAGGTTTATTCGTAGTTTTTTCTTGTTTGCTTATATTTACCAGCCCAGATGTCACAGTTTTAAAGTTTACCAGTTAGCCTTGGGTGAGAGGAGTTTGAAAAAGCAAACCTGTCCTGCCATGACCATTGTTCACTGCTGGAAGGTGCATACAGTACATGGACATTAGGTGAGCTTAGAGTACTAGTTAACTGTAATGATCTGGATGGATAAATAGGCTGTGGAAGCTATTAAGTCTTTGGTTTGAAAGGACTATGTTGAGAATTTGTTGAAAGATTCCTGCCATTCATCCAATTGGTATTGTATGATTTGAAAATGTGGGGATGAAGAAGAACATTTGTGATTGACAAGGTTAAATCTGGATTAGTTAACAATTAAAAGTGTATTTTTAAACTTGTGGCCTTGAAGCATTTCCTTTGACTTGCTCTCAAGGCATCAGAACATAGAATGTTAAAGCGCAGTACAGGCCTTTTGTCCCACGATGTTGCACCACCTGTGAAAATAATTTGATGCCTATCTAACCTACACCGTTCCATTATTATCCATACGTTTGCTCAATGCCCATTTAAATGCCCAACATCGGCGAGTCTAACACTGTTGAGACAGGCCATTCCATGCCCCCATTATTGATGAAGAAATTACCCCTAATATCTGCCCTAAATCTATCACCCCTTAATTTAAAGCTATGCCCCCTTGTGTTAGCCTTCAGCATCCAAGGAAAAAGGCTCTCACTGTCCACCTATCTAACCCTCTGATTATCTTATACATCTCAATTGAGTCACCTCTCAACTTTCTTCTCTCCAATGAAAACAGCCTCAATTCCCTCCGCCTTTATTCGTAAGATCTCCCTTCCATACCAGACAACATCCTAGTAAATCTCTTCTGAACTCTTTCCCATGCTTCCATCACCTTCCTATAATGCGGTGGCCAGAACTGTACGCAATACTTCAGGTGCGGCCTTATCAGTGTCTTGTCGAGCTGAAGCATGACCTCGTGGCTCCAAAACTCAATACCCCTAACAATAAATGCCAACATACCATCTGCCTTCTTAACAGCCATATCAACCTAGGTGGCAACTTTCGGGGATTTACGCACCTGGACAGAGTTCTCTCTGTTCATCTACACTGCCAAGAACTTTACCAGTAGTCCAGTACTCTACATTCCTGTTATTTTGTCTGAAATGAACCACCTCACACTTTTCCACGTTAAACTGCATTTGCCACTTCTCAGCCCAGATCTGCATCTTATCTATGTCCCTCTGTAACCCACAACATCCTTCAGTACTATCCACAACTCTGCCTACCTTAGTGTCATCCGCAAATTTACTAACCCAACCTAATATGCCCACATCCAGTTCATGCATAAAAATGACAAACAGCTGGGGCCCGAAAACAGATTTTTGCAGCACACCACTGGTAACTGACCTCCAGGGCGAACATTTCCCATCAACCCCCACCCTCTGTTCTTCTTTCAACTAGCCAATTTCTGATCCAAACCTCTAAATTATCTTCAATCCTGAAACTCTGTATTTTATGCAATAGCCTACTGTGTGGAACCTTAACAAATGCCTACACCTCAACGACTGCTTTACCTTCATCCATCTGTTTGTCACCTTCTCGAAGAACTCAATAAGGTTAGTGAGGCACAACCATGACAAAATCATGTTGACTATCCCGAATGAAATTATTCCTTTCCAGATGATTATAAATCCTATCTCTTACAACCTTTTCCAACCGCTTACCCACGACTGAAGTAAGGCTCACTGGCCTGTAATTACCAGGGTTGTCCAGACTCCCCTTTTTAAACAAGGGAACAACATTTGCTATCCTCCAGTCTTCTGGCACTACTCCTGTTGACAATGATGACATAAAGATCAAAGCAAAAGGCTCTGCAATCTCCTCCCTGCCTTCCCAGAGAATCTGAGGATAAATCCCATCTGGTCCCAGGCTCTTATCTATTTTCAGATCTTTCAAAATTGCTAAAACTTCCTCTTTGTCAACCTCAATCTCATCTAATCCCCTCCTGGCTCCTCTTAGTGCTCTCTTTAGATCTATTTTGGCTAACTTATAACTCTCAAGCACCCTATCTGAGCCTTCACGCCTCATCCTCACATAAGCCTTGTTCTTCCCCTTGACAAGAGCTTCAACGTCTTTAGTAAACCATGGCTCCTTCTCTCCACAACTCCATCCCTGCCTGACATGTGTATACTTAGCAAGGACTCGCAGTATTTGTTCCTTGAATGCGCTCCACATTTCAAGTGTGTCCATCCCTTGCTGTTTCCTTCCCCATCCTATGCATCCTAAATCTTGCCTAATCACACCATAATTGCCTTTCCCCTAGTTATCCCTCTTTCCCTGCAGTGTATATACCTATCCTGCCCATTGGTATTGTAAACGTAATTATGGTCATTATAGCCAAAGTGCTCACCAACCTTCAATCTAACACCTGGCCGTGTTCATGCCACAGCACCAAATCCAATATGGCATCCCACTTTGTTGGCCTATCCACATACTGTTAGAAAACCCTCCTGCACACATTGAACAAAAACTGACCCATCAAACTATTTGAACTACAGTATTCCCAGTCAATATTGGGAAGTTAAAGTCACCCATAATAACTACAATTCAGAGGCCTATACAACACTCCCAACAGGGTGACCTCTCCTTTCCTGTTTCTAACCTCAGCCCAAACTACCTCAGTGGTTGAGTCCTCAAACATTCTCTCAGCTGCTGTAACACTACCCTTCATTAACAATGCCACACACCTGCCTCTTTTACCATCATCTCTGTTCCTGCTGAAACATCTAAATCCTGGATGTGCAACAACCATTCCTGTCCCACCTCTATCCGTGTCTCTGAAATGGCCAAAACATCAAAATCCCAGGTACCAACCCATGCTACAAATTTACCCACCTTATTCCGGATGTTCCTGGCATTGAAGTACACTCATTTGAAACCAACATCCTGGTTATCAGTGCCTTCTTGCGACCTTGTAAACCTACCCATAACCTCACTACCCTCAACCTCCTGTACACTGGAACTACAAGTCAGGTTCTCACCCCCCCCAGGATATTAGTACTCCTCTGGTTCAGGTGAAGACCATCCTGTTTGTAGAGGTCTGATCTTCCCCAGAAAGAGCTCCATTTATCCAAGGATCCAAAACCGTCCCTTGTGCACCATCCCTGCAGCCATGTGTTCAGTTCTGCTCTGTCCCTGTTCCTCGCTTCACTAGCACGTGGCATGGGCAACAAACAAGAGATCTCAATTCTGTTCTAGTTCTAAGCTTCCACCCTAGCTCCGTGAATTTCTGCCTTAGATTTCCACCTTTCTTCCTACCTATGTCGGTTGGTGCCTATATGGACCACGACTTGGGGCTGCTCCCCCTCCCCTTGAAGGATCCTGAAAGCATGAACAGAGACATCATGACCCCAGACACCTGGGAGGCAACAAACCTTGTGGGTCTCTCTCGTTCTCACAAAACCACCTAGCTGTCGCCCTAACTATGGAGTCCCCAGTGACGAAAGCTCTGGTCCTCATCTCCCTTCCCTTCTGAGTAGCAGGGACAGAGTGTATGTCAGAGACTTGTGCCCCATTGCTTACCCTGGTAGATTGTTCTCTTCCCTGACAGCCCCCCCTCCCAAAACAGTATCCAAAACAGTATACTTTTGGTTGAGGGGAACCACCACAGGAGATCACTCCACTGCCTGCCGGTTTGCTTTCCTACCCTTGACAGTAATCCATCTACCTTCTTCACGTGGCTGTGGCGTAACTACCTTCCTGTAACTCCTCTTAATAACTCCCTCTACCTCCAAATGATCCAAAGTTCATCCAGCTCCAGCTCCACCATTCTTTGTATATAAGGAATAAAAAGAAGTAAGTTTGAAGAATAGTATTATGACATTGTTAAACATGAACTCTGCGTATTCTACAGATATTGACAGACTGCTGAGTTTTTCCAACACTTTGTTTTTTATTTCACATCTCCAGCCGCCAAACTGTTTTGCTTTTATCTGATTGTGGTGATGTTGGTTTTCAAGTGCCATGATTAAAGTTGCTGTATCATTGGAATATTGCATTGTTTTGAGCTTTTTATCAAGTTTTGAGATTAGCTTGGGTGACAAGCCTTTACTTGACAAATGGGGTATTAGGGAAGAAATCTGTTGGTTGGGCTAATAACGTCTTGCATGGTAACCTAGTTCTTTAAAAGATTGTTAATAAAATACAACTCACTTTCAGGAATTATTATGTAAGCAAGCTGACTGGGAACTTTGCAATTTTTAAAAAAAGCAAAATGTGAACAAGTTACTTGTAGGTGATTATATTTCTATGTGTGTGTGGTTTTATATTCAGGCAGTTTGATTTAGAACAAGTTGGCTGCAGGAAATTAATTTTAATTTCTGTATGCAGGCCAAAAGCATTTGAAATTTGTAATAATTGAAGGACTCAATTAACATTGCATAGGGTTCTACAGTGCTACATGTAAGAACTCTTGCTGTCTTCCTCCCTTTTCCTTTCCTTTCCTTTTCCTTTCCTTCCCTTCCTAACTCGGCTACCCAAAGTTTTAAAGAACACTCCATAGTTTATACAACAACTGAATTCTCACCAGAGGTAAATTGGCTTGTAGTACTATACTATCTGTGTTGAACAGGGAGTCAATAGCCATGTGGCCATTTGAGATTTGAAATACCAACCTTGCCAGAAGTCAGTGGAAGGTCCAAGAAACCTTGTACCTCAGGTGTGTAGAAGGAAATTTGAATTAATAAATTACATTTAGAGTTTCAGTAATTGTGTTCAGTGTACTTTTTAATTTATATCATGTAACTGACTATTTAAGATGGTGTAGTTATTAGTATTCATGGGTTTTTATGTGTCGTAAAATTCTTTTAGTTTAAGTAGTGAACTTTGTGACTTTATTCTTTTTAGTAAATAAGGTTTTTGGATGTCTAGAAAAGAAAAAAGTTACTGGCCTTCCTTGGGAGTATAACATGACCTCATCATTTAGATGTTTAGGGATTTTTAATTGTCTTGATGATCTTGGGTCTACTTCTGAGTCTGCTTCAGAATGGACAGAATTGATGTAAATTCATTTGGTCAATTAAAATGAGTGTGTGCAGTCATAAATTAGTTCAAATTTACTTTGGTCCACAGCATCGAACTACAGACGTTTGGTTCACATTGATCATTCTATTTTTTTTAAAAATCGGGTGTTGGGATATATGAGAAGTAAATTCTCAGAAAGTGAGGCATTTTGTTGATCCTAAATCATCAGATCAGCATATCAGAGTCATACAACATGGAAACAGATCTTTTGGTCCGACTAGTCCATGCTATACATAATCCCAAACTAAACCAGTCGTACCTACCCTCTTCTGGCCCATATCTCTCCAAACATTTCTTATTCATGTATTTACTTAATTGACTTTTAAAGGTTGTAACTGCGCCCACATCTGCCACTTCCTCAAAGTTCATTCAACATGTAAACCACCCTCTCTGTAAAAAGTTCGACCCTTGTGTCTTTTCAAAATATTTCTCCTCTCACATTAAAAATATGCCCCCTAGTCTTGAAATCCCCCATCTGAGGGAAAAAACATCTACCATTAACCCTCATGATTTTATAAACTTCTGAGGTCATCTTTTGACCTCCTACATTTTAGTACAAAACTTCCCAGCCTATTCAGCCTTTCTTTGTAACTCAAGCCTTTGATTCACAGCAATATCCTGGTAAATCTTTTCTGAACCCTCTCTAGCTTAATAATATCCTTCCTGTAACTGGGTGGCCAGAACTGAACACAGTACTCCAGAAAAGGCCTCACCAATATCCTGTACAATCTCAACATGGCTTCCCAACTCCTACACTCATAACAGTGAGCAACAAAAGCAAATGTGCTAAATGCTTGTCTAACCACCCCATCCATGTGACACAAATTGCAAGAATTGTGTACCTCAACCCTCTTTCTGCTCTATGACACAATCTAAGGCCCTACCGTTAATTGTATGAGTCCTGCCTCGTTTGTTGCAACAAAATGCAATATCTTGCATTTATCCAAATTGAATTTCATCTGCCATTTTTCAGCCCATTGATCCATTTGATCATGATCCCTTTCTAATCTTAGAAAATCCTGTTCACTGTCTGCTGTCACCAATTTTAGTGTCAGCTGCAAACTTATTAACCATGCCTTCTATATTCTCATCCAAATCATTTACATAAATGACAAACAAAAGACAGCCCAGACCCAATCCCTGTAGAACACCGGTGGTGACAGACTTCCAGTCCGAAAAGCAACCCTCCACCACCACTCTTTCTCTTACCATTATGTATTGGCCAATTATGTATCCAAATGGCAAACTCCCCTGAATCCCATGTGACCTAACTTTACTAATTAATCTGCCATGGACAACCTTGTCAAAGGCTTTACTAAAGTCCAAGTAAATAACGTCTACTGCTCTGTCCTCATTAATCTTTTTGGTCACTTCCTCAAAACTCAGTCAAGATTGTGAGACACTTTTCCTTGAACAAAACCATACTGACTGTCTCTAATCAATGTTTGCCTTTCTAAATGTTCATAAATGCTGTCTTTTAGAAACCCCTCCAACTACTTACCCTCAACTGAAGTCAGATTCTCAGGTCTGTAGTTCCCTGGTTTCTCTTTGCACCCCTTAAACAAAGGCACAACAGTGGCCACCACCTAGTCATCAGGCATCTCACCTGTAGTTATGGATGACATAAATATTTCTGCAAGGAGCTTTGCAATTTACTCCCTTACTTCTCACAATGTTCGAGGATACATTAGGTCAGGTACTGCAGATTTAGCCACTTTTATATTCTTGTTAGACCTTTAGAACTTTCTCTTTTGTAATTGAACTGTTTTTGAATTATCAGTATTTATCCCAAGAGGTCTTCACATGTCATAAATAGCTGAGTCTAATGAGCAATAATGAAATGTTTGAATAAGCATTTGTTTCATAAACCATGCAGGAACAGCTGTAAATAAACCAGTACCTGTGGGAAAGAGGAGAAGTTCTGGTCCATGGCGGAGACGGTTTCATGGTATAATAACTGGCCTGGCAGCAAGGAAGGCTTTAATGCTACGGAAGTGGATCAACCCACTAAATAGGGTGACACCAAGTTGGAAGGTAAATTACATAGGGTTTCATTGCTTTGCATTTGCTGTTTATGATCCTTTCACTTGTTTAGAACAATTATTTGTGTAATAAATAATTGGTTGTGACTGTGACTGAAATCAAAATGAGTGGTAAACAAGATATTTCTCCTTCCACCAGACGATGGGTAGTTATCCCTTCAAATTTAGAAGTATTGTATGTTCTATTTTGCTCCAGAATAAAATCATGAGGGACATTGATAGGATAAATAGACGAGGTCTTTTCCCTGGGGTAGGGGATTCCAGAACTAGAGGGCATAGGTTTGGGTTGAGAGGGGAAGGATATAAAAGCGACTGAAGGGGCAAATTTTTCACGCAGAGGTTGGTGCATGTATGGAATGAGCTGCCAGAGGAAGTGGAGAAGGCTGGCACAATTACAGCATTTAAAAGGCATCTGGATAGATATATGAATAGGGAGGGTTGAGAGGGATATGGGCTAAGTACTGGCAAATGGGACGAGATTAGGTTAGTATATCTTGTCAGCATGGACGAGTTGGACCCAAGGGTCTGTTTCCATGCTGTACATCTCTTACTCTATGAATCTAACTAATCTTTAAATTGGTTTAGCCTGTTTAAAATCAATCTGGTTTGAAAATTCCTGATGAGTCAGTCATAGGAAACTCGCTGATAAAGCTATAAGAACCACTTGTATTTTTTTTCAGTCGTCACTTTGTTTGACCTTCAAAATTTAGAATGACAGCAATTAGACAAAATACTTTTTCATTAATTAATTGCTTAAAAATTATAAAACCAGGTTATAGTCCAACAGGTTTATTTGGAAGTACAAGCTTTTGGAGTGCTGCTCCTTCATCAGGTAGCTAGCGAAGTAGGATAATAGGACACAGAATTTCAAGCAAAAGATTGTAGTGTCATACACTGATGCGATATATTGAACAAACCTTTCATCTGTTAAATCTTTCATCTTTTAGTATGGGTTGCCGGTTTCAATTCATTAATATCGAAGTCCCAGAACTTGTTTCAAGTCACATTCCAGAGATAACTTAAGGTGAGATCTCAGCTTAGACGATGTATTAAAGGTGTGAGGTTAGAGTATGTATTCCAATCTTCAGTCAGACTATTCTGTTTCTAAAGTAGGAATTTATAAAATGTCACATGGATTATAAAACATATTGACTGCCGACAGATTATGTGCGCTTTTTGAGCAAAATAGAATGTATCTGCAAATGCAAATTCACTCCATAGACTTGAGCGTGAGTGTGCTTCATTGTGTGTGTACATGAGTGTGATGGAGTATATGCCTGTGGGAGGGATGAGGGTGTGTGTGTATGTGTCTGAGAGAGAGCATGTATATGAGAGAGAGTCTGCTTGAGTATGTGTTTTCATAGTGTGCCAGAGTGTGTAGTGTAGTGGGGTCACCTGCAGTGTGACATGAACCCAAGAGCCTGGTTGAGGCCATCCTCATGGGTACCGAACTTGGCTATCAGCTACATTATATTATACACTCTCTTAAATGCTCACACGCTCACACACACACTCTCACGCTCTCATGCTCACCACCACCACACTTGCCCCATGTGCACACCCTCTCTCAGGCATGCACTCCATCACATTCATGCACACACTCTATCAAGCACATGCGCACGTGCGCGCGCACACACACACACTCACTCTCCTGCATGCACACACACTTTCACTGCCTCCCTCTTTCCCGCACACACGTGCTCTCTCGTTCTTCACTCACCCCCAACCATGGGGTAAATTTGTATTTGCAGATACATTCTCTATTCAAAAAGCGCACAATCTGAAGGCAGTCAATACTTTTTACAATCCATGTGACATTTTATAAATTCCTTCTTTGGAAATAGAACCAGTCTGACTTAAGAATGGAATACATCCAGACTCTAACCTCACACCTTTAATGCATTATCTGAGCTGAGGTCTCACTTTTTTAAACTTAAAGTTTTATTATCTCGGGAATGTGACTTGAAAGAAGTTCTGGAATTTACATGTCAATGAATCAAAACCTGCAACCCATTCTAAAATATGAAAGACTTAACAGCAATCTAGGTTTGTTCAATATATCGCATCAGTGTCTGAAAATATGATCTTTTGCTAAAAATTCTGTCTGCAGGGGAACATCAATTTATCCAAATGAGATGGGCGGGCACTTTTGTTCGGATAATTGATTATTCGGTTAATCAATTCAATGCCTTTGCCGTGGGGCTCGGAGTTTTCTATTTAGTCTGCTCTCCGTTCAGGTGACTAGCAGCAGCGCACGTGAGCCCCAACCCCGTCCAACACCACCCCTCCACCTGCTCCCTAACCTGTCCAACACTGCCCCTCCACCTGCTCCCCAACCGTCTAATACCGCCTCTCCACCTCTCCCCAACCGTCCAATACTGCCCTTCCACCTGCTCCCCAACTCCGCTCCCCCGACCAAACCCCCCACCCGCACCCCAGCCCCTCTCCGGGGCAGCCGGACTGGACACCAACAACAAGGCTGCTGCTGCTACTGCCTTTTGTGGGGTGAGTGTCCAAATCGAGCATGCACGTGCGCGCACACACACCTTTTGACAATTTCCACCTCTGCCCTGTACAGGGCAATGTTAGAGAGATTATCTGAGGAAGGGGGGAGCGGTTTCGGGTACACGTCTGTGTAGAACTGCAGGGAAAGTGTGGGAAGAGAGAGGGAGGGGGGTGGGAGGTCAGTCATTTGGAGACGGTGTCTGCGCTCCTATCAGTCCGGGACTGTTCTCGGCAGCACTTTTAATCATTTTAAACAAAAGACACGATCAGTGTTGGATACATATCTTTGATGTAATGTTTCTCTCGGAACCTTGAAAACTCTTTTGGATAATTCGAATTTCTGATAATTGGTATTTGGATAATTGAGGTTCCTCTGCACTATGGTCCTACTCTGCTCGCTACCTGATGAAGGAGCAGTACTCCAACAGCTAGTGCTTCCAAATAAACCTGTTGGACTATAACCTGGTGTTGTGATTTTTCAACTTTGTCCACCCCAGTCCAACAGCGACATCTCCACGTCGTGACTAATTAATTGCATTCAGTTAGTAAGAGGTGCAGTTGCCATTTGAGATAATCCTGCATAGTTGATGGGGAATATTAAAGAAAAAGAGTTTGTAGCTGTCAAAGTTTAAATTTTAATTGTCCAGCATGTCGCCTGTTTGTCTCCTTGCTGTAGTACAGTTGTACAAAAATGCTAGACACTTTGTCTAGATGTGTCATGCAGTTTGCTGATACTAAGACATTCAAGACAAAACTGATTCTCTCTTGCCTATTTTCCATGACTTTTGCTTCACAGCCATGGTGGTTTAAGAATTATTTGAGTGGGAACCTAAGCTGATTTGTTCCTATTTTCGCCATGTCTTTTTTTTTTATGGGTGCTAATCCCAATTGTGGAATATTTAGTGTTTTGTATTATTCTGATGGTGCACTGTTTGGAAGGAAGAATTATGTTTATAGGCTCTACTGAACTTATGACGCAGGTTTAAATCAGTCCTTGAGATGTGGATGCTGATTTATTTGCTGGCTGTTAAGATTGGTGTTTATTGCTCATCCTTAGCTGTCCTAAGAATGCTAAGGAGTTTTTTTGGGGGGTGATATTTGTTGGGCTACTTCAGAAGGTAGTTACATCAATGTGATTGATTTCAGACTGAAGTGTCACAAATGGACTATATAGATTTAAATATGGCAGTCTCTGTTCCAAATAACCTGCTTTCATGTGAAATTTTCACTACCTCAAAATGTTTCCGTGTCAATTAGTGAATGAGTTCCCTTTTCATAGCAGTCCGACAGCATATGGATCACTAATCTAGTGGCATAATCATTGCATTGCTGTATGCAATAGTAATTTGTAGTACTAAAATAAACCGGTGTAAAAAGAGAATGAAATGAAACATATAGGAAATAGCTCTAAGTTATCAATGCAAAAATAAACTATTTTCACATTAAGCATTCTTAAAAGACACATTTTAATCTAAGGATAGGGTCAAGTTATTGATCTAATAGATATAAGCAAGTTGAAATTAAACCAATTACAATATGACGAAAATGTTGATTTGGAGATACACAATCAAATATGTGTAAATTTGGTGCATTTTGATGTGAGGTTTGATTTATAAGATATCTGATTTCATCTCTCTCCTCTCCTCCCTTCCCACTCCCTATCCTCTCCTCTAGGCTGTCTGTATTTGGTGTTGATTTCTTCTAAATGATTTCAGCAGGCTGGACAGAGATCAAGAGCTCCACTCCCGAGTACCACATCAGTTCTGAGACAGAATGAAGAACAATGGAGATGCATGCCAACGCTGAAGCATTCAGTCCAGCTGAAGAGCAGGTGAGGAGATAATTGACAGTGCCATACTTAGGGAGGCACTGTTTAACAGTGGAGCATAAAGACTAAAGTAATTCTTGCATATTGGGACCATAAATGTTCCTGCAACTGAAGAGTTGCAGACAAATGATGAAAACTACCTCAAATAATTACATTTCAATAAGACTCAAGTAAACACTATTTAGATTCTTCATTCTCGAAGAACATGTCCTTGCATCATAAACCTTCATGCCATATGATTTTCAGGAACCCAGTGCAAACCAATTCTTACAGGACTCCAGCAAAGATACAGCAAAACAAAGAAGTGCGACAAGCTACATTTCTTTTCAGAAGAGGCTTAAAGGTATGGAAAGGTTCACCTGAAAGAAATAGCTCAACATTTCCATTTCAGAAAATCTGTTGTGTTCGTTAAGTGTGATTACTGTGAATATATTTTGATAATAAAGACAATCACTGTTGTGATGATGCTGTAACTTGAAGAGGGTATTTTGTCCTGGTTTCTTTTTAAGAGTGACATTGAACAAGAGGTGCAGAGCATAACTAGTTATGACCACTTGAGTAAGCAGCTTGGGAGACCTTTGTTTTTTTTTAAACAGCCCGAATGGGTGTGGCCAGCTTTCTCAGATTAGGATTTCTGAGGTTTGGTTTTTCAGTAGCATCAGAAGCTATGTGGGTCTCAACAGAGTTGGGAAGTTTTAGCGAATATCTCCTGGATTGGAGAACTGCATGGGAGAATCTGTCTGAATTTTCCCTTTTTTTTTGTCAAGGCATATGTTTATTGGAACAAGGAATTAGTAAAAATTACTGTATCTATTATGTTAAGTTTTTCAATAGAGTTGTAGTTCTAAATTCCTCTTTCTTTGGTTATATTTTAAAATAGAGTGTTTAAATAAATTTTGTTTTGCTTAATGTTGAGTAGTTTGACCAGTTACATTACATCAGGAACAGACACTTGACATTTGCCTATAAGATAAGAAAAGGTTAGGGTCTAGGCTATCTTTTTAAAATATTTTCAGGGTGTCTGGTTGGGTCCCAATTTAAGCAGAGTCTTTGGAACATAATATTGTAAGATACAAGCTTAGGGTCCCAAAACTTCAGAGTTTGTCTTTCCTCAGATGATGGACTCTCTGTTGCCTATGTTACTTCGAGTCATAGAGATGTACAGCATGGAAACAGACTCTTCAGTCCAACTCGTCCATGTCAACCAGACATCATAATCTGTTCCTATTTGTCAGCCCAAATCCCTCTAAACCCTTCCTATTCATATCCCCAACCAGATGCCTTTGAAATGTTGCAGCTGTACCAGCCTCCTCCACTTCCTCTGGCAGCCCATTCCAATAATGCACCACCCTCTGCATGAAAAAGTTGCCCCTTAGGCCCCTTTTAAATCTCTTCCCTCTCACCTTAAACCTATGCCCTCTAGTTTTGGACACCCCCACCCTGGAGACAAGACCTTGTCTATTCACCCTATCTTTCCATCCGATTCTCCAGGGAAAATGGCCCCAATCTATTCCACCTCTCCCTATAGCTCAACATCCTTGTAAATCTTTTCTGAACCCTTTCAAGTTTCACAACATCCTTCCTACAGCAGGGAGACCAGAATTGCATGCTGTATTCCAATAATGGCTTAACCAATGTCGTGTACAGCCGCAACATGATCTCCCAACTCCTATGCTCAATGCAAGCCTATCAAACGCCTTCTTCACTATCCTATCTACTTATTACTCCACTTGCAAGAAACAATGAACCTGCACTCCAAGGTCTCTTTGTTCAGTAACACTCCCCAGGACCTTACCATTAAGTGTTTCAGTCCTGCCCAGAGTGGCCTTTCCAAAATGAAGTACTTCACATTCGTCAAAATTAAGTTCCATCTGCCGCTCCTTGGCCCGTTGACCCATCTGATCAAGATCCCATTATACTCTGAGGTAACTTTCTTCGCTGTCCACCACTCCTCCAGTTTGATGTCATCTGCAAACTTACTTACCATACTTCATATTCAGATCAATTATTTAATGACGAAATGAAGTGGACCCAGAACTGATCAACATTCCTTCTGTCTTCTACCTTCCAAAAAAAAGTCATACAAAAAAATTGATTTCTTCCCCTAAAGGTAGTTAGATAAAATTCTTGATTGATCTATTGTCCAGCTCATGTGCTTCCTTAGAGTTTCCTCTGCAGTAAAACAGCCAGTGTTTTGGTGGTGTACCTGTGTAGAATGTGTCCTGTTGTATGTGGAAAGCACTAGACAGTACTGGTGACTTAGATGACCATGTAACACTCTATACACTTGCTCCAGAAACCCGAACGCCAGTTTTTGGAGCTTGAGTAGCGGTTGGAGTTGGTGATTCATCCACAAGGCGGAGTACTACATGGATCGAAAAGTGGTCAAACCATAATCTAGAAGCGTAGAGGGCAGAAATTGAATAAGTGACTGCCAGGCAGTCGAACAGAATCAGGAAGTTAGTGTAGGAATCCCCTGACATTACGTTAGCTGATTGGTTTTGTGTTTTGGGACTTGTAATGGCATTAATTTCCCCTGAGGAGTGCAGTCAGAATTTTGTTGCATTGAAGATGTAAAAAAATCATCCAGCAGTCGAGATGTCTGAAGCTAAGGAGCTAAATAAAGCAGAATGAGTTAAGTCGCAATGCTTGGAAGCTTAACTGGGTTGAAAGTTGATAAAACCTGCAGAACAAATGAACTTTATCCCAGCATGTTAAAAAGGTGGCTGGAGACATAGTTGATGTGTTTAAAATTCTGTATACTGTGGAAAAGTTCCTATGAACAGGAAAGTAGCAAGTATAACCCTGGTATTTTGGTGGGGTGGGGTTGAACAGAGTGAATGGTAAAGCAGAAGCACTGGTTTGGTGTCAGTAGTAGGAAAAATGTTACAAATGATTATAATGGATTTAAAAGCTGGACATTCTGAAAAATGGTAAGATTGTGTCGGATTAACATCAGTTTATAAGAAGGAAGTTGTGTTTGTAATATATAGGGAGATTTTTTTTTTGAAGATGTTACTTGGACCATAGAAAAAGAACCACCGACTGTGGTATATTTGGATTTTCTGATGACTTGGGAAAAGGTCTTGCACAAGAAATTAATCAAACTAGAGCATACAGAATTGGGGAAAATATATTAGAATGGATTGAGAATTTGTTAGCAGACAAAAAGCAGTGTGTGGGACAAAACAGATCATTGTCAGTCTGACGGGCTGTCATAAGTAAGGTGCTGCTTGGATCAGTGTTAGATTCACGATTTATACAAATGATTTGGGTGGATATGAATTATCTTCCAAATTTACTCTCAACGCCAATTTGAGAGAGAACCTAACTTAGGCGTTTGATGCAAGGAAGCTTCAAGGAGACCGGGATAGGCCAAATGTATCGACTAAAACATTGTAGATGGAATAAGTGTGAAGTTCTTTATTTTAATGGAAAAAAAATTCATGCTAAATGTTACTTAAATGGTGAAAAGTTGGGAAGTGTGGATATTTCAAGGGATCTGAGTGACCTTGAGTAACTAAAGGTTAGCATGCAGGTGCAACAAGTAATTAGGAAAGTAAAAGGCGCATTGACCTTTGTTTCAAGAGGATTTGAGCATAGGAGTAAAGATGTTTTACTGAGGCCGTATAGAGCCTTGTTGAGACCACACTTGGAATGTTATGTATCTCTTTAATCCCCTTTATCAAAGAATGATGTGCAATGGAGGTTCTTCATTACTTTATGCGTTGGCTGGATATTCTTAAAGGGAGAGATTAAGGAGACTGAATCTATACTTGCTTGAGTTTTGTAGAATGAGGGGTGATCCTTGGAAGATGTTTCCCCTTGTGGATGAGTCTAAAGCCAAGGGAGATAATATCAGGATGATTGAAAGCTCATTTAAAACTGGAATGAGGAGGAATTTCTTCACTCAGAAGTTACTGAATCTTTGGAACTCTCTATTTCCAGAAGGTTGTGCAAGCTAAATCACTGAGTATGTTCAAGACAGAAATCATTGGATTTCTGGAGACTAACTATCTCAGAGAATAAGGAAATAGTATGGGAAAGGAGTACTGAGGAAGATGATCAACCATGATTTAATTGAATAGCACAGCAGGCTTAATAACAATAATAAGGCCAAGCCATTGAGTGTACGTTAGTCAGAAGTAAGTAGATTCTTGATTAGTAAGGGAATCAAGGGTCATTGGGAGGAGGCAGAAGAATGGGGTTGAGAAACTATCAGCCATGATCAAATTGTGGAGCTGACATGATAGGCCATATGGCCTAATTCTGCTCCATAATATCTTATGGCCTACTCCTGTTCGCATGTTGAATTCATACATTGATAATATGAATCTTTGAAATTAAATTAATTTCCTTTGAGTCTCAATTGTAAAATGGAAGTCCCCAAGGGCATTTTCTGAAAATGTCATTAATGATTTGAATATCTTTTGTATGTCTATTTACTTGATGTAACATTCAGATTTCTGGTGATTGCTTGGATTTTTCTTTTCCCTCTTTCCTTGCTTGAACATTTTTCACACCTTTCCTGATGGTGTTGATGCATAGGATACAGTGCAAAAAACACAAGAAAATCCTTTTATATTTTGCCCAAGTAGTTGTTCTGGTAGTGGAAACTTGAATTTAGAATCATCCAAGAAGGATCATATGATCTCTACAGGGCGAAAAGAAGCCATGCAGCCAATCAAGTCTGTACCGAACAGCATTCCATCAAGACCTAGTCCCCAAACTGTCTCCGTAACTCTGCATTTATCATGGCTAATCCATTTAGCCTTCACATCCCTGGAAAGTGCTGGACAATTTAGCATAGCTAATCCACCTAATCTGCACATCTGTGGACTGAGAGGAAACAGGAGCACCCATAAGAAATCTACGCAGACATAGGGAAAATGTGTAAACTCCACACAGTCAGTCAAGCATGAAATCAAACCTGAGTCCCTGGTGCTGAGACGCAGCTGTGCTAACCACTGAGCCAACATGCGTCAGTGACCTTGATGTATTTTAGTTAATCCATTTCAGTTTGGAAGGAATACTGATCGGTAATCAGGAATGTGAACTCTGACTAATTTTCTCCCCCTTTTTCTGGGCATACTAGGTCTTTTGCCAATCTGAAGACACTTTCTTTTGTTCTGTTGTTGTACTATATCTGAGATGTCAGCATTTCTTTTCTTGGGTTTTATTTATTTAATACCTGGATCTACTGCAAATGTTGTAAATTGTGACTGTAGTTGTGATGGGGCAGGATGCAGCTATTGCTCAATTCTACTTGAATTGAATTGAATTTATTCTCACGTGTACTGAGGCACAGTGAAAAGCTTTGTCTTGCGAGCAATACAGACAGATCAGATTTAAGTAGCGTAAATAATAGGTAAACAGCAGTACAAGCAAAAACACAGGTACAGGTGAATGTTGAGAGTTTGAAAGTCCATTCAGTATTCTAACAGTGGAGTAGAAACTGTTTTGAAACCGGCTGGTGTGTGTGTTCAGGCTTCTGTACCTTCTCCCCGATGGTAGAGGTTGTAGAAAAACATTGCCAGAGTGGGAAGGATCTTTGAGAATGCTGGCGGCCTTTCCTTGACAGCAGGCCTGGTAGATGGATTCTATCGATGGGAGGTTGGCCTTTACGATTGTCCGGGCCAAGTTCACCATTTTCTGTAACCGTCTCCGACCTTGAATGGTACAGTTGTCATACCGGTTAGTGATACATCCAGACAGAATGCTCTTGATGGCGCACCTATAAAAGTTTGTATTCGCTGTCATGCCAAATTTCCTTAGCTGCCTGAGGAAGATGAGTTGTTGGGCCTTTGCAACCAGTGCATCCACACGAAGAGTCCAAGAAAGCTTCTTGTGGGTGACCACTCCCAGGAGCTTGACATTCTCCACTTGTTCCACCTCTGTGCTGTGAATATGTAAGGGGGGGGGGGCATGAGTCAGGTCCCGCCAAAAGTCAATAATGAGTTCCTTGGTTTTGCCGGCATTGAGAGCTAGGTTGTTCTCAGTTCACCATTTTTCCAGGTCTTCCACCTCCCGTCTGTGGTCTATTTCATCGCCATCTGAGATTCGACCGACTATGGTGGTGTCATCAGCGAACGCATAAATGGCATTAGCCTGGTATTTGGTGATGCAGTCATGGATACACAGTGAGTACAGAAGGGGGCTGAGTATGCACCCCTGGGGGGGGGGGGGTTCCAGTGCTGAGTGTTAATGAGGATGAAATATTGTTCCTAGTCTTCGCTGATTGTCGCCTGTGGGTAACAAACTGAGGATCCAGTTGCAGAGAGTGCGGCTTAGTCCAAGATCACTAATCAGTCTCAAGGGAATAATAGTGTTGAAGTCTGGACTGTAGTCAGTGAGTTGGATTCTTAGGTAGCTGTACTTGGTGTCAAGATGTTCTGGGGAGGAGTGAAGGGCAAGTGATATGGCATCTGATGTGGATCTGTTGGTCTGATGGAGACTGTTGGATTTGTTATAACTTGCTAGGCAACTTTAGAGGACAGTGAAAGTCAAACAGTAACAATTTGCTTACGGATCAAATCTGGTGGATCATTATATGTTTCTCTTTTTGAAGAACATTCGGAAAACTATTTGTACAAATTTGACTCCTCAACTTGCATTGTCTTTCATTAGATTAATTAAGCTTAATTTTATAGCCTGTTAATAGGGTTTGAACAGAACTAATTATGTTTAGCGCAAATTCAGAAAGTAGTACGTTTTCCACAAATGTTGGCATTTTGTTCAGTGTGGACCACTGGACTAAAAGATGGACTTGTACTTTGGAAGCACAGATACAGGAAAGCATTGCTGACATTTTCATAAGATGCACAAAATTCTCTTATTTCTCTTTATCCTAGTATGCCCAGGTTGATAGAAAGCATGGAAGAGGTATCTGTATTTAAGTTGCTAATTATTCCAAGTAAATAGTTGTTCACTTGCAGCTAGAATCTATGAACTGCTGACAGATAACCTTACTGGTTAAAACTTCAACCTCCTGAAACTCCCCCTGCACATACATAGAGGTTTTTAAAAATTGGGTTTTATGGGTGAAGGGAAACACTGGGAAGGTCGGTCAAGCTCACAGCCCCCATGGTTTGCTTCGATGATCTTTTTGGCTTGCCAGATATTTTGTGCTCTCTTCTCTAGGTATTTTCATTTACTTGCAGGAGTCACAATGTATAAAGCATCTGACGGCTGACCGCAACTGATGATAGAAAATAAACTGGCTTTCCTCAGGCTTTAGATTTTTTTTAAATTGTAGAGAGCGCCTCCCTTTCTGGAGCACTGAGGGCTTCTTACCTGATGTTCACATATAGTTGATGGTAAGCAGGAAGACTCCATCATCAACAGCTGGTCATTCTATAGACCATTTCAAGACTGAAGAAGGGTTACATCCGAAATGTCAACTTCTCCATCTCCTGATGCTGCCTGGCTTGCTGTGTTCTCTCAGCCTCCTGCCTGTCTACTATACATGACCTGGTGCCAACTTGTCTACTGCAATATCCCCCACTTGAACAAACAGCATGTAAATAACACTTGGGAGTGTCAGTAACCTGCCTTAAAAATGCAGTTATCCCTTCCGCCATCCTTTTTGTTTTTAAATAGTCTTTTGCCCTATTTCAATCCATAATCAAATATAGAGAAAAATAAAAGAAAATCTTTACTCAGTCGTTTTCCAGCTCCTCTCTGTTCCGATGAGGAATAATTAGACTCCAAACATGAACTGTTAGACCTACTGAGTTTGTCTAGTATTTTGCTTTTAACTCCTATTTCCAGAATCTGTTGTCTTTAATTAAATCTTGTCTGATCTGTGCTATTAAATGCAGGTGCATATGCAAACTGAACAAGGGATGAAAGAAGCAGCTACAAATAAAAGGACACGAGCGTAAGTTTAAAAACTGAACTAACTGCTGAAAGAATGGTGTAAAATTACTTTCCACATTTAGATGATGTTTTCAAGCTCCAGCACGAAGCCCCTAAGTCTGATGCTAAAGAGAATCACAAGATTGTACTTCATTTATTTAGATATAGCTATAAATTGCTACCATGCATTTGCTTTGAGTGGTATCTTCAAACCCATGACAAATAAAGTTCAAAACCCATGTCTCCTGATACTATCTTCATTCTTCATGGCCTTTTGTCTCTGAAAGAATCCAATCAGATCTCTGATGTATCAGTTTCTTTGAGTTTTGTGTGTGACAATTCTAGTCAAGATGGTTATTGTATTAAAGGAAAGGAAATGTGGAAATTGCTAGTTTCTCCACACCATTTTTGTATCCTTTCAACTCCCCTCCCCCCACCAAAATAAACATTTCTATGTCTTTTTAATGGATAACATTGCTGTGCTTCAAGCAAGTTGTGTAAGATACTCCGCATGTTCTCACAACAAGAAATTGCTGCATGATATATGGTATCTGAAATAAATGTAATTCCGTGTTTTCCCTTTGTTTACCTTAATTTCAGAATGTATAATACCACATCTTATGCCTCAAGAATGTTACTTTTGAAAATACAGAAATTGATTTTTAAGTTTTATTTTTCAGGTGGCTAACCAATTCTAGTGCTACTACGTTTGACCAGTAAGTCATTAAACTGAAGATTGGTGAAAATAATATCTTCAGTCACAAAATTTTTATTAGGTGGATAAGGGAATAATTATTGTGCTATGTGTGAAACAAAGCAAGTTAGTACTTCGAACTGAGTCTTGCTTACACAGTGCAATTTAAAAGTTTAATGCAGCTAGCCTAACTTAGAAGCTGCCATATTTGAGCATGACCCAATTTGTTCTGTTTATACATATGAATATTTTTATGTATATGATTAATATTTCAGTGCAATTTTAGAAATAAATCACTGTAGCAAAGTTCTTAACAACACTCTGAAATAACCTCTGAAATAAGCTGCTCAATTCAAAATAGTCAGCAAATACTGACCTAGCTAGTGATACTCACATCCAATGAAAGCTTAGATTGTTATTTTTGCAGGTTTAATAGATAATCAAACTTCACTCTCGCCCAAGAAAAGCTTGGATTTGGCTCTTCTTCATTTTTGATCTGATTAACTAGTTTGAATTAAATTTGATACCTATGTACTTAAAAATAAATTAAAATGTTTGTGCAACTGACCAACAGGGTTTAAAAAGAGAGGAGCAATTCACCACTCCTCACCTGGTTGGAACAATGCGCAAGGGAAAGGGCTAGGCAGGAATGTGGCATAATTAGATGAAACATGATCCCATGGAATGGTGCAGTCAGCTCAAGGAGTTAAGCGTCTGACTCCTCCTTTTGATTTGTATATTTTTTTTAATGAGTCCAACATTCCTTGGTTGCTTTGTGGACAGAAATGACAAATACTTTTGGAAAGCACAATGCACAATGTATTTTGGAATTCAAGAAAATAAAATAGATTGTTTTATGATTATCAGTCACACACATACTTGAAAACACCAACGGTTTAAACTGCTTCTCCTTCCTTTCAGAGGTCGCATTCCCGTTAGCAGTGGAGGAATTTTGACTGTGTCCATTCAGAACCCATCTGCCAAAAATACAGAGTTTGTATTTCTTTTGATTGTTATCATTTTTCTGATCTTTATTACCATTCTTTTGAGTTTAGCTATTAGGTTGTAATAACTAATAACGTGGTCTATTCTGATATAACATATTAAGATCTATTTTTTCAACATTGCTCCACACCTCCCTCCTCACCAAATGCCTATTTCTTTTCAACCCCAGCTCTGGTAGATGTGCTAATTTTATAAGATGTGGATTTTACACTAATTTTTCCGTCTTTCTGTATAACGTACCTTTCAAAAACCATCTTAGAACCAACCTCTTTGTAAACAACAAAATTATTCACCCCTTTTTTTGGATCAGTGTATGTTCTTTCTAATTAAAGTTGCTATGCTCTCCCCAGACCATTGTGCTCCATTCTCATCAAGAGATAACTGGTGTTGGTTTAACCTGTAGTGAAGGAGAGATTGAGAAGGAGAACTCTTCATGGTAACCTCAGGTGGTATGGGAATTGAACCCATGTTGTTTGCATCGCTCAGAATCACAAACTAGCCATCCAGCCAACTGAAATAGCCTTTCTATCTTTTCCAATTACACCCTCATGGACAGTGGTTATTGTGCAAAAGTAAGAGAACGTATTTTATTCAGTTTGACATTAAATATTTTCTGTAGCTCCCAACAGTTCCGAATCAGGCGTCCTCCTTTGGTGCCATTTGCAGTAAAAAAGGAAATCAATGAGAAGAAAGATCCACCTAAAGGAGTGCCTCTAGAATTTGATATCAACAGTGTTGGAAGACCGGTAAATATTTGCAAAGGATTTTAATATTATTTATTTCATGTGTTCCAACCAGTTTTTTCAGTGGAAGATCATGTGTTCCTCTGTGACAGTTACTTTTGCCTGTGCATCAAACTTATCATACCAATCCAAACATTTGATTGCAAATTATTTATTATGGATTTGAGTACAGTGGTATGTTCCCTTAGGCAGTCCAATTGTCTGTTTTTTTGTGGGAATTGCATAGCACACCACTGGATCATGCAGCGTAGAGAAACTGATCTAGGGCAATAACCCAGTAAACCCAAGATCTGACATAAACTGATCCATTTAGGTATTGCTCATAATCCCTTTATTGATGACTTGTGGTTTGACCACATTATAGAGTCATAGTCATACAGCATAGAAACAGATACTTTGGTCCAACTTGTCCTTGAGGACCAGGTATCCCAAACTTAACTAATCCCATTTACTTGTGTTTCATCCATAGCCCTCTAAATGTTTATTATTTGTGTACTTGTCCAAAAGTCTTTTAAATGTTGTAACTGTACCTGTCTCTACCACTTATGCTGGCAGTTCATTCCATATATGCAACACTCTCTGTGTGGAAAAAGTTGCCCCTCAGGTCTGTTTTTAAATTTTTCCTTTCTCACAATAAACTTATGCCCTCTTGTTTTAGAGGGAAAAAAATCTTGGCTATTCACCTTATCTATGCCCAATTAGGATTTTATAAACCTCAAAGATAATAATAGATAATAGACAATAGGTGCAGGAGTAGGCCATTCTACCCTTCGAGCCTGTACCGCCATTCATTATGATCATCCTCAATCAGTATCCTGTTCCTGCCTTTTCTCCATAACCCTTGATTCCACTATCTTTGAGAGCTCTATCCAACTCTTTCTTAAACGAATCAAGAGACTGGGCCTCCACTGCGTTCTGGGGCAGAGCATTCCACACACCCACCACTCTCTGGGTGAAGGAGTTTCTCCTCATCTCTGTCCTAAATGGCCTACCCCTTATTTTTAAGCTGTGTCCTCTGATTTGGGACTCACCCATCAGTGGAAACCTGTTTCCTGCCTCCAGAGTGTCCAATCCTTTAATAATCTTATACGTCTCAATCAGATCCCCTCTCAGTCTTCTAAACTCAAGGGTATACAAGCCCAGTCGCTCCAATCTTTCACCATAAGGTAGTCCTGCCATTCAGGAATTGACCTTGTGAACCTACACTGCACTCTTTCAATAGCCAGAATGTCTTTCCTCAAATTTGGAGACCAGAACTGCACATAGTACTCAAGGTGTGGTCTCACCAGGGCCTTGTACAACTGCAGAAGAACCTCTTTGCTTCTAAGCTCAATCCCTCTTGTTATGAAAGCCAGCATGCTATTAGCTTTCTTCACTACCTGCTGTACCTGCATACTTGCCTTCATTCACTGGTGTACAAGAACACCCAGATCTCTTTGTACTGCCCCTTTACCTAACTTGACCACCCTGTTATATGTTTGAACCTGCAAGGATGCCAGACAAATTCTAAAATCTAATTACAGCCAAGACTCCATTAATTTGCTGACAGTTGCTATGGATTGCCTTGGCACTACTAGCATAGGAAACAATAATCAAAGTGGCATCTTCCAGCTGTGAAATGTGCAGATGGATATTAAGGGCAATCCATGTAAGGGTGTCTATGAAATTTCATTTGGTGTCATACAGCATGGAACTAGTCCACACTGACCATGTTCCTAAACTAAACTTGTCCCACCTGCCTGTGTTTGGCATATATCCCTCCAAACCTTTCTTATCCATGTACTTATCCAAATGTTTTTGAAATACTGTAACTGTACCTGCATCCACAACTTCCTCTGGCAGTTCATTCCACACATGAACCACTCCACATCAACAAAAATGTTGCCCTTTATGTCCTTTTTGAAACTTTCTCCTCTCACCTTAAAAATATGCCCCCTAGTTTTGAATCCCCCCCACCCCCCCTCCTGCCCCACCTCAGCACTTGGGCTTCCATGTGAAAAATGGGAATAGGATGAAATAGCAGAACATTGCTTGTGGTTGGGAACTTCGTTCAATATGGGCAAGCATTTTTGAGAGGAAAGGAAGGGTTTTAAAATTTGAGAACTATTATCTGTTTCATTTAATCTATGTTGATGTCGTTTGGTAAAGACAGACAGTCATGCAGGTTGAGTATATTGACAGATATCTCACAGAATAATTGTGTTTTTCCTGTAGACTGGCATTACCTTGAATGAACGATTTGCTATTCTCAAAGAGCGGAGAACAGCAGATACACCAAATAAAGGAGGACGTTTTGTGACTGTGGGTTAGAATGAGCTAAATGACATTTCATCTGACACAATTGTTGGGAAGCTGCGCCAGGAACAATGGAATGAATGATTTGCTGTTACAAACTGACACTACATGTATAAGCAGATCTGTTTGACTGTACTTTAAGGATCATTGTACAGTAACTATATGGAAGAACTACTGACATTCCAATTATGTTTTAAAGTTTTGTTTTTGCCTGAGGAATGGTAGTTGGAGATGATATTGAACAATCTGTTTAAATTGTCTCATTGAAAAGACTGAAGTTTGTTAATTTCAAGGAACAGTTCATTAGATGAAGAGAATATCTAAGTCCAGCACAAACAAACTTAAAATCCAGTATTTTTGAAGACTTGTTGATGTTTCAATCTCGAAACATTTTTTTATTCAAGGTTACTTGTTTCAAAGTTTTGTAAGGAGGATTGGCATAATGATGCCTCATCAAAAAGAATCCAAAGGCAGTCCCTTTTCTTAATTAGTGATTGCAAATATTTTCCATGCTTGTCAATTCAACTCGCCATGAAGCACCGTAAGAATTCTCAAAGATGACGACAAAACCTCGACTTAAAATACAGCTTTGTAATAATACAGGACTCTGTTGATTTCTTAACATTTGGAATTAATGTGAAATTATGTTTTATATGGTCTGGGAAATTGAGGTGCCACGTTTGAAAACTAAAGATGGGAAAGCATTTGATTTCCTTGAAGGTGGCTATGCAGCAACTAATCAAGCACTATTTTTGGGTATTTTGTATTAAATCTCAATAACAAAGATCGGAACGTCTAAATGAAGTTCTTATACTATTTAGATGCTTGAACTTTCATTTTTAATAATGAATATAATGTTTAAAAGATTTAATTTGTTTCCCTTGTCAAATGGGAGGTGTAATGACTTGGGACATTTGATCACAGCTTATCTATTTTGAAAATAGACAAGCTGTTTTCATTTGCCTTAACCATTCAATAATTTGAAGTCCTGACAGATGCTGTATTACATGAGGGACATAAGCATTGTTTTGCATATACAACTTGTACTGTTTTGCATTAAAAGAAAGTTGAAAATCCTGTTATATGCTACATGCGAAAATTGTTTACAAAAATGAACTTCCAAATCCAGGTGCATAACCATATAAAAACTCAGTAGGACGTTAAATACCGACATTCATGCCAGTTTGCTTCCCAGGTAAGGGAAGACATTCCTGGTGCAATCTTGTCATTCAGATAGGAAATGGAAGCCTGTACCCACACATAGTAAGGACTTTGTGCATAAGAACGTCAAATGCTTATAGAGGATAAGATGGACAGTGATCTGCAATTTTTGTACGATTTTAATCTCATTACCTAAGGAAACATTTAGTTTCCGTGGAAGAGTGTGACAAAAGGTTCCCAGAATAATCCCTGGGTGAGAAGGTTGTCCTCTGAATAAATTGGGCCTGTATTTTTTTTTAAAAGAGTTTAGAAGAATGAGAGGTGACCTCATTAAAGAATCCTTCCAGATTAGATGCAGGAAGGATGTTTATCCTCATACAAGTGTCTAGAACGCAAAGTGCAGTCTCAGAATAAAGTTAAGCTATTTAGTACAGAGGTGAGAAGGAATTTCTTCAGAGTGGTGAATCCTTGGAATTTTCTTCTAAAACGTTGTTAATTGTCAGGCATTGAGTATTTTTTTAAAAACTTAATAAACTCGGATGTTAAATAGATCTTAAAAATATAATGGGATATGGGTGTCGTGTGGGAGAATGATATTGGAAGATACTGACCTCACTGAATGAAGGGTCGAGATACTGTATGGCCTGCTTCTAGTTCCTATATTTTTCAAATTAAGATTCAGTTACTTAATCTACTATTGCAACTTCAATGATGCTGATTGGAATGAAAGCTTGATTAAATTTATCTAGCCTTGTGTGGACAGTAATTCCTGGGCAATTCCCCATTTGGATAAAAACACATGATCTAGCTAAATGCTGGGACAGAAATGGGGAGAGAGAGAAGATGAGGGGTGATCAAGAATGCCAAAGTTAGAAACAATTGAGGAATAAGGTGAGATACTGCACTGGATAGATTGTAATTTCTGACACTGTTTACAGCTCTTTGTGGCAAAGACAGAATTTGTGTGGAGAGTGTAGGCTTTAGGAAAACTATACACAGCTGTGGTTTGCATACCACAAAATTACACACGATATCATATGCAAAAAAAAGTAAAGCATTTTAGCTTTTAAATAATTACATTAAACTATGAGCTTGAAATATCTAGGCTGGATATTGGTGAGCTTTACTCATTTGCAGCTGATGTTTGTCTTGTGCAAAATTACACAGAAATATAACACCCCAGCAGGTAATTCGGCAGAATTAATCTGTGCAGTTCTACTGTCTGAAACTCCTATTTCAACTACCTCATATTGGTTTCACAGCGTAGTTTTCTATTCCCTTTTCTCATGCACTCATTTTTCATTAAAGCTTCCTGTGATAAGAGTTCCACATTTTAATTTATGAGTAAAGAAATTTATCTGTATTCCTGCAAGGACCAAATGGCCTCCTTCTGTGTCACAATGGTTTTGGCTCTTCTTTCCCTGTTGGATTTATCAGTTTTGATATTTATGACTGATTGTTTTGGATTTTTCCACAAGTAGAACTTTCTCCCCTTTAAATAGGTTAGACAAAGTAGAGAAATGTAAATTATTGCACTCAAAAGAGAAAGACAGTCAAGACACACATTCCCTAGATAGTATTGAAATAAATGAACGACTTTGGAAATTTTACAGGCTCAATAATGTAGAGTCGAAAGTAACATAACCAATATTGGGCTGAATCATTTAGCCAAAATATAGTCCTAGGAAGTTGTACAACACCCTGTCAGCCCACACATTAAGTACTTAGTTCAGTATTGGTTTGTGACATATAAAGAACTAATAACAGGAAGACCTACTTCATTAAAAAAAAACACACTGGGTGTGGATTTTACGCTAGACCCTGAGCTAAAAGCTAGACTGATTTAAATAATTAAATGCTTAATTAGGTGACTGTACCGTGTATCTTGCTGAATAAATTAAGGTGGACCAAATACCTTCCTAGTGAGTAATTACTTTGCGAAATGGTCTGTATTAACTATCCATATTTCTCCTACTAGAGACTAGTATTGTGCAGTCATGGAAATGCTTTATTAAATTGGGCCTCAAACCCATAACTTTTCTCATATTAATATAAAGACATCAATGAATCACACTAAATGTGATCTCACCAACACCCTGAAAAGTAGTACCCACTTTTACATTCCATTTATCCTTGCAATAAAGGCCAACTCCTTCATGGATCTCCATTTTGATATGGTGGCAAGGCTTGCGTGCTGTGATGATGTCTTGAGTCATGCTGTTAAGAGCTCCTTGTGCTGGGTAAGGTTACTCATTTTGACAAGAGGGAGAGATGCCAGACAGTCCTCAATGCAGAACCGGTGAAAGAAGACAACGTATCACTGGCTATGAAGGCTGCAGTGGTCAAGTGGTCATGGTCACTGTGGTTCAATGCATCATCGCAGTCTGACCATGGACCCTTCAAGATCATGTGGACAATAACAGTACTGCACAGGCTTCAGTAATGATCCATTTGCCAAGTTCTGTGTAGACAGTACTGTGAATTTGGGAGTCCTTAGTCAAGAATCTGCACAGAAGTTGGATACCTATGTTGGTCAGGGGTGTTTAGGCCGAAGAATCGGTGACTTAGCAGTCCTCTTCAGGATATTTTTTTATACACCTTAAATAGAGAAGGGACGAGAAAAAGTGACCACCATCTTTGTGATCAAAGAAAGTGAACTCAAAATTTTGTATATTGGAATCTTACATAATTTATGATTAATCAGCATCTAGGATAAACTACCAAACTCTCCAATTGTACAAATTAAAGGCACGAGACACAACATTTCTAGTTCATCCATAAATGGTGTGCCATGGCCATGGGTTGAATGTGTCAACCCCTTGTTTCAGATGAAGGTATGAAGGAAAAGTTCTATTCTGACCTTGATGAAGTCCTCCCTGCCATCCCAGCTGCACCACCTCAGCCTTCAACAAGCTACGACAATTTGTATTTGACAACAAAGATTTTCACAACTTATTAAAAGCAATTGCCATTATCACACACATTACTGCAATGAGACTTGTGTTATGTATGAATAATGCGTATTAACACTAGAGAAATTCCATCAGCAATGCCTTTGCCACATTCTCTGGATTCACTCAGATGACTGAACAAATGCTGATATCTTCCTTTGAGCCCAGCCCTACAAACATTCAGGCAAAACCAACTACAATGACTGGATACTGTTCAAATGGCTGAAACTTATCTCCCCTCTTAAGTCCTTTTCTCCTAAAATTCAAATTGCCAGCATTCCAATGAGGATAGAGAAAACTCGACAAAAACACTATGAGGTTCTTCTTAAAGCATGGCAACATTGATATTAATGACCGGGAGGAGCTTGCTACAGCTGTTTGAAAATGGTAACAACTTGGTCATCAAGCTGCATCATGCTATAGGTCCAAATGTTTTAAATAATATGGCAAAAGAAAGGAAGTAAATCTTGTACTCCAGATCCCCCCATCATGTGGTATATCCTGTCCCCATGTATCCAAAGGTCTGTAGGTCAAGAACCAGCCTCTTCCGTCACATGAAGACCCGAGGCAGAAACTTGCTTCCCTGAGTAGATGCCATCCTTCACTCAGGGGATAACCAACACAGAAGACAGTATTTCACTGGCCTTGCCAATTCATTTCTGTATCTGCATGCTCACCAGTTTGTATTGCATGTACAAGAATACCCAAATTCTCTACCTTCTTGTTCAAGAAGGGGAGTAAAGACAACTCTGATAATTAGAGACCAGTGAGCCTTACTTCGGTTGTGGGTAAAGTGTTGGAAAAGATTATAAGAGAGAGGATTTATAATCATCCAGAAAGAAATAAGTTGATTAGGGATAGTCAACACGGTTTCGTGAAGGATAGGTCATGCCTCATAAACCTTACTGAGTTCTTTGAGAAGGTGACAAAACAGGTGGATGAGGGTAAAACTGTTGATATGGTGTATATGGATTTCAGTAAGGAGTTTGATAAGGTTCCCCATGGTAGGCTACTGCACATCATGCGGAGGCATGGGATTGAGGGTGACTTCGTCAGAAATTGGCTAGCTGAAAGAAGACAGAGGGTGGTGATTAATGGCAAATGTTCATGCTGGAGTTCAGTTATGAGAGGTATACCACAAGGATCTGTTTTGGGTGCACTGCTGTTTTCTTATATTTATAAATTACCTGGATGAGGGCATAGTGCCGAAGGATGTTGTAGGTTATAGAGGAACGTAGATAAGCTGCAGAGCTGGGCTGAGAGATGGCATATGGAGTTTAATGCAGAAAAGTGTGAGGTGATTCACTTTGGAAGGAGTAATTGCAATGCAGAGTACTGGGCTAATGGTAAGATTCTTGGTAATGTAGATGAGTAGAGATATCTCGGTGCCCACATACATAGATCCCTCAAGTTGCCACCCAGGTTGATAGGGCTGTTAAGAAGGCATACAATGTGTTAGCTTTTATTAGTAGAGGGATCGAGTTTCGGAACCATGAGGTCATACTGCAGCTGTACAAAACTCTGGTGCGGCCGGACCTCGAGTACTGCGTGTAGTTCTGGTCACCACATTGTAGGAAGGATGTGGAAGCTTTGGAAAGGGTTTAGAGGAGATTTACTAGGGTGTTGCCTGGTATGGAGGGAAAGTCTTACGTGGAAAGGTTGATGGACTTGAGGCTGTTTTCATTACAGAGAAGAAGGTTGAGAAGTGACTTAATTGAGACATACAAGATAATCAGAAGGTTAGATAGGGTGGACAGTGAGAGACTTTTTCCTAGGATGGCAATGGCTAGCATGAGGGGGCATAGCTTCAAATTGAGGAGTGATAGATAGAGGACAAATGTCAGAGGTAGTTTCTTTACTCTGAGAGGGGCATGGAACGCACTGCCTGCAACAGCAGTAGACTCGCCAACTTTATGGGCATTTAAATGGTCATTGGATAGGCATTTGGATGAGAAGGGACAGTGTAGGCTAGATGAGCTTCAGATTGGTTTCACAGGGTAGCACAACAACGTCGAGGACCAAAGGGCCTGTACTGCACTGTATTGTTCTATGTTCAACCATAAAATTCTGTATCTCTCCACTTAAGTAATATTCTACTTTTCTATTCTTCAAATCAAAGTGTATATCCTCATGTTTTCCAACACTACAAAACCTTGGAGATCCTCTCTGCCTGTGTTATAAAGATGGTTCATATTTCATGGTGCATTTGATTTTGAAGGATTTTTGAGAAGTCTGTATTTTGTTTTTGAAAGGTCAATGGAAAGATTCATTGAAATTTTTTAAAACAAGCCATTTCTTTGAAACCCCATAGTAATTCTACATAATTGCTGGGCTTCACTATTTGAACTCATTTAAGAGAAAATATCTGATTGTTATTCAACTGAATTTTGTGGCTCTTCTGATTTAACAATGTTTACAACTCTGGCAATTTTGTTTTGAATTTTTTATTTGAAGAAAGTCTGCTACAGTACAAGCTGGTCAGTTTATGAATTCAGTTTCTGAAGCACATTTGTGATAAATTCAGTGTGAAACACAATTGTTCTGGAAAAATTACTGAAATATCTTATCAATACTCTACTTCCAGGGTAAGCTACGACTGATTAGAACCGAGAGACAACCATGCATGATTAGTGACTTGACAACACATGCAAGAACATCAAACTGATGAGGTCCAAAACATTGTACACCTTTTTTTGCCTTCAAGAATAACCAGGATTGGTTAATAAGTGTTTTTCTTTTTTATGAACCTCTACTGAGGGAGAATTCCTCCTTGACATGATGTGTGTGGGTTTTCTATATGTTTTAGGTTATTTAGAGAGATGAATTTATATTTTAGATTCCAAATTGTGTGTAAGTTAATCAATTCTGCATCATTATTGAATGGATTTTAATTTAAAATATATAATTTTATGTTTATTCTAAGATTAATACAGAGAAAGCATGTAAATAGCTATCAGGATTTGCATATTATATGGATGTAAATTGGCTCACTGAGCTGAAAGTTTGTCTTCACGCGTTTTGTCACCATACTAGGTAATATCATCAGTGAGCCTCCAGTGAAGCACTGATGTGATGACCTGCTTTCCAATTTTTTTTTACAGTGATGGGGAGGGCAGGGATTAAATCAAACTGATCTTTTTTTTATTTCCCCCACACTACCACCTAACTGCGGTAGTGCTTATTTTTTTCCCCAGCACCCATAGTGCGTGTGTACAGGTGTGAGACACAGTGAGAGACACAAAGTGCACAAATCTTTATTCAATTTCCACCACCAGGAAAAATAGGAAAACACCCGAGTGGCCAGTGACAAGCAGTGCCCTTCACATCAAAGAGGGCAATGCTCTGTGATCAAACAGTGAAGGGGAGGGCAGGGACTAAATTAAAATAGCGTTGGAGGGGGAAATGATGCACTCCACTCCCTGTGGCGCCCACCTCTCCCTGAACAACTCCAGGATGACCTGCTTTCTATTAAATGTTTAGTTTTCCTTGCATTGGTTGTATCATTTCCTGTAGTGATGTCATTTCCTGTTCTGTTTTCTCAGAGAGTGGTAAATGGGGTCCAAGTCAATGTGTTCGTTGCTAGAGTTCTGGTTGGAATGCCATGCTTCTAGGAATTCTCATGCGTGTCTCTGTTTGGCTTGACCTAGGATGTTGTCCCAGTCAAAGTGGTGTCCTTCCTCATCTGTATTAAGGATACCTAGTGATAGTGTGTCATGCTGTTTTGTGACTAGTTGATGTTCATGTATCCTGGTGACTACCTTTCTGCCTGTTTGTCCAATGTATGTTTGTTACATTTTTGCAAGGTATTTTGTAAATGACGTTCATTTTGCTTGTTGTCTGTATTGAGTCTTTTAAGTTAATTAGCTGCTGTTTTTGTGTGTTGATGGATTTGTGGGCTTCCATGATGCTAAGAGATCTGAGTAGTCTGGCATTCATTTCTGAGATGTTTTTGATGTAGAGGGGATATTCACCACAGGAAATGACATCACTACAGAAAACGACACCACTAACTTAAGGAAACCTAAACACATAAATAGAAAGCAGGTCATAACACCAGTGCTTCACCAAAGGTTCACTGATTATATTGCCTCATATGGTGACAAAACATCTAAAAACGAACCTTCCAGCTCAGCGAGGCAACTTACATCCAGAACCTCAACTGAGCTACAAATCTTCTCAAAGCTTGCATATGTTTAGTTTATATTGTGGTACACGGAGTAACAAATGGGACAAGAGAAAAGAATGTGTAATCCTCTCAT
This sequence comes from Hemiscyllium ocellatum, assembly GCF_020745735.1. Lineage (NCBI taxonomy): Eukaryota > Metazoa > Chordata > Chondrichthyes > Orectolobiformes > Hemiscylliidae > Hemiscyllium > Hemiscyllium ocellatum. The sequence continues at coordinate 32,421,086 of NC_083413.1, forward strand.
CTAACGCCTGTGAGAGGAAATGTCAGTCTGTATCACTGCTGGCTTTCCTACTTTCTTTTCAGAGTAGTTGGTATTTGAACTGTACACCCTGATGGATCATTTCGAGTTGATTTCATGGCTCCTGTGTGATGAATGCACCTTTTCTCCCTGAACTCTTTCAATTATGTAGTACAGATACTATCTAGGACGACTAAAAGACTTGTAATTATGTATTTCCATTACTGTAGGAAAAAAACTCAGATTTAAGACAGAGATGTAGAGAAAAGTGCATCCTGTGTGAACAATTGGATTGGATTAATTCAATCCATAAACCATGGTTGCACAACCACTCCTAGTCCAAACCCACTACCTTCAATGCTACCACCCAATTTTCTCACCACCTCCATGTGAATTAACCTTATCAAAGCTCCTGATAGCAAATTACAAACAGAGTATCAGATTTTTAAGTTATAGAATGGTTATAGTATAGTACATCATGCAAAACCGCCACCCTATATGCCTTTAAGTATTCTCTTTTAATATAATTATCCATTTTTGATGACCTGCATAATTAGGCTCCACCATCATGCTCGTTGAATTCCAGTTCCTAACCAGAATGTAGTAAGGTATATCCTCATATCCCTATTGCCTCTTTTGTCAATTATCTTAAATTTGTATCCTCGCACAGTTTCTTTCTCTCCAATAAATGAATGCCTAGTCTAAGATTAGGGCCAGTGAAGGACAGTAGTGGGAAGTTGTGCGTGGAGTCCAAGGAGATAGGAGAGGCGCTAAATAAATATTTTTCACCTGTATTCACTCTGGAAAAAGACAATGTTGTCAAGAAGAAAACTGAAATACAGGCTATTAGATGAGACAGGACTGAGGTTCATAAAGAGGACATGTTAACAATTCTGGAAAGTGTGAAAATAGGTAAATCCCCTGGGCCGGATGGCATTTATCTTAGGATTCTTTGGGAAGCTAGGGAGGAGATTGCAGAGCCTTTGGCTTTGATCTTTATGTTGTCATTGTCTCCAAAAATAGTGCCAGAAGACTGGAGGAAAGCAAATGTTGTTCCCTTGTCCAAGTAGGAGAAGAGGAACAACCCTAGTAATTATAGACCAGTGAGCCTTACTTCGGTTGTAGGTAAAGTGTTGGAAAGGATTATAAGAGATAGGATTTATAATCATTTATAAAGGGATAATTTGACTATGGATAGTCAACACGGTTTTTTGAAGGGTAGGTTGTGCCTCACAAACCTTATTGAGTTTTTTGAGAAGGTTACCAAACAGGCGGATGAGTGTAAAGCGGTTGATGTAGTGCACATGAATTTCAGTAAAGCTCTCCGTGGTAGGCTATTGCAGAAAATATGGAGGCATGGGATTGAGGGTGGTTTAGCGGTTTGGAGCAGAAATTGGCTAGCTGAAAGAAGACAGAGAGTGGTGATTGCTGGGAAATGTTCATCCTGGATTTCAGTTACTAGTGGTATACCGCAAGGATCTGTTTTGCGGCCACTGCTGTTTGTTATTTTTATAAGTGACCTGGATGAGGGCGTATAAGAGTGGGTTAGTAAATTTGCAGGTGACACTTGCATCAGTGGAGTTGTGGACAGTGTCGAAGGATGTTGCAGGTTACAGAGGGACATAGCTAAGCTGCAGAGCTGGACTGAGAGGTGGCAAATGGAGATTAATGCGGAAAAGTGTGAGGTGATTCACGTTGGAAGAAGTAACAGGAATACAGACTACTGGGCTAATGTTAAGATTCTTGTAGTGTAGATGAGTGGAGAGGTCTCAGTGTCCAGGTACATAGATCCCTGAAAATTGATACCCACGTTAATAGCTGAAAATGTGTTGCTGGAAAAACGCAGGAGATCAAGCAGCATCCAAGGAACAGGGGAATCGACGTTTCGGGCATAAGCCCTTCTTCAGGAAATGGGCTTATGCCCGAAACGTCGATTCTCCTGTTCCTTGGATGCTGCCTGACCTGCTGCACTTTTCCAGCAACACATTTTCAGCTCTGATCTCCGCATCTGCAGTCCTCACTTTCTCCACCCAGGTTAATAGGGCTGTTAAGAAGGCGTAGGATGTGTTCGCTTTTATTGGTAGAGGGATTCAGTTTCAGAGTCTTAAGGTCATATTGCAGCAGTACAAAACGCTAGTACAACTGCACTTGGAGTTTGCGTACAGTTCTAATTGCTGCAGTATAGGAAGGATGAGGAAGCATTGGAAAAGGTTTAAGAGGAGATTTACCAGGATGTGATTTGGTATAGAGGTAAGATCTTATGAGGAAAGGCTGAGACTGTTTTTGTTAGAGAGGAGAAGGTTGATAGGTAACTTAATAGAGACATACAAGATGATCAGAGGATTAGACAGGGTGGACAGTGAGCGCCTTTTGCCTTGGGTGGTGAATGCTCGCATGATGAGACATAGCTTTATATTGAAGGGTGATAGATATAAGACAGATGTCAGAGACAGGTTCTTTATTCTTTAAAACCCACTTTAAGGACATCTCTGAAAGTTGCCACCCAGGTAAATAGAGCTGTGAAGAAGGCATATGGTGTACTGGGCTTTATTGGTAGAGGAATTGAGTTCCAGAGTCCTGAGGTCATGTTGCAGTTGTATAAGACTCTGGTGCGGCCTCATCTGGAGTATTGTGTGCAGTTTTGGTCGCCATACTATAGGAAGGATGTGGAGGCATTGGAACGAGTGCAGAGGAGGTTTACCAGGATGTTGCCTGGCATGGTGGGAAGATCGTATGAGGAAAGGCTGAGGCACTTGGGGCTGTTCTCATTGGAGAAAAGAAGGTTTAGGGGAGATTTGATAGAGGTGTACAAGATGATTAGGGGTTTAGATAGGGTAGACACTGAGAACCTTTTTCTGTTAATGGAGTCAGCTGTTACTAGGGGACACAGCTTTAAATTAAGGGGTGGTAGGTATAGGACAGATGTTAGGGGTAGATTCTTTACTCAGCGGGTTGTGAGTTCATGGAATGCCCTGCCAGTAGCAGTGGTGAACTCTCCCTCTTTATGGTCATTTAAGCGGGCATTGGATAAGCATATGGAGGTTATTGGGCTAGTGTAGGTTAGGTAGACTTTGGTTGGCGCAACATCGAGGGCCGAAGGGCCTGTACTGCGCTGTATTGTTCTATGTTCTATTTAAATGGTCATTGGATAAACATATGGATGATCATGGAATCGTGTCAGTTAGATGGGCTTCAGATTGTTGCGCTGACCTGTGAAACCATCGAGGACTGAAGGGCCTGTACTGCGCTGTAATATTCTATGTTCTATGATCCTGGAAATTAAAATCAAAAACAGAGATTGTTGGAAAAGCTCAGCGGGTCTGGCAGCATCTGTAGGGAGAAAGCAGAGTTAATGTTTCAGGTCCAATGAAGAATAATGTTCTCTGAGCCCAAAATGTTAACTAGAGTCATAGAGATGTACAGCATGGAAACAGACCCTTTGGCCCAACTCGTCCATGCCGATGAGATATCCCAAGCCAATCTAGTCCCGCCTGCCAGCACCTGGCCCTTATCCCTCCAAATCCTTCCTATTCATATACCCATCCAAATGCCTCTTAAATGTTGCAATTGTACCAGCCTTCACCACTTCATCTGGCAGCTCATTCCATACACGTACCACCCTCTGTGTGAAAAAGTTGCCCCGTAGGTCTCTTTTATACCTTTTGGTGGTTTTACTGCTCCTCGAATGCTGCCTGAACTGCTGTGGTTTTCCAGCACCACTCTAATCTAATCTCTTTTTCCAGCATCTGCAGTCATTGCTTTTACCTCATTTATATCTTTCCCCTCTTACCCAAAACCTATGGCCTCCAGTTTTGGACTCCCCACCCCCAGGCAAAAGACTTTGCCTATTTACCCGATCCATGCCCCGCATAATTTTGTAAACCTCTATAAGGCCACCTTGTGGCACTCCACTGGTCACAGGCCTCCAGTCTGAAAAACAACCCTCCACCACAACCCTCTGTCTTCTACCTTCGAGCCACTTCTGTATCCAAACTCTACTTTCTCTCCAAAGATGCTGCCAGACCTGCTGTGTTTTCCAACCAATTTCTGTTTTTATTTCTTGCTAGCTGCTTTGACCAGACTCTTCCAAATTTGAACACAAACTTCAAATCTCTTAATAATCACTTTTCCTGTAGAACAATCCCATCTTCAACAACATGCATTTGTGAAGTTCCTCATAACCATATCTTGAACCATTCAGATTAGAATAGATTCCCTACAGTGTGGAAACAGGCCCTTCGGCCCAACAAGTCCACACCGACCCGCCGAAGCGCAACTCACCCAGACCCATTCTCCTACATTTACCCCCTTCCCTAACACTACGGGCAATTTGCATGGCCAATTCTCCTCACCTGCACATTTTTGGATTGTGGGAGGAAACCGGAGCACCCGGAGGAAACCCACGCAGACACGGAGAGAATGTACAAACTCCACACAGAGAGTCGCCTGAGGCGGGAATTGAACCCGGGTCTCTGGCACTGTGAAGCAACAGTGAGAGGGTGCAGGTGCATGTGTGAGTGTATGTGTCAGCATATGAATCATTTCCTTTTGTCATGCCTTCACCAATCTCTTAAAGTATTATGTCCAGAAATGGACATAATATTCCACTTGAGGACAGATTAATATTTTATAGAGGTTGACCATAACTTCCTTGTGTCTGTTCTTATGAAGCCCAGATTCGATATAGTTTGTTAAGAACTTTCTCAAACCGTCCTACCACCTCCACTGCTTGTGTACACATACATCTCGGTCCCTCTGGTCCTATACCCCTTTTAGAATTGTATTATATCTCACCTAGTTAAAAATCACACAACACCAGGTTATAGTCCAACAGTTTTATTTGGAAACACCAGCTTTCAGAGCACTGCTCCTTCATCAGATAGTTGTGGAGTATAAGATCGTAAGACACAGAATTTATAACAAAAGTTTACAGTGTGATGTAACTGAAATTATATATTGAAAAGACCTGGATTGTTTGTTAAATCTCTCATCTTTCAGAATGAACATGTTGGTTTCAGTTCTATCATGTGCAAATCACAGAACATTTAAGTTACATTCTCAAGTGAACTTTAACAATTAGTGTTATGTTGGCCTAGATAATGCATTTAAGATGTGAGCTGCCCTGTGTGAAACTGTCTGTGCCACAATGGTCAGACTGATTCTAATCTAAAAAATGGATTTACAGAAACTTACATGGATTCATGCAGTTTTTGAGCAAAGTAAAATGTAATTCTGCAAGTACAAATTCACCCCCAAAACTATGTGTGCATGTGGATGTCTGTGCGGTTTGGGGGGTGGGGTGGGCGATTATGAGTGTCTGTGAGAGAGTGTATGTAAATGTATGAGTGTAATGGGGTATAAGTCCGTGAGAGGGTGCAGGTGCATGGGTGAGTGTATGTGTCAGCAAATGAGAGAGGGTCTGCGTGGGTGTATGATCTGTCGGAGACAGTGTGTGTCTGCTGGAGTATCTGTGCATTTGTTGCTGTGTGTGTATCGTGCAATGAGGTCACCTGTAGTGTGACATGAACCCAAAGTCCTGGTTGAGGCCATCCCCATGGGTACCAAGCCTCTGCTCAGCAACCTATTGTTGTTGCCTATTCCGAAGTCACCTTGGAGGATGGTCACCCGAAGGTCCAAGGACGATTGTCCTGGACCCTTGAAGAGTTCTCCGACTGGGAGGGAACACTCCTGTCTGTTAATTGTTGCGTGGTGTTCATTCACCCATTGCTGTAGCCTCTGCTTGATCTCGCCAATGTACCATGCCTCAGGGCATCCTTGCCTGCAGCGTACGAGATAGACAACTTTGGCTGAGTTGCATGAGTACCTGCCATGTACATGGTGGGAGGTGTCCCCACAAGTAATGGTGGTATCCATGTCGACACTCTGACATGTCTTGCAGTGTCCACCAAGACAAGGTTGTATGGTGTTGTCCTGAAAGCCAGGCAGTTTGCTACGAATGATGATGTATTTGAGGTTTGGCAGTTGTTTAAAGGTGAGAAGTGGAGGTGTGACATACACACACTACTACAGACCCACACACTCTCCACAGACCCATACACCCATGCATACTCTATCTCATATGCTCACACGTACTACTCCCACACTCACACGTTTCCTCTCATAGACTTCTACCCCCTTATGCTCACATTCACACACGTACACACACTCTCTCAGACACTCATAATCCCATATCCCCCCCAACCCCCATTCACACTCACATGCACACATACACATACAAGTTTGTGGGACGAATTTGTACTTGCAGAATTACACCTCCAAAAAGACCCCACCACCAGGGATATATTTCTCTCCCCACCCCTTTCCACCTTCCGCAAAGACTGTTCCCTCCATGACTACCTGGTCAGGTCCACGCCTCCCGACAACCCACCCTCCCATCCTGGCACCTTCCCCTACCATCGCAGGAACTGCAAAACCTGCGCCCACACCTCCTCCCTCACCTCCATCCACGGCCCTAAAGGAGCTTTCCACATCCATCAAAGTTTTACCTGCACATCCACTAATATTATTCATTGCATCTGTTGCTCCCAAAGCGGTCCCCTCTTTATTGGGGAGACTGGACGCCTCCTAGCAGAATGCTTTAGGGAAGATTTCTGGGACACCCCCACCAATCAACCACACCGCCCTGTGGCCCAACATTTCAACTCCTCCTCCCACTCTGCCGAGGACATGGAGGTCCTGGGTCTCCTTCACCACCGCTCCCTCACCACCAGACGCCTGGAGGAAGAACGCCTCATCTTCCGTCTCGGATCACTTCAACCCCTGGGCATCAATGTGGACTTCAACAGTTTCCTCATTTCCCCTTCCCCCACCTCACCCTAGTTCCAAACTTCCAGCTCAGTACTGTCTCCATGACTTGTCCTACCTGCCTGTCTTCTTTTCCACCTATCCACTCCACCCTCCTCCCTGACCTATCACCTTCATCCCCTCCCCCACTCACTTATTGTACTCTATGCTACTTTCTCCCCACCCCTTCCCTCCTCTCACTTATCTCTCCACGATTCAAGCTCTCTGTCTTTATTCCTTTTGCCCAAAACGTCGATTTTACTGCTCCTCGGATGCTGCCTGAACTGCTGTGCTCTTCCAGCACCACTAATCCAGAATCTGGTTTCCAGCATCTGCAGTCATTGTTTTTACCTAGTTGATTATAACTTGATGTTGTGTGACTTTTAACTTCATACACCCCAGTCCAACGCCGGTATCTGCAATTTATATCTTACCTCTTCTCGTTCTTCCTACCAAAATGAATACTTTGCATGAATCAGGAAAGCTGTAGTTTTTAAAAATAAAACTAAAAAGGTCTCTTAGTCAAGTTGAATACCCCCCTTCAACCGCCAAACCGACAGGTCAAATTTGATGCTCAGCGCGCACGCGCGGTTTGACCGTCGCTGGCACCTGCGCAGTGTGGACCAAAGACTTGTAATGGCGGCCGCGGCGACTACGACGATGTTGATGTCGGAGTGTCAGCTCGGGATCGCAGGCGGTGGTGTCGGATTGAACGGATTTAGCGGTGCAGGGGGAGGAGGTAGTGTTCATAACGGTTCTGGATCGGCGCATCCGCCTTGGAACAGAAGTCTAGAGAGAGCGCTGGAGGAAGCTGCTGCGACGGGAGTGTTGAGCTTAAGCGGGAGGAAACTGAAGGAGTTCCCCAGGAGCGCGGCGAATCAGGACTTGACGGACACCACGCAGGCGGGTGAGATACAGCGCGTACTTAGATACGCTGCTTTGCTGCGGCGATGGCAGCTTCGGTCCAACGGAAATTTTTCGGGACGTTGTGAACAATGTGATTTAAACAAGGAGGCGCGTGCACTAGTAGAGCTGTCGCGAGTTTGTTGGAGTCTGGGACACGCGCACGGGGAGGGACCTGGGCGTGCGACACAAAGGGTCGCTCACCAACGGTTCTCTGACTCCCTTCTTGGTCACTAATCAATGATGCAGTAACTTGTTATTGTGGCTCGTGCGGGAGTAAGTTGACATTAAGTTACGACAAAATATAACTTTCACAACGTCAGATGGATAATTGCAGATTGATTCAATCTATTATCATTTATGCTGGATTAATTGTTGTGTCGCATCATAAAGAGTGAAACACTGATGGCATTTGAAAAAGCACGGAAGAGGCAACAATCAGTTAGTTAAAATGTTGCATTAACCGCTGTTCGTGTAATTTTAGACACTTGTTTCGACTGATACGGTTGCTGTATATGAACCACATTCTGTGTTCCTCCCTTGGATGATTTTTCCAAGACGTCCGATTGTTTACTCAGACCAGGTTGAAAATTCTCTTCAATCGGCAATGGTTAATGCAATTCATCCCATCGAGCCGATCTTGCCAATGAATTCAGTCTTTCCTCAGGATTTTAGACAGCTATCAGGAGTATTGATGGTTACAATAATAATACCATGATATTAACCAGGAATAACATCAGAGTAAAAAGTCACAACACCAGGTTATAGTCCAACAGGTTTATTTGGAGGCACTAGAAACATATAGGTGTACAACATGGAAACAGACCCTTTGGTCCAGCTTGTCCATGCTGACCAGATATCCCAACCCAGTCTAGTCCCTCCTGCCAGCACCTGGCCCATATTCCTCCAAACCTTTCCTATTCGTATACCCATCCAGATGCCCTTTAAATGCTGCAATTGTACTAGCCGCCATCACTTCCTGTGGCAGCTCATTCCATACACACACCACCCTCTGCGTGAAAAAGTTGCCCCTTAGGTCTCTTTTATATCTTTCCCCTCTCACCTTAAATCTATGTCCTCTAGTTCTGGACTCTCCCACCCCAAGGAAATGATTTTGTCTATTTAACCTATCCATGCCCTTCATGATTGAGCTTCTGACGCTCCAGGAGAAACCTCTCCAGCCTGTTAAACATCCCTGCATAGCTCAAAACCTCCAGCCCTGGCAATATCCTTGTAATTCTTTTCTGAACCCTTTCAGGTTTCACCACATCTTTCTGATAGGAAGGAGACCAGAACTGCATGCAATATTCCAACAGTGGCCTAACCAATGTCCTGTACAGCTGCAACATGACCTCCCAATTCCTTCACTCAATAGTCTGACCAATAAAAGAAGGCATACCAGACGCCTCCACTATCCTGTTGACCTGCGACTCCACTTTCAAGGAGCTATAAACTTGCACTCCACTGTCTCTTTGTTCAGCAACACTCCCTAGGACCTTACCATTAAGTGTATAAGTCCTGCTAAGATTTACCTTCCCAAAATGCAGCACCTCATATTTATCTAAATTAAACTCCATCTGCCACCCCTTAGCCCATTGGCCATTTGATCAAGGTCCCATTGTAATCTGAGGTACCTTCTTCACTGTCCATTACACCTCCAATTTTGGTGTCATCTGCAAACTTACTATACCTCTTATGCACACATCCAAATCATTTTTATATAAATGATGAAGAGTAGTGGAACCATCACCGTTCCATGTGGCACTCCACAGGTCACAGGCCTTCAGTCTGAAAAGCAACCCTCCACCAACACCCTCTGTCTTCTACCTTTGAGCTGGTTCTGCATCCAAATAGCTAGTTGTCCCTGTATTCCATGAGATCTAACCTTGCTAATCAGTCTCCCACGGGAAACCTTGTTGAACGCATTACTGAAGATGTGATTACTGCTCTGCCCTCATCAATCCTCTTTGCTATTTCTTCAAAAAACTCAATCAAGTTTGTGAGACATGATTTCTTGTGCACAAAGCCATGTTAACGATCCCTAATCAGTCCTTGCCTTTCTAAATACATATACATCTTGTCCCTCAGGATTCCCTCCAACAATTTGCCCACCACTGACATCAGAGTCACTAGTCTGTAGTTTCCTGGCTTGTGCTTACCACCTTTTTTAAACAGTGGCACCACGTTAGCCAACCTCCAGTCTTCTGGCACCTCACCTGAGATTATTGATGATATAAATATCTCAGCAAGAGGCCCAGCAATCACCCCCCTAGCTTCCCACAGAGTTCTAGGGTACACCGGATCAGGTCCTGGGGATTTACCCATTTTAATGCGTTACCAGACATCCAGTACTTCCTAGTTTTTGAAATGCTGCTTCTTCAGGTGGCTGTGGAGCAGAATCATACAACATAATTTATAGTAACAGGATTGCTTTGACATGGAATGTAATATTAAACAAATTTAACTCAAGTATTTCATCTTTTAGAATGATTATGTTAGTTTCGGTTCCTTCATATGCAAATACCAGAACTTTTTCAAAGTTACATTCTCAAGATAGCTTTTAACAATAGGTGTCATCTCAGCTCAGATAATGCATTGAAGGTGTGAAGTTAGTATGTCTGTGTTCTAATGGTCATACTGATTGTATTTCCAAAGTGGGATTTACAGAATTTTACATGGTATTAAGCAGTTTTTGAGTAAAATAAAATGTGCAAGTGCAAATTCACCCCACAAACTTTGTGTGCACGCGAGTTGGGGAGACCAGGAGTGAGTGTGTGTGAGAGATTGAGTGAGTGGGTGAAGGAGAGAGAGACACACACAGAGTGTACAGTGCAGTAAGGTCACCTGTAGTGTGACATGAACCTAAAGTCCCATTACACACTCACCTCACTCGTCTCTCTGACACGTGCGCGCGCATGGTCACTCGGTCTCCCCTGCTCTCTCTCTCTCTCAAGTTTGTGGGGTGAATTTGTGCTTGCAGAATGACATTTTTTAGTTTGTTCAAAAACTGCATAAATCCATGTAAAATTCTGTAAATCTCACTTTAGAAATATAATCAATATGACCTGACATTGGGACACAGACAGACTTTTTAACTTCACACTTTCAATACATTATCTGAGCTGAGATGGCATCTCTTGTTAAAAGCTATCTTGAGAATGTAACTTTAAAAAAGCAATGGGTTTTACATATGGAGGAACCAAAACTAACATGATCATTCTAAAAGATGAAAGACTTGAGCTAAATTTGTCTAATATTACATTCCATGACAAAGCAACACTGCTGCTGTAAATTCTGTGTCTTATCATTCTGCTCCACAACTACCTGATGAAGAAGCAGCACTTCAAAACCTAGTGCCTTCAAATAAATCTGTTGGACTTTAACCTGGTGTGTGATTTTTTAATTTGTCTATCCAGTCCAACACCGGCACCTCCAAATCATATTACAGTTAAGTCAAATTTGGTTTATTAAATGGAATCTTCACATTTTTAGGCTTGTTAAGCAAGCCGTGATTCTCCCATTTTCTCTGGTGGCTTTCATGAAATTGGCAAATACTAAACAGATAAAAAAAGCAAACTTTTATTAGTTATATTTCATAAGACAAAGAGACAGCTCAGCCAGAGTAGGACAAATAAGTTATTGGATAAATTGTCAGAAGCTCATTGAACAGTTTTGAAAACAATATAGAGTCAGAGAGATGTACAGCATGAAAACAGACCCTTCAGTCCAACTTGTCCATGCCAACCAGATATCCCAACCCACCTGCCAGCACCCAGCCCATATCCCTCCAAACCCTTCCTATTCATATATCCATCCAAATGCCTCTTAAATGTTGCAATTGTACCAGCCTCCATCACATCCTGTGGCAGCTCATTCCATACACATACCACCCTCTGTGTTAAAAAGTTGCCCCTTAGGTCTCTTTTATATCTTTCCCCTCTCACCCTAAACCTTTGCCCTCTAGTTCTGGACTCTCCAACCCCAGGGAAAAGACTTTGTAGCTGAGGGAGAGCAGACTACTTTTTTAGAAAAAAGCCACAGACAAGAAAAGAGAAAAACTCAAACGTAAAGCACACAAATGCAAAAGAAAAAGGACATCTGGGTGACTAAGAGAAATGTAAAGGACAGCGGAAGGTAATAAAGCAGCTAGTAAGAACTACAAAAGAGAAATATGAAAAAAAACTTGCATGAAATATCACTTTCACTGTAAATACTGCTAGAATAATGTTAGAAAAAGATTAGGAGCATTGTGGATGAGCTGAAAATATATAATCAATTATTTCAAAAGGAAATTGACAATGGAATTGATAGATTTAGTGGCATGTACCTGCAACCCACCAGTTTAGAGGCTGAGATGATTGGATCATTGAGACAGAGTTCTGACTTGGGGGATTCCTTGTGTAGTGATAGTGCCCCTGCCCTTGTACCAGGATGCCTAAGTTCAAGTCTCACCTGCACCAGAGCTGTGTAATAATATCGCTGAGCAGGTTGATTAGAAAAATAAGTTGCTCAGTAGAGAGCAACTCATTGATACAATGAGTTAAACGGTTTGCTTCTGTGTAGTTATGATTCTCTTTCTAAGTTAAAGCAAAGAAATGGGGGACATGTTGCACACTTAATTGACATCATTATTATAGTAGAGGAAGAGAGGGATGACATCCCAGTAATTCCAACAAAATTAATAATAAATCAGTGAGTCACCAAGTTAATGTAAGAAAAGTAAGAAATGATATTCCCCAGTGCCAAGTGATTTCCACTTCAGGATTTTAGAGAAATTTGTTGTGAACATTACAGATGCTGAAACTATGAATACCTAAAATTCTCTTGATTCAGAGCCCATTCCATGTGTTGGGAAATTGGAGAGTCACACTCCTATGTAGATGAAACAAGAGGGAGAAAACCATGAATTTATGGACAAGACCCCAAGCTGATAGGGATTAGATGATTAATGAAGCTGAATAAAAATAGTGAATTTTCAGCAGGGAGTGACACCTTGCATTGCACTGTGAGCCGGGTCAAAATGTTCTGAAGAGGTGATTGATTTTTGGCTTTAAACAAGGATGTATGAAGTTGTCAAGCTATCTGATCACTGCTGACATTGGATATTATTTCAAGAATGCTGTACACCTAGCACTTGTCTATTTAAGTGTACTCATGAACCCAGTGAAGTTCATCACTTGAAGGGATCCATGTGGCTGAATCTGCAGGTAGAATCACAAAATCTATTGTGATAATAAATGGCTATTTGGAATATTATACCCATTGGCTTGAAAGAACTATTGGCTGAATCCTGCTCCATTTCGATTATAAAGTCACAATATGCCCTTCTGCCCAACTTGTGTATGATGACCAGGTTTCCTTAACTGAACTCGTTCCATTTGCCTGCATCCGGCCTATATTGCTCTATATCTTTCATACTCATGTACCTATCTAAATGTTCTCCTGCCTTGCACTTGAAGGACAGTTAGCCCAATTGCGCTCAGTACTTAATTGAACATTAGCTGAGGAACAGGGAGGATTTAGAAGAGCTACATCCAGAACTTGTGATTACCATTAGAACCAGTTACCTTTCATTTTTTTTTTACGTCAGATGTCTGTGTCTTCTTGGTCTCGGATGTCTCCATCATACTCTGTTGTCTCAGTCTCAATGCAGTGTAAGGGAGATGAGCCCTTGTCACTCCCATGATGGCATAGGCCCTAGGAACACACCTTAAGGGCAGCAGCAGACAGCATAGAGATTTACACAAACTAAGAGTAATGAAACCTTTGTGTGTTTTGGTATGATTGCTTTCATATTATTTTCCCCTTCCTTTTGAACATTTAGTGTTCTTTAAGTTAAATATTACTTCTTAATTTTTTTAAACTTTGGCATTGTTATTGATTTGTGTCTAGTGATTGAGTATGGGTGAACAAAGTTTCATTCAGGGTACGAGATGGCAATGAAGGGCCAGAAAATGGATGAGATGGCAGGAGGCAAAATTTGATTGCAGATGGTTAGGTTGGTTGGCAGGCGAACAAGATAGGCCCATTTGCATTGTGCTGTTATAGGTGGATTGGACAGGGAAGAACGAATTTGAGACTGAGGCTGAATTGAGTGGGGCAGGGGTGAAACGGATATCTGTGAAGTGGGGAATGTAGTTGGGGTGTTGGGGAGAGATTAGTGGTGATGGTTGTGGGGAAGGGGTCTGGCTGTTTAGAAGTTAGCCAGAAGCGAGCATTGGTTTTAATTGCTTCTGGGAACAAACTAAGAAAGTCAGATCCATCAAATTCTCAAGTTTTTCCGAGGGTTTCAGGCGCTTGGTAATTGCCTGTCAGCAGTTGCAACTTCGGAAATAATTACTGCAGGGTGAGTTTTATTGGAATTTCCACAGGGGCCAGACATGTAACTCCTGTCTACATTGTTGTAATAATTATCTTTGTGTTGGAAGATCTTGGTCCTCATTTCATGTAGAAGATTACAGCTTTGACTGATTTTCACACCATTGACTCAAATCGGACTTAATTTGAGAAATAGAGTTGTATTCTGAGCTTCAGTTTAATATAACTACAGATGACTTCGTGTCATAGAGCTGTACAGCATGGAAACTGACTCTTTGGTACAACTCATCCGTGCCGATCAAATGTTATAAATAAATCTAGTCCCATTTGCCCGCATTTGGCCCATGTCCCTCTAAACTCTTCCTATTCATAACCCATCCAGATGCCTTTTAAATGTTGTAAATTGTACCAGCCTCCTCCACTTCCTGTGGTAGCTCATTTCATACATGGGCCACCCTATTTGTGAAAACGTTGCCCATAGATCCCTTTTTAAATCTTTCCCCTCTCATCCTAAGTTTTGGACTCCCCAATCCGGGGGAAACTATGTTGTCTATTTGCCCTATCCATGCCCATCATGATTTTATAAACCTCTATAAGGCAACCCCAAAGTCTCCGATGCTCCAGGGGAAAATAGGCCCAGCCTGTTCAGCCTCTTCCTATAGCTCAAACCCTCCAACCCTGGCAGCATCCATCTAAATCTTTTCTGAACATTTTGAAGTTTTGCAGCATCCTTGCAATAGCAGGGAGACCAGATTTGCACACAGTATTCCAAAAGTGGTCTAACCAATGTCCTATACAGCTCAACATGATCTCCCAAGTCCTATACTCAATGCACTGATGAATAAAGACAAGAATACCAAATGCTGCCTTCATTACTCTGTTGACCTGCAAGGAACTATGAACTTGCACTCCAAGGTCTCTCTGCTCAGCAACATTGCCCAGGCCCTTCCCATTAAGTTTGAGTTCTGCTCTGATTTGCCCTTCCAAAATGCAGCACCTCACATTTACCTAAATTAAACTCCATCTGCCACTCCTCAGCCCATTGACCCATCTGATCAAGGTCCTGTAGTAATCTGAGGTAACCTTCTTGGCTGTCCACTGCACCTCCAGTTTGGTGTAATCTGCAAATTTACTAGCCATACCTCCTCTTGTCATGTCCAAAGTCATTTATATAAATTGCAACTTCTTGTAAACTTGGCTTCGTGAGTATCATGGAGTGAAAAATACACTACCAGTTTACATTAAATGATTCACACTTTTTCACTTGAGAAATTGGTAGACTGGTTAGCAAGATTAGATCATATGGAATCCAGGGACAGCTAGCCAATTAGGTACAAAATTGGTTTGATGGTAGAAGATAGGGTGGTGGTAGAGGGTTGTTCAGACTGGAGGCCTGAAACCAACGGTGTGCTGCAACAATTGGTGATAGATCTCTCATTGTTTGTCACTTATCTAAATGGTTTGGATGAGAAGGTCGGAGGCCTGATTAGTACGTTTGTCCATGACACCAAAATTGGTGGTATAGTGGACAGGGTCGAGAAGGGTGGCACTGGAAAAGCACAGCAGGTCAGGCAGCATCTGAGGAGCAGTACATGTTTTGGACATAAGCCCTTCTTCAGGTATGTGAAGGGAGAAAAGGGATGAGAGATGAAAAGGGGGTGGGGTGAGGCTTGAGGGGAAGATAGGTGGTAACACGATAGAGTGATGTAGATAGAGGTAATTGTGATAGGTCAGTGGGAAGGGTGGCGCAGATAGGTGGGAAGGAAGGGACAGGTCAAGAGGGCGATGTAGAGTTGGAGGGTTGGATCTGGATGAGATGGGGGGAAGGAGATATTTGGAAACTAGTGAAGTCAATGTTGATGCCATGTAGTTGAAGGGCCCTAAGGCAGAAGATGAAGCATTCTTTTTCCCGTTGGCGAATGGCTTTGATTTATTGGTGGAGGCTCAGGTCTTGCTGTCCTTGGGGAAATGGGAGGGGAGTTGAAGTGGTCAGCCACAGGGCAGTGGGGTTGTTTGGTGCGTGTGTGCCAGACAAAGAAAGTTGTCTAAGAGTACATGGGATCTTGATCTTTAGAGGGATATGGGCCAAACGCAGACAAATAGGACAAGTTCAATTTAAGAAACCTGGTTGGCATGGACGAGTTGGGCCAAAGGACCTGTTTTCATGATGTATGACTCTCTGACACCGTGAATTAAAATGCATATCGGAATTCTCATTTTATTCCAAAAATCTTTACTTTTAATTCTCTGACAAAGTTATTCATCCTGCAAATATTAAATGTATGCTGTAATTGCCCTAGTTCAGAAATTGGTCCAAAATGGTTCATTAAGTTTTGTTTTTTTTCTTCTTCTTTTAAGGAGTCACTTATTATTTTTTAAAGTGCCTTTGTATGTGTTTTCTTTTGGTTTTTTTTTAAAGCCTAAAGTTTAAATGTAAACTCAGCTCTT
Source organism: Hemiscyllium ocellatum (assembly GCF_020745735.1). Lineage (NCBI taxonomy): Eukaryota > Metazoa > Chordata > Chondrichthyes > Orectolobiformes > Hemiscylliidae > Hemiscyllium > Hemiscyllium ocellatum. Next base: position 32,437,556 of record NC_083413.1, read on the forward strand.
CCCTATCATTTTCTTCTGGAGTTGCCTGTTTGTTGCAATTTTCACTTTGGGAATTGAAAAGGATCAAGAATTCTCAGTTGAAAACTGCTTTGCAGGAATGGTCATTCTGCTTTGTTTCTTTGCAATTCTTTCCCAGGAAGTAGGAAAACAGGTGTATCCACATAGGGCCTGATTACTTCAGGGTTTTCTTGAGCTATTCCTGTGACTTGTACTTCTACACATTTGTGTATGCCATTTTGACTTTCCATCTGTTTCTGTATAAAGAATGATTGTTATTGTACGTCGAATTCCACATTACATGGAGTCATAGCAATGAGTGTGTATGCTTTAGCAGGATGAGAGGACTGTATTAAAATATCTTTGCTGCTGTGTTTTTGATTCAGAGCGTTCACAAAAAGAATAATCCATTTTGAGCTTGATGTTTTCTTTAAAATTTAGAGAATGTTAGAACTTGAGGCTAAGCTGTTTCAGATCTGTTAGTTATTGTTAAGATTTCATTGAACCCCTTCATATAGGCCCTGGAAGGAGAGAGAATGATCACTAATGTGCACAGAGACATAATTTCTCGGTCTTCTCTCTCGAATAGCAATTTCTTAATGAATTATATAGTCATTTTACAGGGAGGAGCATCCAGATAAGGCAACATACATATTGATTGGGTGACCTTTACAATCAGCGAGTGTCAACAGTAAAGATTAAGCCATCTGTTGATACACAATGAAAACTGGTTTCAAATAATGAAAGGCTGATGAAGGGCTTTTGCCCGAAACGTCGAATTTCCTGTTCCTTGGATGCTGCCTGACCTGCTGCGCTTTAACCAGCAACACATTTTCAGTTCAAATAATGAATACTTTTTATCTTGTTAACTGACTTTACATAATTAATGCTTCTAATATTGTTAAATGGCTCTACATAATGAATGCATTTCCCCCTTGTTAATCCATTATCCTTGCCTCCAGCACCCTATTGTTCTTATCTGATCTGAGTCATGTTGAGCTGAACCTTTTGTTTCACAAAAATCAAAACTTAACTCTTGCCCTACCTGGAGCAGGAAAATCGACGTTTCGGGTAAAAGCCCTTCATCATTCATTCCTGATGAAGGGCTTTTGCCCGAAATGTTGACTTTTCTGCTCCTCAGACGCTGCCTGACCTGCTGTGCTTTTCCAGCACCACTCTAACCTTGAATCTGATCCCCAGCATCTGCAGTACTCTCTTTCATCTATTTCCCTACTTGCTTATACCCTATACAGATTCGCATTCCCTTCTTTTATCATTTCATGATAACGACCGAGATGGCACTATCAGCTTTCATAAGACTCTAACAGCCAGTACTTAAGCAAGTTAATTGATACACAGCATGCAGTGATTATAACAACAAAAATTACTAGTCTGTTACAGTAAATAGAACTGGAAGAATCCTCCCATGAGGAAAAAAGTTCACCAGTAAAGTTCGTAAATCCACTGTCCTTAGTGACCACTCCATCCCCTCCAAGTCGGAGGAAACGAGGCAGTTCTCCAAAATCTCCTTCCGTAAAGTCCAACCTGAAAACACAATTCAGTCTGTCCTCCTGCATCACTCCTTGGAGAAATTTGAATCCTTGGGTAAGGGATGTTAAATACTTAACAAAGCTGACGAGACTTCGATTCTTGTAGAGGTGATTCAGATAGAGGATACCAAAGCACCTGAGCATAAAGATGAAGGAGGTAAAATTACACTGTCTCTCTGAGCGTTTTGCTTCAACTGAGATGGGGAATGGAAACAGGACGACAGAGATATAAAGATATGCAGCGAGGAAACAGACCCTTTGGTCCAGCTTGTCCATGCTGACCAGATATCCTAACCCAATCTAGTCCCACCAGTCAGCACTTAGCCCATATCCTTTGAAACCCTTCCAATTCATGTACCTATCCAGGTGCCTTTTAAATGTTGCATTTGTATCAGCTTCCACCACTTCCTCTGGCAGCTCATTCTATACATCACTGTCTGCATGAAAAGGTTGCCCCTTTATATACCTTTTCCTCTCTCACCCTAAATCCATGCCCTCCAGTTCTGGACTCCCTCACCCCAGGGAAAAGACTTGGTCTATTTATCCTATCCATGCCCCTCATGATTTTACAAACCTTTATACGGTCACCCCTCGGTCTCCGATGCTGCAGAGAAGACAGTCCCAGCCTATTCCTATAGCTCTAATCCTCCAACCCTGCTAACATCCTTGTAAATCTTTACTGAACCTTTTCAATTTCACAACATTCTTCTGATAACAAGGAAACCAGAACTGCACACAAAATTCCAAAGTAGCCTAACTAGTGTCATAGAGTCATAGAGATGCACAGCATGGAAACAGACCCTTCGGTCCAACCTGTCCATGTTGACCAGATATTCCAACCCAATCTAGTCCCACCTGCCAGCACCCGGCCATATCCCTCCAAACCCTTCCTATTCATATAATCATTCAAATGCCTCTTAAATGTTGCAATTGTACCAGCCTCCACCACTTCCTCTGGCAGCTCACTTGTACAGCCGCAACATGACCTCCCAACTCCTGTACTCAGTACTCTGACCAATAAAGGAAAGTATACCAAATGCCTTCACTATCCTATCTACTTGCGACTCTACTTTCAAGGAGCTATGAACCTGCACTCCAAGGTCTCTTTGTTCAGCAACACTTCCCAGGACCTTACCATTAAGTGTATAAGTCCTGCTCTGATTTACTTTTAAAAAATGCAACACCTCACATTTATCTAAATTAAGCTTCATCTGCCACTCCTCACTCCATTGGCCCATCTGATCAAGATTATGTTGTAATTTGAGGTAACCTCCTTCGCTGTCCACTGCACCTCCAATTTTGGTGTCATCTGCAAACTTACTAACGTACCTCTTATGCTCACATCCAAATCATTTATGTAAATGAGAAAAAGCAGAGAACCCAGCACCAATCCTTGTGGCACTCCACTGGTCACAGACCTCCAGTCTGAAAAGCAAATCTCTACCACCACCGTCGGTCTTTTACCTTTTGAGCCAGTTCTGTATCCAAATGGATAGTTCTTCCTGTATTCCATGAGATTTAACTTTGCTCATCAGTCTCCCATGAGGAACCTTGTTGAACACCTTATTGCAGTCCATATAGATCACGTCTACCACTCTACCTTCATCAATCGTCTTTGTTACTATTTCAAAAAACTGAAGTTTGTGAGACATGATTTCCCAAGCACAAAGGCATATTGACTATCCCTAATCAGTCCTTGCCTTTCCAAATACGTGTACATCCTGTCCCTCAGGATTCCCTCGAACAACTTGCCCATCACCGAGTTCAGGCTCACCAGTCTGTAGTTCCCTGGCTTTTCCTTAACATCTTTCTTAAATAGTGCACCGCATTAGCCAACCTCCAGTCTTCTGTCTCCTCACCTCTGACTATCAATGATACAAATATCTCTGCAAGAGGCCCAGCAATCACTTCTCTGGCTTCCAACAGAGTTCGAGGGTACACCTGATCAGGTCCTGTGGATTTATCCACTTTTATGCATTTCAAGACATCTAGCACCACCACCTCTAATGTGGACATTTTTCAAGATGCTACTGTCTATTTCCCCACATTCTAGATCTTCCATGTCCTTCTCCATAATAAGCACTGATGAAAAATACTCATTTAGTATCTCTCTCATTTCCTGCGGCTCCACACATAAGCTGACCTGCTGATCTTTGGGAGACCCTATTCTCTCCCTAGTTATCCTTTTGTCCTTAATGAATTTACAAAATCCCTTTGGATTCTCCTTCACCTTACTCGCCAAAGCTGTCTCATGTCCCCTTTTGCCCTCCCGATTTGCCTTCCTAATAGGAAAATACTGTCTCTCTACCCTATTTATCTCATTTTTGAAGGCTTCCCATTTTCCTGCTCTCCCTTTACCTATTAACACCTGGCCCCAATCAGCCTTTGAAAGTTCATCCATCAAAATTAGTCCTCATCCAATTTAGAATTTCATCTTTTAGATCCAGTCTATTCTTTTCCACTACACAATAAGTTAATATCTCCTCAAGATAGCTGTGGAAATGATTTAATTCAGGTAAAAGATCTCGAAATCAGATTGAATTTTGAAGTCATATGTATGACCAAAATTGTCAGTTTTAGCTGTCATTACACCTTTGAATCTGGTAACAACATTTGGAGTCGGATAGAACACCACTGAATACAAAATTTTTAAATGATTTGTATGGGAATGTAGGAAGCATGGTTAGTAAGTTTGCAGATGACACTAAAATAGGTGGTCAGGGAAGAGGATTATCTCAGAATGCAAAGGTACCTTGATCAGTTGGGCCGAGGAGTTGCAGATTGCGTTGAATTGAGATAGTGGCCTAACCAATGTTCTGTACAGTCACAACATGACCATCCAATTCCTATATTTGATGCATTAACCAATTAAGGCAAAATACCAAACTCCTCCTTCATTATCCTGTCTACCTGGGACTCCACTTTCAAGGGACTATGACCCTGCACTCCAGGGTCTCGTTGTTCAGCAAAACCTCCCCAGGACCTTACCATTCATTGCATAAATCCTGCCCTGATTTGTTTTTCCAAAATGCACCACTTTGTTTATCTGACTTAAACTGCATCTGCTACTCCTTGGCCCATTGGGCCAAGATCCTGTTGTATTCTGAGGTAATCTTCTTTGCCGTCCACTACACCTCCAATTTTGGTGTCATCTGCAAACTAACTAATCATATCTCCTACGTTTACACGTTTCCAGTCTGAAAAGCAACCCTCCACTGTCATCCCGTTCCTGCCTCAGTTGAAGCGATACACTGAGACATAGTGTAGTTTTACTTCCTTCATCTTTATTCTGGGCCCTGGAGGGAGAGAGGACAGTCGCCCATGTGCACAGGGACATGAGTTCTTAATGAATTATATCGTTATTTGCAGGGAGGAACATCCAGATAAAGCAACATACATATTGATTGGGAGACCGTTACAGTCAATGAGTGTCAACATTAAAGATTAGGTCATCTGCTGTTACACAATGAATGTTCTTAACCTGGTTAACTGGCTTCACATAATGAGTATTTTATACCTTGTAATCTGACTTTACGTACTGAATGCTTCTTCATCTTGTTAAATGTCTTTACGTACTGAATGCATTTCTGCCTTGTTAACCCACAACCCTTGCCTCCAGCACCTCATTATTTACTGCAAGTTCTTAAATGATCTGAGTCATGCTAGCTGAACCTTTTGTTTCACAAAAACACAAAACTTTCTTTCCTGCTCCTAGCCTGTACACGTTCTCACCACCACCACCGTCTATCTTCGACCTTTGAGCCAGTTCTGTATCCAAATAGTTAGTTCTCCCTTTTATTCTGTGTGATCTAACATTGCTAACCAGTCTATTACCAGGAACCTTGTTGAATGCTTTACTGAAGTCCATATAGATCATGCAGGAAAAAGTGGTGGTGGTTGGTAGAATTACAACATTTAAAAAGCATCTGAATGGGTATATGAATAAGAAGGGTTCAGAGGGATATGGGCCAAATGCTGGCAAATGGGACTAGATCAGTTTAGGCTATCTGGTTGGTATGGATGAGTTGTATCGAAGGGTCTGCTATCATACTGTGCATTTCTATTACTTTTAACTGAGATAAATGTGAGGTGTTGCACTTAGGTGTCTGTTTGCCAACATTCCCCAAGGGGTGCAGGTGCATTGTTCTTTAAAGTGGAGTCGCATGTAGACAAGGTAGACAAAGTCTTTTCCATGGTGTTGGGTTGTCCAGAACTAGAGGGCATAGGTTTAGGATGAGAGGGGAAAGATATAAAAGAGACCTAAGGGGCAACGTTTTCATGCAGAGGGTGGTACGTGTGTGGAATGAGCTGCCAGAGGATGTGGTGGAGGCTGGTACAATTGCAACATTTAAAATGCATCTGGATAGGTATATGAATAGGAAGGGCTTGGAGGGATATGGGTTGGGTGCTGGCAGGTGGGACTAGATTGGGTTGGGATATCTGGTCGGCATGGATGGGTTGGACCAAAGGGTCTGTTTCCATGCTGTGCATCTCTATGACTCTATAGGTAGCAATGAAGACATTTGGCACGTTTGCCTTCATTGGTCAGAACATTGAGCATAGGAGTTAGGATGTCATGTTGCAGCTGTATAGGACATTGGTGAGGCCACTTTTAGAAAACTGCATATGCTTCAGGTCGCCCTTCTCTTGGAAGGAATGCAGAAAAGATTTACAAGGATGTTGCAGGGATTGGAAGGTGAAAGTTACAGGGAAAGACCAAATAGACTGTCGCTTTTTTACCTTAGAGCATCAGGAGCTGAAGAGTGACCTTAGGTTTATAAAATCATGAGGATGTGCATAGGTAAAGAGACATGGTCTCTTCCCTGAAGTGAGGAAGTCCTAAACTAGTGGGCATAGGTTTAAAGTGTGAGGGGAAAGATTTAAAAAGGACTTGAGTAACTTTTTCTTGCAGAGGGTGGTGCGTGTATGGATCGAGCTGCCAGAGGAAGTGGTGGAGGTGGGTACAATTACAACTTTTAAAAGGTATTTGGATGGGTATATGAACAGGAGGAGGTTAGAAGGATATGGGTCAAATGCTGGTAAATGTGACTATATCAGCATAGATGAGTTTAGACCAAAGAGTTTGTTTTAGTGCTGTGTGATTCTACAAGTTGTTGTCAGCAATTCTACTCTTTTCTATTTGATAATCCCAGGCTAGGAAACGCAAGCAAAAATTTGCTCTTTTGCATTGCACTTACCCCTTGAAAAACTCTTAATTTGCACTTTGTTGGATGATGTGTAGCTGGGTTATTAATCATCTTCGAAATTCTTAATTATAGCTAAACAGCATTATCGGACCTGAAAGTAATTTAACATTATTCTGTAATGATGAATTTAAACATTTCGGTTTGTTTGTTCCTGAAACTTTTAACTTCTAGCTCAATCTGCTGTACTTGTCCCATTGTTTATTTCACCATTTGTGAAAATTATACATTTAAAAGAGTAGGGTTTGGTTAGTTTTTACTTTCTCCAAATCCAGATAGATAGACTGCTCACCCTTTTTTTTAATTCTATTCAAGTGATATGAGCACTGTTGGCAAGGCCAGCATTTATTTGCCCATTGCTCAGTGCCTCAAAGAAGGTTGTAATGCAGCTATGCTCACAGTGTTGATGGAAAGGAAGTTCCAGAATTTTCATTCAAAAATGAAGGAATGATTATAATTCCAAGTTTGAATCATGATGGCTTTAAGACCATGTTGTGGTAGAGGTTGCTATTTGAAAGATGTTTTTATGGCAGCCTTGATGAATTTAAACGGTGCATCCTGTATGTGGGTACACTGGCGGTCAAAGGAGAGAATGCTCAAGAGATGAATGAAGTGCCATTATGAGAGCTGCTTTGTCTTGAATGTTGGTGAGATTCTTGACTGTTTTGGAATTGCGTTTGTACAGACAAGTCACATTCCTGACCTGTAGACAATGATTAGACTTTTGAAATTAAGAAGGGAATTGCTGACAAGATTTACCAGCCTGTGATTGCCCTTGTAACCAAAGTATTTATATTATCTGCTCCTGTTCAGGTTCTTGGCCACATGTAGCACTCCAGATTTTGTAGGGCCTCAGAAAATGTTATTGCTGAGAACTCAAGGATCATCTTATCAAACCTGAGGATTGGGGCCACTGCCTTTTTTTTTCTCCTACGCCCTTAATACCAACATTTTTGTGTATGTTGTGTTTAGAAGGGGATTATCAATTTAACTAATAAATTTGAATGTTGATGGAACCGTGGTTAGAATTTAAATAACTGAACATGTTAAATGCAGGAAATAGCTAACTGCAGTTCAGTATCTGGTATGTAATTTGGGAACGTTGCATGCTTTGATAAACTTTCTAACTCTTTTGACAACTCTGAGAATAGCGGAGTTTGACTTCCAATGTTCTACCTCAGTGAGGCATGACAAATTGCAGCATAGTCTTTGGGTATGGATACACCAAGGAAATGAGGAAAATTTAAAGGCAAAATAATAGCCTGTTGTTTGATGTTGAATTTACATTTATTTTCTATTTATGTAAAGATCCTGTCTTTTTACTTTTCTGCATTTTGGATAGTGGACTGAAATGCAAAAAGGATTGTTTTAATAACCTAGGATTTTGGAAACGATGACAACACTTTTTTTAAAAGCAAATTATCTGACACCCATTGTAAGTGCTGTTTAAACAGCTGTTTGTTCAAGAGGTGGGGGATGCTATGACAAATTAGCTGGAGCCAAAGGGTCCATCCAAAGAGAGGTTCGGCTGGCAATATGTAGCTGATTGACAACTGAGACCATTTTGAGGATCTGAGTTAACTAGTTGTTGGGAATAACCGCTTAACAGATGTTCTTCATAATGTAGGTGGCAATAAAATGGCTTCTCGATGCAAATAACATCACGAAATGCCTTCTAGGCTGGAAAATTGACAATTCTGCTTAAAGCTGCATAAATGGCTTTTAAGTTACTAACTGCTAATTCTGCTATAGCTGCATAATTGACTAACTACAGTCTGCCTCAGTAGAGATTAGCAGACAATTCTTTCTTTACAGCATAGAAATAACAAGACTAGATAAGACATTACTAGCCATCCTAACTAACCTTTAGATGCAGGTGCAATGGATCAGTTAGTGCGATAAGGGCGGCCTGAGTGTTGGAAAACAAAGTTGGTTCCTAGGAAGTAACTGTCAGCTAAAGCAGTATCATGTATTGATTGGTAATTGTCTGAATGTGCTAAGCAATCGGTCTGTACCTTTCTTTAAGGAAAGTGTAAAAATGTCTTTGTTTTATGGCATGTGCGCAACTCCTCCAAGGAACACTGAAGTAAATAATAACCCATGTCTCTGGATGCTCTATGCCTAGCCACATGAAAAATAGAGTGAAATCTTAAAAGCCAAACCGATTGCGAGTATTCATTGACTGATAATGGAACTGAGACTCCCTGCTGGGGGTCAAGAACTTCATCTGGTGCAGTGACTCGGATTTGGTATGGACAGATTGTGGACAGGGGTGTAAGAGCCTTGAATCCTCCACTATTGAATGTAGAGGAATTGGCTGGTCAGATGTGAGTATTTTCTCTGTTTCGTTTTCCTCGCATTCAAGTTGCGGTTGACTCGACCTCTTGGTGTCTATTGTCTAAGTCCAGCCAAAAAGAATCAGTCATGGACTCCCACTAACAGGTCGGGGATCTGCAAATTGGGGATCCAAATAGAATTGGCGACACTTAAATAAAAAGGAGTTGGGTACTCCACTAACATGTTGGGGACCTGAATAAGGAAGTACCTCAACTGAGTCAGGGACTCAGATTTGGTGGACTTGGTGTTGTCTAAATTGAGTTCCAGATTGTACTGTGAAAGGATTATAACGAGACTGTCAAGGGTTTAGGAAAGTCGAGAAGGGTTTGTGGAAATCATTAGTTTTGTTGTTTGTTGTCAGCTTGTTGAATATGAAGGTCTTAAGTTGGGATTATAAAGGGAAGATTGTTTTAAGATGGGCGATAATATAGGCAAGATCCATCATTTTCATTGGTGAAACTATGTGAAAGTATCCGGACAAGTCTGAAAGCCTGCAAAAACTTTGTGTGCCTTAAATAATACATTGGGTGATGAGCAGTGGTCACAGGGCGGCCCTAAAAGTACTCAGTTGGTTAAATCAGCCCAGCAATTGATTTGGCAATTAAACCTTGGCTCAAAAACAAAATAATTGATTGGACTGTGGCAGCAATTTTGTTGTGAAAGCCACAAAGAATTGGTTTTGCATTCATGGCAAGATACTGCCACCAAATTGGCAATTGAATTAACAAATGATGGTACCATGAAATCTATTGAGGTCCTCAAAAATGAATGTGCTCAAGCCAAACGTCAACAGAAACAAAAGGAAACGTCACTGGTGACTGATAAACAAAATGAACTGTGCAGTTCGATGGTTGGCCTTGATTTGGGTGCGGGAGAAATGAAAATTCAGACTTAAATGTTTGCTGTTCCTATCTGCGCCTTGCACCGCCACCGCCTCCCCCATCCCCAATTAACCCACAAGCAAATCTTATTGTACCCTCAGCTGTTCCAGTCCCTGCCACATTGATAAGTCAAGCATCAAGCCCCCCCCTGCCCTAACCCCTTCTCCACAGGCTATTCCATGTCCTGTTTATCAAACTGTAATTGTACCTAATTTTCAAATTCCTAATGTTCCCTTGTCGGCAGGCCTCTCTTTCTCTCACCTGAATTCATCCCCTCTATTGCCACTTCTTCTCATATTCCTCAGATTCCTGTTAGTTCGGCAGCTACAGCTCGTCCTCAGATATACGCTGCTGCTGTAGCCATGCCCCTTCTCTGCCACCTCCCCAATTTACCGACCCAGTTGCTTGGAACACTGGCAGTCAACTAAAATTGAAATCTCACCAATCTTCTAAAATGTCTTCAGGTGCCTTACCGCAACTTGTTAAACGTTCAGAAACCCTGCTGAATTCCTCTTCTGAGGACACAGGAGATGAATTACCCTCTCTGGACATATTCCCCACAGAGAAGTGCTGAATCCACAGGCTGGTGCTGCTGGTCAAAATGCCACTATTCATGTTTACTGCCCCTGGAAGCCCCATGAAATTATGTCCATTCTCAGTAATGCTCTGGACCACCGCAAGGCTCCCCAATAGTTTGTTGATTTCCTGAACACCATGACTAAAGTTTACGACAGCACTGCCTAGGACCTTTGGGCCCTTATTCAACTGATTCTTACCAACACTGAATTTGCCCTTTTCACTGAACGCTTTGGTTATAATGATTTTGCTGCCCTCACCAATGCCGTGGCTCAGGATCAACAGCGACAGAATGATATCCTTGCTGCTGTATCCGCCATATTGGCAAAACCTATTGACCTTACTCTTATCCTTGAACTTCACCTTAAAAGTAAGGAGTCTGCTGAAGACTTTCTTGAACGCTTAACATGTTATGAGTCCTGTTAAGGGGCGTGAGCTTTGAATTTCCATGTTGTCAATGGTAAATATAACTCTGATGTTGAACTGTCTGCCGCCCTCTTGGTTCCTCCCAGACAACTTCCTGAGAGCTGTTTCAGTTGTGGCGACCCCTATCACTGAGCTTGTGATTGCCTGACCTGAGGCTGCTTTAATTGTGGCCACCCTTTTCATTGGGCTTCTAATTCTTCTAAATGGGCAACAGGGAGGAGCCAAGGAGGTGGATATGAGAATTGGGAGAAAGTGACGACTGCAGATGCTGGAGATCAGAGCTGAAAATGTGTTACTGGAAAAGCGCAGCAGGTCAGGCAGCATCCAAGGAGCAGGAGAGTCGACGTTTCGGGCATGAGCCCTTCTTCAGTCCTTCCTGACTGATGCTGCCTGACCTGCTGTGCTTTTCCAGCAAAACATTTTCGGATATGGGAATTACCCTTGGGACAACTGGGGGAAACTCAGAATAATCACCCTCTGATACAAGTGAGAGTTAGAGGACGACTCATTAGTTTTTTTGCAAACTAACTCCCTTTTCCTTTGAAGTCTGTGTCTTATAGCAGGATACTACAATTTCTCTTAAAGGTGAAAACAGATGGTATCCCTTTCTGGTTGATACAGGAGCCTCAATGTCCTCGATGAAATCTGACATGACCCTTCAAATCTCTAAGAAGACCCAAACATTATCTGGCTTTCAAGGAGAAACCCACCATTATCCAGTTTCTGATCCTGTTCCTGTCTTATTTCCAAGGCTATTCCCTGGACCACCGATTTGAGATTGCTACCTCATTATCCTGCAGTCTAATGGGACGAGATCTGTGTGCCCTGATATTGGATAAACTTGCCTGTTCCCCTGATAGTATCCAACTTGATTCTGACTCAACTGAATGCCAACGTACATGTCCACAAAACCCCAGTGGTGGTCACTTGACCTTGACCTCCCAAATTCTGGAAATCATGTCACCCTTGCTTACGATCGGACAAGCCAAGACAATCCCTTGAAGATTTTTTCAGAGATTTAATTGATACTGAATGGACCATACAGATCCTGGCTTAGGTCACCAGGCCGGAGTGTGAAGCAGATGATGCACAAATACCCACTCACCTATGGAAACAAGCAGATACCTCAGCCCCTCGCGTCACCCAAAAGGTTAGTCGACCTCATCATGCTAAAGACCTGGGTCCTTTGGTCCACCATGCAGTCACCAGGGCTGATCCACACTGCTATCATCTGCAAACACTCCAATGAGGGATGACTATCCTCTACTATCCAAATCCTACTTCTCACTGTGCCATATTCTTGCACCATGAAAGTCAGAATGTCCTTGATTTAGTCCACCTTGATGTATGGGCTGAAACATCCTCTCATGTTGGACTTAAGGAATATTTCAGATCGATCTAAAACCAAATGTTTGCCATCCATCTGCCAATACCTGTTGTAACAATAGGCAATACTGAGCCTCACTGCTCTAATTGAGGTTTTTCTTCCACCAAGGCATCCTGGTCCCTTGCCAACCACCCTGTAACACTCCAATTATTGGCTGTCCCAAAATCTGGCAAGCCAGACCAGTGTAGACTATTCAAGATGCAAGAGCTATCAACACTATTGTACAGCCTCTTCATGTCGTTGTCCCAAATCCAGCTCATATTCTAGCCTCTGTACCATCAGACGCTAAGTTTTTCACTGTTGTTGACCTGCAACATGTGTTTTTCTCTTTGCCTGTTCATGAAGACAGTAAGTACCTATTTGCTTTTACTTTTAAGGGCCACCAGTTGATGTGGACTCACCTACCTCAAGGTTTCTTACATTCTCCGACCCTTTTCTCTCAGGCCTTACAGGAACAATTGCGGTGTCTCACCCTCACAGGTGGATCTGCACTAACCCAATATGTAGACGACATCCTTGTTGCCAGTTTAGATGAAGAATCTAACTGCTCTGATGTTGTCGTCCTCAACTACCTGAAACGCCTGGGTTATGTTGTCTCTCCAAAAAAAGTCTCAATTACACAATGCCAGGTAAAGTTTCCAGATTTCATCCTGTTAGCTGACCAACGCTTTCTTGAACAGAGCCACATCACTCCTATTGTTAACTTCGCAGTCCCAAAAACTGCGAAACAGGTATGTCAATGTCTGGGCATGGTCAACTTCTGCCGACAATGGATCCCTAACACTGCCCTCGTTGTTAAGATGTTGACACCTTTTACTTCCTACAAAGGTACTTTCGCGGTCTCCTCAGAGGCAAAGAAGGCCTTCGACGAACTTAAACATGTGTTGTCATAAGCTCCAGCTTTGGGAAGACCCCTCCATGGCAGACCTTTCCAACTTTACTGCACTATTCTGGATGACTGTGCTTCCTCAGTTCTCACTCAACTGCATGAAGATGGACACTGCCCGGTTGCCTATTTCTCAACTAAACTTGACTCTGTTGCCTTAGGACACCCCTGTTGTACTCCGATCCTTAACTCTATTTACCTTAGTTGACAGTCTGCAGAAAACCTCACACTTCAGCAGGACATTGTCGTCTACAATTCTCAAATGATGATCGCTCTATTAGGACAATTGTAAACTCAACATTTGACTACTGCTCGCCTAAGTCATTGAGGTTTACCATCTCAACAACCCAACTGACCTTTAAGTACTGCATCACCAGTAATCCTGCTGAATTCCTTTCACATCCCCCATCACCTTTATCCACTCCAGATCATGATTGTTTTCTCCTCATCAATGAGGACATCCAAACTCATCCAGATCTTTCCAATACCCCTGTCCTAGACCGTGACATCAATATGTTCACTGATGGTAGTTCTTCTGACCATACAGGCACTTGCCTCTCAGGCTAGGCGATATTTGATGACCACTGCTCTGTCCAGGAATTAGCTTCTTTTAAGACTCCCTTTTCTGCCCATCAAGCTGAACTTTTTGCTTTGATCTGTGCCTGCGTCCTCAGGGGGTTGTGCATGATTTTGGTCAGCTCTGGGAAAAATAGAGGGTTTTTACCAACTGTAGGTGCTTGCACTTCTCACCGCCAGCTCATCTCGGACCTTTTAATTGAGCTCTTGCTCCCAAAACCGGTTTCTGTTATCAAATGTGCTGCCCATATCCCCTGTCGACATTGGTAACTGTTGTCGATGAGGCTGAGAAAGAAGCCACTCGCCATCTTATGATTGTACCTAAAATGATGAGCCAGACTGAAAGCTCTGACAAGTGATCGACCTCAGACAAACTGTGCCAACCATTAAAGATGTTGTGACCTTACAGGGGAATGGCTCTGACTCTGAAGAGCTGTTGTGGTCCAAGGCTGACTGTTATTGTAATCCAGTTGCTAAACTCTGGACCACTCCACTGGTCAAATTTGTATGTCTGATGCTCTTGCCTTATGGGTCATTTACTGTCTCCACAATGCTACTCATTGTGGTGCTTGCTCGACGTCTGACCACCTCTGGCACCCTCGCCTCCAGCCGATGGCCCAAAGTGTGAGTGCTCGATGCCCCACCTGCCAAGAACACAACCCGGGCAAGGGTGTGTTTTGTCCTGTGGGGCAGACACCCCTCCCTGAAGGGTCCTTCCAAACCCTTCACCTTGACTTTAAGCTGCAAAGGTGTCAGCACTATCAGTAGGTATTGGTCATTGTTGATGTTTTTTCCAGGTGGATTGAAGCTTACCTCACTTCCAGTGCTACTGCCAAAACTGTTGTAAATCTATTGCTTAAGGAAATTATTCCCTGCTTTGGTATACTCTTTTGCCTATCTTCTGACAATGGCCCTCATTTTATTGGTATAATGAGAAACTATGTTGTCATTTTGGGATTTGCCACCAACTTCATTGTGCTTATTGTCCACAGGCTTCAGGGTTGTAACCAGGCTCTGAAAACTAAATTTGCCAAATTGACTTCTGAGACAGGTCTTTCCTGGGTTAGGTTATTGCCTCCGATATTGTTCCACCTGCATGCACTCCTGTGGGTAAAACTCGCTTGTCCCCAGCTGAAATCGTCTATGGTCAAGCTTTCTGCATGCCTTGGAATGAAGCCTCTTCTACATGACGAAGGACATGTCCTCCGATGTTCTTTCCTTGACTAAAATTTTGCAAGGTCTACACTCCCAAGTACGTGCTACTCATGAGAAGCTCCCCTCCCTTGACAGTGTTCCAACTCTTGAGCCAGGCTCCTTCATTCTCATCGAGAATTGGACACACTACGGTCTCCAACCTCGATGGTAAGGACCCTCCCAGGTCCTCTTTACTACCCAGACTGTTGTTAAGGCCCCCGGTTGCTCCGCCTGGGTTCACCTCCTTTGTTGCAAGGTCATTGCACAAGCCCCTTGCAAGGGAGAGATGATGGAGATGGCGACAATGGGGAACTGAGAGCTTCATGCTTCGAATAGTAATTCTTCTTCTGTTTTAGATATCCTAATCCTTGATCCAGAAATGACCATATGATGAAAATCAAACTTACCCTGCTATGTAGACTCGTCGTCACCAGCATTGGTGCTCAAAAAGGGACTGTTTACCTATGTAATCCTGAGCAACCAGAGACTGTGTATCATTTATGCTGAAAAGATGTCCTTGTGTGCCGAGACTCTGATTCCTTTGTCGCATGGAACGTTCCCAAGAATGACTGTCACAATGGTCAACTGCATCAAGAAGATCCAACAATTCATTTACAGAACAAGTCTCAATGGTCTTTACCCTGTCAAGGTGTTTTATGTCAGTTTGTCTTCAGTTGTGCTAGGGGTGGCTCTGGTAAGCCCTGCTTCTATTCAAAGAGGTCTAAATTAGCACGTCGCAAAAGAGAAAAGGGGGAGATGTTATCTTTGACTAACAATTTGTTTCTTCAAAGTCACAATAAAATATTCGGCCAGGATGAAGTGGTCTGTTACGCCCTCACAACAGGAAAGGGCACTTTGACCCCTTTCCCCCTCCCAAATCCCAGCGACAGAGTATGGAATACTTCTAAGGCGTATACAGGACATGATGTTTCTTTTGACTGTTACTAATCCCCCTGCTAGTTGCTTGTGGACTTCCTTTAATAAGTTCAGGTAGCCTATCCAAATTGTTGCGATAGTAAGGGATGGGAATACACTTACGTGAATGTGAATAAGCCTATTCCATGCGCCTTGGTTAAATGTACCAACCGCTACTGCTCCCCTGTGGAGCCTTGCATCTCATGCGTGTGCCTACTGGAGGAGTGTGTGTTCTGTTAGTGCTGGTATTCAGGCTCTTTGTGGTATGGGTAATGGCACCCACCTTCATTATGAGACTCCTAATGGCACCTCCATTTTCCCAATTGTGGGATTGAAGGAACCAGTCTGGGACAATAACCGCATCTCTTATTGAAAGACCCACCTCCTCTTATTGAACAGCTTTCACCTTAAGCACCCAGAGCAACCATACTTTGAAGCCATACGTTCGGGGTAGTTACAAAGACTTATTGGGAAGTCCCCTCCATTATCAATACTAAACCTGGTTATTATTTTTTTCAACCAAGGCAGAGCAACCAACTTCCTTGTTCTTGATGAAATAGGTGCTTCCCATGCTGTAGCTGTAGGGACACTTTCCCGACTACTGTTCTCTGTCCAACTACCTGGGAATAGGTATTCCCCTGCCAAACATTCAGTTTCACCTGAATTCTGCGCACATTGGAGGGGTGCTAAGGCTTTGTGCAGCAGTAAAGCTCAGTCTGTGGGATACGCATTTCTTAGTACTTTTTCCTTAGGAGGATCTGCAGGAATTATTAGCCATCAAAACTGAAACAATCTTATTTGCTGTCTTATCCTCTTGTGCAACAGATGGCCTCAGCCTTAGCAGGAGTATAGGAAATTGCTATCAGCAAAACCTGTATGCCCTCAACTACCTACACACCAAAGAGGGTGGGGTTTGCACCATATTAAAAGGCAAGTGTATGATGGGGATTACTGACATCATCGAAAACATTACCGAGCATGTAGATATAATCCGCACCTCCTTCAGTCAAATGACAGAAGGCATTGGATGGGGAGATTGGGGTTTTGGCTTATGGTACAACTGGTTGATAAATCTGGCCATGTATATTGGTATTATTTTAATTTGTCTCTTTGCTGGCATTGCTGTTGTTAAATGTATTTTTACCAAGCTAATAACTTCTGTGGACAACATCGGTGCTCCCCAGAAAATGTTTCTTCTCCTTCCAAATGATCGCAGAACAGAGAGACTCCGCCGGGACTCCAGATCTTCAATTTGACACTGTTCCACAGACCAGTGTGCTAATAAAATGTGATTGGCCCCCAGGTAGGTGAGCGGCTTGTGTGTGAATATTTTGTAAAAAGACATTGGGGCCTCTGGAAATGAGACATCCTGACACCAAAATTGAAGCTGTATTGGGGACAGCGAAGAAGGTTCCCTCAGTGTACAATGGGAGCTTGATCAGATGGCCAATGGACTGACGAGTGGTAGATGGACTTGAAATTTAGACAAATGTGTTGTGTTGCACATTGGAAAAGCAAATCAGAGTAGGACATATACACTTAATGGTAAGGTCCTGGGGACCGTAACTAAACAAAGAAACCTTGAAGTCCAGGTTCATAGTTCCTTGAAATTGGAGTCGCAGGTAGATAGGATAGTAAAGAAGGCATTTGTTATGCCTTCATTTATTAGTCAGAGCATTGTTTATACGAGTTGGGAGATCGTGTTGCAGCTGTACAGGACATGGGTTGTGCCGCTTTTGGAATATTACGTGCAATTCTGGTCTTCCTATTATAAGGATGTTGTGAAACATGAAACGGTTCAGAAAAGATTTAAAAGGATGTTGCGAGGTTGGAGGATTTGAGTTATGGGGCGAGACTGAATAGGCTGCAGCAGTTTTCCCTGGAGTGTTGGAGGCTGAGGGGTGACCTTATAATGCTTTATAAAATTCAGAAGGGCATCAATAGGGCAAATAGATAAGGCCTTTTCATTGGGGTCAGAGAGTCCAGAACTCTAGGTTTAGGGTGAGAGGGGAAAAATTTAAAAGGGATCTAAGGGGCAACATTTGCACACAGGGAGTGGTGCGTGTATGGAATG
This sequence comes from Hemiscyllium ocellatum, assembly GCF_020745735.1. Lineage (NCBI taxonomy): Eukaryota > Metazoa > Chordata > Chondrichthyes > Orectolobiformes > Hemiscylliidae > Hemiscyllium > Hemiscyllium ocellatum. Next base: position 32,455,559 of record NC_083413.1, read on the forward strand.
AGCTGTCAGAGGAAGTGGCTGGTACAATTACAACATTTGAAAGGCATCTGGATGGGTCTATGAATAGGAAGGGTTTTAAGGGATATGGCCCAAGTGCTGACAAATGGGAATAGATTATGTTAGGATATTGGTCGGCATGGAAGAATTTGACTGAAGGGTCTTTTTCCATGCTGTACTTCTCTGTGACTCTATGACTGTATTATTTGCCTGCTGCAGTAAAGTAAAATTTTAAGCCTTAAAAAAAAATGCACTATATTTTCCCTAATCAGTTATTGTCAACAATTAAGTCAGATGTTGGAAGTGTGACAAATTGCTCTTGGCCCAGTCTAGCAAGTAAGTGAAAGTACTTGGCAAAAGAAAATCGAGGAGCAGCATATCCAGACAAGTTAAATTGCTGTGGAGAGGGGCTATTGAACTGCCTTTCCAGATTTTCCCTCCACCTGTAACGCCTATTTTTCTGTGTTTGTGTGTGTATAAAGAGGCAGTTTTGTAAGGGGTTGAAGTTTAAACTAGTAAAGCTATATGTCAGTGATTCATAATTGTTTACCAGTAGCTAGAATTTATCAATATAACAACAGTAGTGGTTCACTAATAATGTCGCTGGACTTGTACTCGAGAACCCAGGTTAATGTCCTGGGGACGTGGTTATGAATCTCTCCGTGGCAGGTGGTGACATGGGAATTCATTTTTTCAGCAGCTGGAATTTTAAAAAATAGCAAGCCCAGTGGTGACCATCATAACTGTTAATTGTTGTAAAAACCCAGTTCACTAATGCTCTTTCAGAAAGGAAATTGGCCATCCTTACCTGGTTTGGCCTACATATCCCAATCAATACCAGCAGCCCTTTTGGATAATTAGTGGCAAGCAGTAAATGCTGGCTTAGCCAGTAATGCCCAGATCTCGTGAATGAACAGAAAAAAAAGGGAAATATTTTAGAGAAATGTGGTCCTTGCTTTCTGTTAACCAGTCTTTAATTTTTGTAAAGATTGTGAGAATGACAGAACATAATTTCCATTGTGCAACTCCAGAGCCATACGGTATATGTTCTGCATTTAGTACATCAGATCATTGAAGATTTTTTCTTGACAAATGCGCTATCCTTTCTCAATTAGTAATTATTACATATAACTATTTTACAAAGGAGCAAGGGAAAAAGGGAATTGGATTTGTTAGTGTTACATTAGACATTGGGGAATTGCTCAAATCTATGATAAAGGAAGTGATAATGTTTTGATTGGGCATCGTAAGAATGGATTTGTAATTTGCAAATGGTGTTTGACAATTTTATTACAGTTCTTTGAGGATGTTAATGACAAAATTGATTAATGGGAGTCATGGTTGTAGCATATTTGGATTTTTAGAAGGCTTCTGATAAGATTCCCCACAGTCGATTAATGAGCAAACTTAAATTGCATTGGACAGGAGGTCCAAATAGGAATTAAGTTTATGGGAAAAGTAGGGTGGGAAACAATTTTGCTAGGAATTAAAAATATCAGACTTGCAAAAAAAATGGAGTACTCTTATTAAGCCAGGGAAGGTCAAGAAGAGATTTTATAGAGTCTAGTTAGAAAAATACAACAATATTTTCCTGTCTGAAAAATAGCCTACCAGATGGAACAGATTAAGGTGATTAGAAAGAAGAAGCAGTGAGGATGTGGCAGTATTTTTGTGCCAAATGGTTAGAGTTTGAAATCTTTAGCTTGATAGTGGGATGGGCACAAGTTCAAGAGTGGTTTTCAAAGGGAATTGAATAAACCACTTGAAAGGGAGGAAAAAAAAAGCAATCATGAGGAAAGAGCAGGGTGTGTTACGAAGTGGAATGCACTTGGACTGGACCAGTGCGATATCAGTGGGCCAAGTGGCAGCCTCTTCTGTTGTAATATTCTATCAAATGTCATCCAAGTCCTTTCTGCTCGAAGGGGAACAACTTGCAGTATTTCCACATAACCGCAATGCCTTGTCCTTGGCATTATTCTGGTCAGTCTTTTTGTATCCTATCTAAGTGTTCACATCTCTAATCTGGCTGGGGTTGACTGAGTATTTATGTTTAGCACAATTTCATATGTTGATATTGTATGACTCAGTTTATAAAGTTCAGGACCTCTTATATTTAGTAATTCCTTTATTCACCTTTTCTGCCAGCTTCAAAAAGTTGTGCAAAATTAAAAATTGTGCATTGTTGAAAATGGTACTGTGCAGTTTTGTATTATCTCTACTTATTCTTCACCTTACATTTTCCTGTGTTAAACTTCACTTGCCATGAGTCCATACATTTCCCCAGCTTATCTCTTCCTATTACTATCACTTTCTAATTTTAATACACTTTTAATTTTATATCATTTGTATATTTTGTTCGTCCTTAAACCCTCCAGTCCAAGCTATGAATGATTGTGATTTTATTGTAGCACCTTATAGTTTGCAACTAATATTGATATTGTAATGTTATTTGGTTGAAATTTTTAGCCTGGTGTGCTTTCTGATCATTTCTAAAACAAAAATTGCATTTGTTCATTCATTCAGCCAAACCTAAAATCAATTTTGATTATCCTTTTGATTTTTCTGGAGGCTGTGTGGTAACCTTTCTAATTTTGAGATTTCTAATTAGTATTCTGTAGCAGGAGAGTTCAGTTTTCATGAAACAAAACCATGCCGATGCAAAATATCTATTTGCTCCTTCCGTGCTGGAATTTGTTCGAATGTAAAAAGTTTAGAATATTAGTGCTGACTGAATTTTTGTTTACTGTTGTATATTGTAATGTGGACAAATCATTAACTGCAGGATGTGGACTTGTCAGGTCTATAAAAAGTACAAAACAGTTGATTATATATTTTCGTACCCTGTGAAGAAATTTAAATACATATCAGATATATTGCAACAGCTGATCATTCAGCACTTTGGTTTCTCCACCATTCAGTTAGATAATGTTGATTTGTATTGTAACTACATGTGAATTTTGGTTACGTAACCTTGAATGCATAAGCCTAATAAAATGCTGTCAATTTGAACTTCAGTATTTTCAGTTGACTGACAGTTTTTTTTTAAATGTGTGTGTATTTGGTGGACTGTGTGGAGGAAGAGAGTCTGGAAGTTGCATAATCTATTATGTAAACACTATCTTTCTGCATCTTGAATGGCCATGTTCAAATTTGAATTTTCTGCCTCTATTTTAGGCTGCCCTACTAGGGGAACTAGTTTCATTCTGTCTGCTTTACCAAACCCTTTAGTCATCTTAAACATGTTGATTAGACTATTGTTTTATTTTGCATATTCGAGAGAATGCAAATCTAGTCTATATAACCCCTCCCCATAATTTAACTCTTGTAATTCCAGTATTGTTCTGGTAATTCTACAGGATACTTCTTCCAAGGCTAGAGATGAGAAAGTTAGTAGAACATGCATGAACTACTACATTCTGTCGTGAATAGCTTTTTTTAAAAAGCAGTAATAATCCCTTTGAAGCAAATAACATTGAGCTAGATCTAATTTCAGTGACTATGATGATTCCTGTAGAGACTGATTATATTTGAACTTCTCGTGACTGACTGACTGAAAAAATCACAACAAGATTTCAAGTTTTAAAACTATTGTAAAAGTAAAAGGAACATTGTCTGAATAGTGTTCCATCAGCAAATTGTGCTGTAAGCTGCAGAGAAGAAATTCAACATTTGGTTTTTATCGAGGCTGAAAAATGATTATGCCTTATGCCATGTGTGAAGTGGGTTTTTTATGATCCAGGAACCGATCTTAATTTAATCTCTGCTTCTAAGGACTTGCTCCTTTTTCCTTTCCCAGCCAGATAACTCCTAATGGCAGAACTGACTTTCACAGTGAGGGCTACACTAGAGATTGCTTCCTTCTAGCCCAAACTAGGTGAGTGTTTGAGTTTCCTTTAAATTCTCTCAAACTTAGTCTCTTTAGTCTGAGCTTGAGTACTGGCTGTGTCGATCTCCTGCTTCCTTTCCCCCAGATGCTTGAAGGGTGACTTATCTCTGAGAGTTTAAGGACTCTTGGAAACTCAGTATTTCAGTAGTTACCTATGACTTTTTTCCTTTCTAAAGATCATCTCCAAAGTAACATGTACCTCCACGTGCGTACACACTTGAACAAGCAAGCCACCAAGGCTTCTTACTGAACAGGATTTGATAATGAATTTAGCCTGGTTGGAGAAATGGGCAGTTCAGCATGAGAGGGACAGATGGTTCTGGCAATGAGGTGGAATGGGAGGGAAACTCAGTAACTAACAAAGGTATCCCAACTGGAAGGATGAGAAATGAGGGGATCAATGTAAGGAGTGGACAATAGCAGAGGAAGGGGTGATTGGTGTGGGCTGTCAGTTAAGAAAGAGATAGTATGAGAGAGAGGGGATGCCATGCATTCAAGAACATTAGTCTGGTGGATAGACTGGATGAGAGAAGGCATGGAAAGGCCTGATATTTACTTTGCAGCAAGTAAACCACCAACAGCTCACCACTGCCAACAACCAGCATTTAAGAATTAAAGCTCATCTTATTAGACTAGAAATGCTAACTCTGCTTTCTACTTGATGGATGCTGTTCCACCTTTTTCTTCTGAATATTGGTTGATAAATTTCACTCATTGAATTAACTTCCTTTCTTATACTCAGTGATTGGTTTCCTGCCTATTTTCTTCTGAAAGTCCTCATTACATCTTCCTTAACTATCTGCATTTTCCAACTACCACCTCATCTCCAACCTTGCTTTCTTTTGAGAATTCTCATCCTATCTGTGTACTTGCCTGACTCAAAATTTAACACACAAATTCTTCAGTAAAATTAGATTTTTTGTGAAACTGCTAGCAGCTGCCACATTTTCAAACATGTTTTTCTCATAAATATTTCAATTTGTTGTTCAAAACATTTGTGTCATTGCATTATTTGAGATTTGTAATCTAAACTGCCCTTTTTTACAGTGAAAATGCGGATTAAATGGTCTGTTATTTTTATATATTCTAAGTAAATGGTGGCATCATTATAAATTTGTAGTTGTAATTTTGTTATGTATCACTGTTATAGTTTGTGTTACTTGCATAAAATATCATTAGCAATTAGAACAAGGTATTAACACTCTAAAAGTTTGTACAATTTGCAGTGTTAGATTTTGTCAGAATTTGAAGGATGACAAACTTAATTTGTCTAGGAACCCGGGTTTGATTCCAGACTTGAGCAACTGTCTGTGGAGTTGGCACATTGTCACCATGTCCGATGGATATCTGCTGGATGCTCTGATTTCGTTCCATAGTCCAAAGATGTGCAGGTTAGGTGGATTTACTTGCACGGGGAGGTTCTGGCTGAGATGGTCTTTGGAGGATCAGTGTGGACTTGATGGGCCGAGTGGCCTGTTTCGACACTAAGGATGGTATGATCTGGGACCGCAAGCTATTGTAGTTACTGGCAGTGTGCGGACTGAAGACGGCAATGAAGGCCTCACTTTAATAAGAAAACTCGTAGACTAGTATCCAGAAAAGTGCACACCTGGAAAGTCCCTGACACTGTGAGGCAGTAGTGCTAACCACCGTGCTGCCCCTGAAGAACCACCCCTATATCTAATAGCCATTTGGTCAAACTTGGCTTTGTTTTGTAGTTTTGCTGTGGGCTGATCCAGGGTCAGAAATGTGACCTGCTCTGTGATTGCCTACGCTCCAGTGGTGTTACCCAGTGTCAGTTGGACAAGTTTGGAATGGTTAAATTGCTCAGTCACGTCTAAATTGGAACTAAACAAAATAAATGTTTAGTTAAATGTTCATCTGGTTCTATCATGATTACAGAACCAATCTTCAATAAGATTCGCTCTCCAGCCCTTTAGGGTGTGCAAGACATCAGCCGGATTGAGACTTGATACCTGGGGATCCATTACAGATTAACTGTGTGACTTGGTTCTGGTCACCTATGACAAGCAATTGGTGATATTACCACTGATTGCAGTAAAAGGCTTGGGTCCAAGTTTGATGTGACGAAATTGGTTGAGAAACCTTGTTTGGCTCAATATTTTTTGATTAGAAAATGGCTGCCTGAGTCAAATCCTAATTAAATACCTGGATGTTTTTCAGCAAAGTCTAGGGACTATCAAAGGAGCTAAGGCCACTTTACATGTTGACCAGGAAGCAATTCTGTGATTGTGCAAGGCCCGCTCCAGTACCATTTGCTTTGCTTACAAATGTAGAGGCAGAAATCAAAAGGCTTGAAAGTGAAAGAATCATCAAACCTGTACAGTTAGCAAAATGGGCAACACTGGTCATAACAGTTGTGAAGTTCGGTGTGTCAGTTTGCCTTTGTGGGGATTTCAACAAGCAGTAAATCGCTTTGCGCAGCTGGATAAATACCCATTCCTCGCACAGAGGACATGTATGCAAAACTGGCAGTGGGGGAGTTGTATTTTACAAAGCTGGACATGAGCCATGTGTACCTGTAAATGCGATTAGACAAGGAGTCCCAGAACTATGTTGCAATTAATACCCATTAGAGTTGTACCAATGTACAAGACTGCCATTTGGGGTATCATAAGCCTGTGCCCTATTCCAGTGGATGATAGAGAACATTTTACAAGGTCAACCACTGTTGCCATTTATTTGGATGATGTGCTAATGACCAGGAAGACCAATAAAGAGCACTCTGATGCAATGTTTAGACATTTCTCCCAGATGGGCGTATGCTTCATTAGGTAGAGAATCTGTGTTGCAGGCACCCTAAGTAACTTATTGGGCTACAGAGTCAACAGGACTGGGTTACACCTGTTGGAAGACAAATGAGGGCATTCAAAAGTGTCCCAGCTCCCAAATTTGTACTGGAGCTTAGGTTGGTCTTTGGATTGGTGAATTACTACAGGAAATTCATAACATAACCTGGCCTCCATCTTTGTACTCTTACACCTACTATTGAGAAGGGTGAGCCTTAGAAATAGTTGTGTAGCCGAGAAGTAACCTTTATGGGAGTGAAAAATCAGCTATTTTCATCTAAGGTGTTGGCCCACCTCAATCCCAAATGAGAGGTGGTCTGACCTGTGATGCCTCTCCATATGGTATCAGGGTAGCATTGGCTCACCGGTAGCCCAACGGAGAGGAACCGCTCGACAGCATATGCTTCTTGGACTTTGGCTGCAAATACATCCAGATAGAGAAGGAAGGTTTGCTGATCATCTTTGCTGTGAGTGAGCTCAACCAATTCCTTGATGGACAGATTGGTAATGAAAACCGACCACAAGCCCATATCTTCGCATCGAGTTCAGTGGTGGGGCCCATATTTTCAATGTGTATAATTGGGACATCGTCCAGGAGGCCAAGTAGCAAATGCAGGTGCCTGGAGCTGCCTCCCACTGACGGATATACCACTGGTGCCTCCCCTGTTTTGGTTTTAACATCCTTTCGTTCAGATAGGTATCCAGCTATGAACACAAAAAGATCCTATCCCGGCAAAGTTAAAACAGCTGCTGGAAACAAAAGAGCCATCACTATCAGTATTGAAACCTTTCTGGATCCAGCGAAAAAAGGTCACTGTAGAGGACGGCATATTACTACAGGGAGCAGGAGTGATGGTTCCAAGCAAAGGTTGCACCAGATGCTGGCTGAACTTCGTGATGAAGGCTTTTGCCCAAAATGTTAACTGTTCTGCTCCTCGGATGCAGCCTGACCTGCTGTGCTTTTTCAGCACCACACTCTCTACTCTAATCTCCAGCATCTGCAGTCCTCACTTTCTTCTAGTTGAATTCCCATCAGGGCCATCCAAGGGGTTCCAAAGTGAAAATGTTGGCAAGGAGTTATGTCTGGTGGAGCACATTGGATGCTGGCTTAGCTGCATTGGTGGACTAGTGCCCAGAGTGACATCAAGGACGAAATTTATCATCAGGAGCACTCCCACATTCATGGGAATGGCCAGGTAAACCCTGGAATCGGTTGCACAATGATTGTCAGTCTTTTCATGGATTCAAAGTTCTTGGTCACTGTGGGCAGCCATTCAAAGTGTCCGGACATGTGTAGAGTTCATTAAGCAAACTGAGGGATGACTGTTAAAAAGCTGCGAGCATCATTTGCAATACACTGAATCTGGAAGTATTAGTCACCGCCAATGGGATGTCATTTTCCAGTAGTAATTTTGAGTATTTGGGAACAGTTACTGTGCTGAGTGGTTTGAAGAACATTTTCTGGTACTTTTATGTTCACATCTCAGTACTTGCTCAGGAATCATCCCTGGTTTTGTTCAGTACCAACTGATTAGACTTACAGTGTGGAAACAGGCCCTTCGGCCCAACAAGTCCACACCGACCCGCCGAAGCGCAACCCACCCATACCCCTACATTTACCCCTTACCTAACACTACGGGCAATTTAGCTTGGCCAATTCACCTGACCCGCACATCTTTGTGACTGTGGGAGGAAACCGGAGCACCCGGAGGAAACCCACGCAGACACGGGGAGAACGTGCAAACTCCACACAGTCAGTCGCCTGAGTCGGGAATTGAACCCGGGACTACAGGCGCTGTGAGGCAGCAGTGCTAACCACTGTGCCACCGTGCCGCCCTAAAGTTTCCTAAAGTTGAATGGCATTCGGCATGGTCGGACAGCTCCATACCATTCATTGTCCAGTAGTCTTGCAGAAGGGGTAGTCCAAATGTTAAGGGCAGGCTTCAAGAATAGCTTACAGCTACACTCGAGACCAAACTGTCCTGGTTTCTGTTTGATTATAGGACCACCCCTCGCACAACTACAGGGATATATCGAGTAGTGTTGCTAATGACCCCACACCAGGTTAAATCTGATATTCCTGGACTTGGAGAGGGAGGGCGAAAAGGCAGTAGAACCGCTAATGCCGACCATGTGACTACTCTAAGTGAGAGAGACAGTTTACTTCAGGGGATGAAGTTTGGTGTTGAAACCATGGAAGTAGCCCTGCATGGGAACAAGGCAAGGTTGGTGTCAGGTCAAGTCTTCTGACATAAAAGGTTTGGGTACTTAAGGCAGCTTTAAAGAAACACTGATCACATGAGTGCTGCTACCTCACAAACTTGACAGGAACAAAACATACCAGGCCCCTCAGAAAGATTGTCAAATTCATCACTCCTTATGTCAAAGGAACCTCCAGAATCCAAGATGGATGCAGCCTTAATACCTTTACAGCCTGAAGAAAAGGAGGAAACTCTTCCAGGATGCTCCAGGTGCAAGAGATGAGCTATAGTCCAGTACACACTGCCTGAGTCAGTCAGAGGAACAAGACCTGGTGCGAAATGTCCCAGGAGAAGCTACAAGAAAGAAAACAGGCCTACATCCCACGCCGAGGTGGGGAGAGGAATGTAGTGATTGAAATGAGGGTCTAGTTGGATCTCATTGACGTAGATCGTTAATTGGCCCAGGTTAGCAACCCCAATCAAAGAGCCCTGACCAACCAGTGTAAACAGGAGATTCGGAGTGGGTTGTGAATTTCGGTAAGAACCATGAAGTATGCTTTCAGTTAAGTCTAAATAAGAAGAAAAGATGTGTTTATTCACACAACTTTGTACAATAACTAACAGACACACTCCCTCCTTCACATATATGGCAGATACACAAGTAAAGATAGATTCTAGAGAAAAAAAATTCCATTTAGGTTATTACTAGAAATAGAAGAAGAAAGTCACTTTTAAATTTTAGTCCTTTCGAAATGCAGACATTGCTGGATTTTTTGGAGAAGGATTGAAGTTGGAAGTCTGTGCATTTTCTGTTGAGGTTATAGCCAGGTTTCCTTTGAGTCAAATTCTTCACAAATGAGACAGATTATTTCCCCTCAAGCTGCTGTTGTGGCTGGAAGAACTGGCCTTCACATCTGACCATGAGGACACTAGACATGCTGAGAGTATTTTTCCTTTGTCAGGGGGTATAAATCAGGGGACACAGTTGAAAATTAGGGGTCCCCCATTTATTACTGATATCAAGAGATTTTCATTTATTTCCACAGAGAGCAATGGAGAGCAAGGCTGAGTCAAATTTTGATCAGTCAACAGAATTGGGGGTTTTTGTGACAGAAAGGAAAATAGAGTTGAGGTCACTGTTAAATCAGCTGTAATTTTATTGAACTATAGGCTGGACCAGAGGGGTTGAATGGCTTACTCCTGTTGGATGTCCTGAAGACCCTGGTGGTATAACATGGCACTTGTATTTCAGGCTGGTTGGTACTGTCTTTTTCTCACAACTGATACATCCTCGCCCTCAGGCTTTTCTAATCGTGGCAGTGTTACTGTTGAATAGTCCAAGAAGGAACTTTAACAACTGTTCTGAAGCAGCCAGGCAACCTGGGAACCTTTCTTCGTTGTTCACATAATGAAAACTGAGAATGGTAGTGTTTGGATGTTGCAATGGTATCTTGGCTTATGCTTACATCATTGTGAGTTTGCTCCCGACTATGGTAAATAATGAAAGTCTTTGGACAATTAAAATATTTTGTACTGTAATGAAGTACATTTTAAGTCAAAATAAATTTGCCATTGTCTCCAGAGTAACAGCAATTTATTGTTCAATGTTCCCATATATTACTGAGCATACTATGAGTTATTCATGCCAGTCCCAATCCCTTTGCAATGTCATATAACTGGTCATTGATATGTGTCATGTATCATCAATAGAGAAATATCGTAGCTCAGATAACAAGTTCTGAAGGATTCGAGTTAAGCTGTGCTTGCTGACACCAAGCAATATGTGCATTAGCAGTATTACCAATTGTAAGTATTGTTACAAATATCTACAAATACCAATCAATTATACTTTCAATGACATAGTGTTATGCACACAGTGCATTCGTGTCAGTGATGAGTTGATGTCAATAAACTAGATCAAATACAGTTTAGTTGGACTGTCTGTATGTTTCTATGTTTGTAGTTTTTATATTTAGTTAATACAAATTGCTCATCTGACATTAAAGTTACGTAAAATTACTGGACGGCACGATGGCAAAGTGGTTAGCACTGCTGCCTCGCAGCGCCAAAGACCTTGGCTCAATTCCCGCCTCAGGCAACTGTTTGCATGGAGTTTGCACATTCTCCCCGTGTCTGCATGGGTTTCCTCCGGGTGCTCCAGTTCCCTCCCACAGTCCAAAAATGTGCAGGTTAGGTGAATTGACCATGCTAAGTTGCCTGTAGTGTAAGATGAATGGGTCTGGGTGGGTTGCTCTTCAGAGGGTCGGTGTGGACTTGTTGGGGTGAAGGGCCTGTTTCCACACTGTAAGTAATCTAATCTAAATGTAAGTTTTGTAGCTCTGAAAATGCCTCCCAAAAAAGTTCTGGCTCCCAGAGAGTGGTGAGAGTCTAGAACTCATTGCCAGAGTCAGAAACTCTGGTAACATTTGAGCAGTATTTAGATATTCACTTGCATTGCCATTGCTTTAGAACTATGGGCCAAATTGGAAAATGGGATTAGTGCAGCCAGATCTTTTGATCCATTGTGCCTGCATCAAAGATCTGGCTTTTCGAGCACCACTCTAATCTAGACAATGGATCAAATGGCTTCCTTCTGTGCTGTAAATGTTTAAGTGTATGACTACCCTCAAAACCTATCAGTATTTTCTTGTATGGCCTACTGTCAGATTGTCTTTGATAGTACTCATGTGAATAACTTTGTTTAATAAATTGAGTTGTACATGTCTGAGAGTTACTAAAATGATTAGGATTAGAATTTGATTCTTTTGAGGGATGAAGCCATAACCTAAAATAACCTAGGTTAACAAACTACTACTAAATGAAGAAATTACCACCACAATTTTATTTTCTGTATTTTTACTTAAAAAGGAACCAACATAAATGGAACATGAATTAACAAGTAAATGATATTTAAAATAAAAAAGGTACATTTCACTTTAAGCCATGATCACCTGCGTCATTCCAATCATATGTGGCACAAAGTGCAGTTCTAAAGTTCTCAGTCTCAGCCTCTTGTAGGGCTATAGAGACAAACAGCATGGGAACTGACCGTTCAGTCCAACCAATCCATGCTGACTATAACCCCAAACTAAAGTATTTCTATCTGCCTGTGCTTGGCACATATCCCTCCAACAATTTCTTATTCAGAGACTTGTGTAAATGTCTCGTAAATGTTGTAACTGTACCTACATCCACCCTTCCTCTGGAAGTTCATTCCACACACAAACCACCCTCTATTTAAAACAAAATTGTCCCATGGCTTGTTAAATCTTGTTCCTCTTATCTGAAGCATATGCCCACTACTCTTGAAATTCCCCTATCCTAGGAAAAGGACACTTGCCATTCACTTGATAAAATAATGAGGGGAACAGATAAACCTCTAATAAGGTCACCTCTCAGCTTCCTATACTCCAACAAAAAAACTTCCAGCCTATCCAGGAAGTTTTATCGCTCAAAGTCTCCATTCCTGGCAACATCCTGGTAAATCTTTTTCAAACCCTTTCTAGCTTAATAATATCCAGAATTGAACAAAGTATGCTGAAAGAGGCGTCCCCAACATCCTGTACAACCTCAATGTGTAGGATCTCTAATCTTTGCATAATGTGAAAAGATCGTGCGGGAGTAGGTCTAGCTGAGTTGCTTTTGGAAGTTAGCATCAACACAATCAAATAAGTATTTGTCTTCAATTCTATAATGCCTAGTTTTATTCATAAGATACTTCTGTTGTAATATGCAAACAGATTCTTGACTACCAATAAAGGTGCTTCCCAGTGTGGGATCGTTTTCATATAACAACCAGGATCAGTGTATGGCAAAAATAGCCTCTTTTATTCAGTAGCACAACACAAGTTCAAGGCGGCAATAGAATCATGAAATACAATTCTCACAAGAGCCCCTTTATACATAGTTCTTACATATATTAAAATTTCATTACTATATTGTAACATTGTTTCATCTATAGTATATAAAGGTTTGAAGGGCGTACATCCTGGGAGACTGGAGATGGGTTTAAACGCGTGCTAATTGCTGAGTGCTGCTTCTGATGGGATTAAGAGTATCTGTCCAGTCTGCTTGCATAAGTGGTGAGAGTCTTTTTGTCTTTTAACTTAGTAAATGTTAGTAAAAAATACTAAGTCTATATGCTGTAACTAAGTTAAAACTTGTACCTGTACTTAATAAAAGAATAAAGGATATTAAACTGATTACTGTAGCTTGGTTGAGTTGCATTCATTCATGCAATTTCATAAAAGTGCTGTTTTGTCAGTTAGTTTCTTAAGGGATAATGGCCCAGTTAAAAGGTATTTAAACTATTTGGTGTCTTGTAATCTATTCAGGTCCAGGAGATGATTGGTGAGGGCTGATTAATATTATCATGTTTTGTGGAGACTTGATGAGGATGGTATTGTTCACAATATTGACACCTGTTCAGGAGCTAGGCTTAAACACTGCTTGTAGCAAAGGCTGACAAGGTGTGAAAATACAGTAATGGATTTGAAAAGGTTGTTTTAATTAGAAAAGATTGTTTTAATTTGGTCTGTCTTATGATAGTGAAATAGACTACAAAATCACAGTTTTATGAATGAATGAAATAAACTTATAGTAAATAACGGTTAAAGGGTTATGAATGAATGAACAGGAACTTGGCATTAATGAATACAGCAAGCTGGTGAGTGAGTTAGTAAAGATAACCTAAACACACAATCTCACACCGGCTTAGGTATACTTACAAGGCATAACAATTTAAATTAATACTGCACAACTAGATAAATATTCACATGCATATAACTCAAAAACATTTGAGAGCTTAAATTTCCCCAAAAGCAATTTTCTGCCAGAGTGTAAACAAACCAGTAGTTTAATTTGTTTTGCTTTCAGTGACACATCATCAAATTCCACTTCTCTTGGATTGTGATCATATCGGTCACTACAAACCCTTCCAGCTGATCACAGTTCTTCATCGTAAGTAAAAATAATCGTCACAAATTAAAAATTTACAAAATTACCCATCTTATTTGAGCCTTTGCTCCTCCTTACAGTGTATGATCCTATGTGGATTTTGTCTTGAATTCTCTCAAATTTTTCTTTTTAATTTAGTATTATGGAAGAACTGTTATTCTGAAATTCTAGCATCATAGAGTCGTTAGAGATGTACAGCATGGAAACAGACCCTTCGGTCCAACTTGTCCATGCCAACCAGATATCCTAACTCAATGTGGTCTGACATGCCAGCACCAAGCTCAACGTGAGCAAATGCGAGTTCTTGCACTTTGGAAAAAAGAATAAAAGCATAGACTACTTTCTAGACAGTGAGAAAACTCGTAAAGCCAAAGTACAAAGGGATCTGGGAGTGCTAGTCGAGGATTCTGTAAAGGTAAACATGCAGGTTGAGTCCGTGATTAAGAAAGCGAATGCAATGTTGTCACTTATCTCAAGAGGGTTGGAATATAAAAGCACTGTTGTGCTATTGAGACTTTGTAAAGCTCTGGTTAGGCCCCATTTGGAGTACTGTGTCCAGTTTTGGTGCCCACACCTCAGGAAGGACGTACATGTCCAGCAGAGATTCACACGGATGATCCCTGGAATGGTTGGTCTTAAATACGAGGAACGGCTGAGGATCCTGGGATTGTATTCATTGGAGTTTAGAAGATTAAGGGGAGACTTAATAGAAACTCACAAGGTAATACATGGCTTGGAAAGGGTGGACGCTAGGAAATTGTTTCTGTTAGGCGAGGAGACTAAGACCCGTGGACACAGCCTTAGAATTAGAGGGGGTCAATTCAGAACAGAAATGCGGAGACATTTCTTCAGCCAGAGAGTGGAATTCATTGCCGCAAGGTGCAGTAGAGGCCGGGATGCTAAATGTCTTCAGGGCAGAGATTGATAAATCCTTGATGTCTTGAGGAATTAAGGGCCACGGGGAGAATGCGGGTAAGTGGAGTTGAAATGCCTATCAGCCATGATTGAATGGCGAAGTGGACTCGATGGGCCGAATGGCCTTACTTCCACTCCTATGTCTTATGGTCTTCAGCCTATATCCCTCCAAACCCTTCCTATTCATATACCCATCCAGATGCCTTTTAAATGTTGCCCCTTAAGTCTGTTTTATATCGTTCCCCTCTCACCTTAAAGCTATGCCCTCGAGTTCTGGACTCCACACACCAGGGAAAATATCTTGTCTATTTACCCTGTCCATGCCCCTCATGATTTTATAAACCTCTGAGATCACCCTTCAGCCTCCGACGTTGCGTTGGAAATCGCCCCAGCCTATTCAACCTCTCCATATAGCTCAATCCTCCAAACCTTGCAACATCCTTGTCAATCTTTTCTGAACCCTTTCACATTTCACAACATCCTTCCGATAGGAAGGAGACCAGAATTGAATGCGATTTTCCAAAAGTGGCCTAACCAATGTCTGTAACATGACCTGCTAACTTCTATATTCAATACTCTGACCAATAAAAAAGGAAAGCATACCAAATGCCTCCTTCACAATTCTATCTACCTGTGACTCTACTTCCAAGGAGCTATGAACCTGCACTCCAAGGTCTCTTTGTTCAGCAACACTCCCTTGGACTTTACCATTAAGTATATACATCCTGCTAAGATTTGCTTTTCCAAAATGCAGCACCTCAGCATTTATCTGAATTAAACGCCATCTGCCACTCCTCAGCCCATCTGATCAAGATCATGTTATAATCTGAGGTAACCCTTTTCGCTGTCCACTACACCTCCAATTTTGGTGTCATCTGCAAGCTTACTAACTATATTTCTTATTTGCATAACAAAAATCATTTAGATAAATGACGAAAAGTAGTGGACCCTGCACTGATCCTTGTGGCACTCCACTGGTTATAGGCCTCCAATATGAAAAACAACTCTCCACCATCACCCTTTGTTTTCTACATTTGAGACAGTTCTGTATCCAAATGGTTTGACCTCCCTGTATTCTGAGAGGTCTAACCTTGCTCATCAGTTTCCCATGAAGAACCTTGTTGAACGTCTTCTGAAGTCCATATAGATCACGTCCACTGCTCTGCCCTCATCAATCCTCTTTGTTTCTTCTTCAAAAAACTCAATCAAGTTTGTGAGACATGATTTCCCACGCGCAAAGCTATGTCAACTATCCCTAATCAGTCCTTGCCTTTCCAAGTACATGTACATCGTGTCCCTCAGGATTCCCTCCAACAACTTGCCCACCACTGATGTCTGGCTTACCGGTCTGTAGTTCCTTAGCTTGTCCTTACCACCCTTCTTAAACAATGGTACCATGTTTGCTAACCTCCAGTCTTCCGGCACCTCACCTGTGATTATCGATGATACAAACATCTCAGCAAGACACCCAGCAATCACTTGCCTAACTTTCCACAGAGTTCTGGGGTGCACCAGTTCAGGTGTTGGGGATTTATCCACTTTTATGCATTTCCAGACATCCAGCATTTCCTCCTCTGTAATATGAACATTTTTCAACTTGCTCCATCGATTGCCCTACATTCTTTATCTTCCATGTCCTTTTCCACAGTAAACACTGATGCAAGATACTCATGTTGCATCCCCCCATCTGCTGCAGCTCCACACAAAGGCCCTGCCCTGCTGATCTTTGAGGGGCCCTATTCGCTCCCTAGTTACTTGTCCTTAATGTGTTTGTAAAAACCCTTTGGATTCTTTTTAATTGTATTTGCCAGAAGTATCTCATGTCCCTTTTTTGTCCTCCTGATTTCCCTCAAAAGTATACTCCAACTGCCTTTATACTCTAAGGAGTCACTCGATCTATCCTGTCTACACCTGACACTTGCTCCCTTTTTCTTAACCAAACCCTCAATTTCGTTAGTCATCCAGCCTACCAGCCTTTCCTTTCACCTCAACAGGAATATACTGTCTCTGGACTCCCATTATCTCATTTCTGAAGGCTTCTCATTTTCCAGCCATCCTTTTACCTGCGAACATCTACCCCTAATCAGCTTTCAAAAGTTCTTGCCTCATACCATCAAAATTAGCCCAACTTCAATTTAGAACTTCAACTTTTGGATCTGATCTATCCGTTTCCATCACTATTTTAAAACTAATAGAATTATGGTCACTGGCTCTAAAGTGCTCCCCCACTGACACCAGTCACTTGCCCTGCCTTATTTCTCAAGAGTAGGTCAAGTTTTGCACCTTAGTAAAAACAATGACAGCAGATGCTGGAAACCAGATTCTGGATTAGTGGTGCTGGAAGAGCTCAGCAGTTCAGCATCCGAGGAGCAGTAAAATCCATGTTTCGGGCAAAAGCCCTTCATCAGGAATACAGGCAGAGAGCCTGAAGGGTGGAGAGATAAGTGAGAGGGGGTGGGGAGAAAGTAGCATAGAGTACAGTAGGTGAGTCGGGGAGGGGATGAAGGTGATAGGTCGGGGGGGGTGGGTGGAGTGGATAGGTGGAAAATAAGATAGGCAGGTAGGACAAGTCATGGGGATAGTGCTGAGCTGGAAGTTTGGAACTGGGGTGAGGTGGGGGGAAGGGCAAATGAGGAAACTGTTGAAGTCCACATTGATGCCCTGGGGTTGAAGTGTTCGAGGCGGAAGATGAGGCGTTCTTCTTCCAGGTGTCTAGTGCTGAGGGAGTGGCGGTGAAGGAGGCCCAGGACTTCCATGTCCTCGGCAGAGTGGGAGGGGGAGTTGAAATGTTGGGCCACAGGGCGGTGTGGTTGATTGGTGTGGGTGTCCAGGAGATCAGTCCTCAGCAAAGGACCCGCCTTCATCCCCCTCCGTCCATGCTTCAATGAATTTAATACATGCCGTGACATTGAACACTTCTTCCTCCGCCTCCGAGCTGACTTTGACAATCAGGACTCTCGCCCACCTTCCGAGGACCCCTTCGCCCACCTCCATCACACTGCGTCCACCTGGACACCCCGCGCTAGCCTATTACCTGCCCTCGACCTCTTCATTTCCAACTGCTGCCGGAACATTAACTGCCTTAACCTGTTTACCGCCCTCTCCCACTCCATCCCCTCACCCTCACAATGCGCAGCCCTCCAATCTCGCAGCTCCAATCTCGACTCACCATCAAGCCAGCATATAAAGGAGGCGCAGTGGTAGTCTGGCGCACTGACCTCTACACCGCTGAAGCCAAACGCCAACTCGAGGACATCTCTTCCGACTGTCCCCTCGACCATGACCCCACCCCCCCATCACCAAACCATCATCTCTCAGACCATACAGAACGTCATCACCTCAGGAGATCTCTCACTCACAGCTTCCAACCTCATAGTCAGGGAACCCTGCACTGCCCGGTTCTACCTCCTTCCCAAGATCCACAAGCCTGATCACCCTGGCTGACCCATTGTCTCAGCATGCTCCTGTCCCACTGAACTTATTTCTATCTACCTCGACACTGTCCTATTCCCCCAGTCCAGGAACTCCCCAAATACATTCAAGACACCACCCATGCCCTCTACCTCCTCCAAGATGTCCATTTCCCCGGTCCCCAATGCCTCATCTTCACCATGGATATCCAATCCAACTACACCTCTATCCGCCAGGACCAGGGCCTCCAAGCCCTCCGTTTCTTCCTCTCCTGACATCCCCAACAGTACCCTTCCACTGACACATTCATTCGTTTGGCCGAACTGGTCCTCACCGTTAACAATTTCTCCTTTGAATCTTCCCACTTCCTCCAGACCAAAGGGGTAGCCTTGGGCACCCGTATGGGCCCCAGCTATGCCTGTCTCTTTGTTGGCTACGTAGAACAGTGGATCTTCCGTAATTACACTGACACCACTCCCACCTCTTCCCCTGCTACATTGATTACTGCATTGGCGCCACCTTGTGCTCTCACGAGGAGGTTGAGCAATTCATCAACTTCACCAACACATTCCACCCTGACCTTAAATTTACCTGGACCATCTCTGACACCTCCCTCCCCTTCCTGGACCTCTCCATCTCCATTAATGACAACCGACTTGATACCGACATTTTTTACAAACCCACCGTCTCCCACAGCTACCTGGATTACACCTCTTCCCACCTATTTCCTGCAAAAATGCCATCCCGTATTCCCAATTCCTTTGCCTCCACCGTATCTGCTCCCAGGAGGACCAGTTCCACCACAGAACACACCAGATGGCCTCCTTCAGAGACCGCAATTTCCCTTCCCACATGGTTAAAGATGCCCTCCAACGCATCTCATCCACATCCCGCACCTCCGCCCTCAGACCCCACCCCTCCAACCGTAACAAGTACAGAACTCCCCTGGTGCTCACCTTCCACCCTACCAACCTTCGCATAAACCAAATCATCCACCGACATTTCCGCCACCTCCAAACAGACCCCACCACCAGGGATATATTTCCCTCCCCACCCCTTTCCGCATTCTGCAAAGATCGTTCCCTCCATGACTACCTGGTCAGGTCCATTCCCCCCTTCAACCCACCCTCCCATCCTGGCACCTTCCCCTGCCACCGCAGGAATTGCAAAACCTGCGCCCACATCTCCTCCTTCACCTCCATCCAAGGCCCTAAAGGAGCCTTCCACATCCATCAAAGTTTTACCTGCACATCCACCAATATCATTTATTGTATCAGTTGCTCACGATGCGGTCTCCTCGACATTGGGGAGACTGGACGCCTCCGAGCAGAGCGCTTTAGGGAACATCTCTGGGACACCCGCACCAATCAACCACACCACCCTATGACCCAACATTTCAATTCTCCTTCCCACTCTGCCAAGTATATGTAGGTCCTGGGCCTCCTTCACCACCGTTCCCTCACTACCAGACACCTGGAGGAAGAACGCCTCATCTTCCGCCTTGAAACGCTTCAACCCCAGGACATCAATGTGGGCTTCAACAGTTTCCTCATTTCCCCTTCCCCCACCTCACCCCAGTTCCAAACTGTCAGCTTAGCACTGTCCTCATGACTCGTTCTACCTGTCTATCATCTTTTCCACCTATCCACTCTGCCCCCCCCAACCTATCATCTTCATTCCCTCCCCCACTCACTTATTGTACTCTATGCTACTTTCTCCCCACCCACACCCTCCTCTCACTTATCTGTTCACCCTTCAGACTTTCTACCTGTATTCTTGATGAAGGTCTTTTGCCTGAAATGTCGATTTTACTGCAAGTTTTGCACCTTCTCTAGTTGGTACATCCACATACTGAATCAGAATATTTTCTTGTACATGCATAACAAATTCCTCTCCATCTAAACCGTTAACACTATGGCAGTCCCAGTCTATGTTTGGAAAGTTAAAGCCCCCTACCACGACCACCCTATTATTCTTACTGATGACTGAAATTTTCTTCCAAATTTGTTTCTGAATTTCTTTCTGACCCCTTAGGGGGTCTATAATACAATCCCAACAAGGTGATCATCCCTTCCTTATTTCCCAGTTTCACCCAAACAAACTTCCTTTTATGTATTTGCAGGAATATCCTCCCTCAGTACAGCTGTCATGCTCCCCCTTATCAAAAAGCCACCCTTGCCTCCTCTCTTGCCTCCCTTTCTATCTTTTCCTGTAGCATTTGTATCCTGGAACATTTAAGCTGCCAATCCTGTCCATCCCTGAGCCATGTTTCTGTAATTGCCATGATATCCCAGTCCCATGTTCCTAACCATGCCCTGGGTTCATCTACCTTCCCTGTTAGGCCTCTTGCATTGAAATAAATGTAGTTTAATTCATCAGTCCTACCCTGTTCTCTGCTTTATTCCTACCTACTCTGACTGTTCGACTAGTTTCTGTTTTCAACTGTACCAGTCTCCGATTAATCTCTTTCCTCATTATCTCCCTGGGTCCCACCCCCACCTTAGTAGTTTAAATCCTTCTGAGCAGCTCTAGCAAATCTTGCTGACAGTATATTAGTCCCCTTCTAATTTAGGTGCAATCCATCCTCCTTGCACAGGTCACTTCTACGCCAGAAGAGATTCCACTGATCCAAAAATGTGAATGCTTCTCCAAGCAGCTCCTCAGCCATGCAGTCATCTGCTCTATTCCTACTCTCACTAACTCGTCATACTTGGACCTCCTCTATAAATTCCTGCCTAACTCTCTCTATATTCTCTCTTCAGAATCTCATCCTTTTCTCTTCCTATGTTGTTGCTACCAGTGTGTGCAATGACATCCTGCTGGGCCTTCTACCCCTTGCAAACATTCTGCACCCTCTCTGAGACATCCTTGATCCTGGCACCAAGGAAGCAATGCACCATTCTGATTTTTCGCTGCTGGTCCCAGAAACACCTGTTTGTGCCTTGGAGTCGAGAGTCCCCGAACACAATCGACCTCTTGGTACCCCTGATTGTATTAGAGCAAGTCTTGAGATCAGAAACTTGGCTGTTCAGGCTACATTCCCCTGAGAATCCATCACCCCCTACGGTATCCAAAACAGCATACTTGTTTGAAATGGAGGTTGCCACAAAAGAGCCCTACACTACCTGCCTACCTTTCCTTGAGTTAACCCATCTATGTGATGGTATCTGCAACTTTTCTCCCTTCCTATAACTGCCATCCATCACACCTCCTTGCTCTTGTAAATTCCTCATTGCCTTTAAATGTTGTTCCATCTAATCCATTCGATCAGATGAGATTCGTAACCAAAGGCATTTATTACAGATATAATCCTCAGTAACATGTAAACTCTCCCTAAACTTGCACATCCGACAAGAAGAGCATATCACTCTGCTAAAGATAGTTTTTGCTTCTTCCAATCTGCAGAACCAGAAAATAACACCGTCTTATTCCTCTACAAAATACTTCTCCAGGCTAACATAATACTTATGGTTTATATTTTAAAGTTTAGATGTTTTATTG
The DNA here is from genome assembly GCF_020745735.1 of Hemiscyllium ocellatum. Classification (NCBI taxonomy): domain Eukaryota; kingdom Metazoa; phylum Chordata; class Chondrichthyes; order Orectolobiformes; family Hemiscylliidae; genus Hemiscyllium; species Hemiscyllium ocellatum. Next base: position 32,477,236 of record NC_083413.1, read on the forward strand.
AGATGTTTCTTAAGTAATCTAGAAAGAACCCACTCTACTCACTACTGCAGACTTACAGCAAGGCCACACTTAAAACTATTCACCTATCTGTTTCTGTACTGTCGCTTGCAAACAGGTGACTCCAAGACCTGTTGTGAGTTTCACTGTTAGTTATTTTCCGAGAAGCACTCCGATGACCAGCGATATATGAATTCAACAGCATTGGCAGGAACTGCACAGGTGCACTGTTGTGTCAGTTAGCAGTGTGGGTCTCGCCTTTTCTTTTTCTCTCTCTCTCTCGCACGGATCATGCTACTTTTGTCTGTCCTCTCCCTGTTAAAAGTGCCGTTGTTCTGACTGTTTTGGAACTTTGAGAGAAAAAAATGCAACAGCGTATAAACAGTAATTGCTGCTTCTGGAATTTGAGGAAATCACCTCCAACACCTCAAATACCAGACAAAAGGAGCAGCCTGTTACAGCCAGAAATTTTTCCTATCCTCTTCCTTGGATTGCCCAGAATCCTTTCCCTTTTATTTCTTTATTTTTCTAACTTTTTTTTCCTAAAAATTTGTACTCAAGAATCTGTACTTGGGTACCTTTATACTTAAGATGTTGGTGACTTGCAAACTTTTCACTTACTCATGAGTACATATGACAATGAAGCTAATTCTAATTCAATCATTTTGACCCTTGAATTACCTTGGCCTGAGCTGTATTCTTCTGGAAGCCCCAGAGATGGCCATCACTAGAACAGGATGCTCCTGCAGAATCTTTTCAGCTCCTTCATGACCGTTTTTATGGCATGGATTCTTGGGATATGACTTTTACAGCATCCTTTAAATAAACCCCATTAATTAGTTTTGACAAACCTGATGCAGTAGCAGTAGCTAATCCAATTACAGTCTTTCCTCTAACCCTGTCATAGGCTTTCTCTCCCATATAATTATATTGCACATGCATAGCTCCTTGTATACATACCTTCCCTATTCGTCTCCTTTATTTCTGTTTAGTGCCTGCCAGCCTGAAGGCATGCACATTAACTTCCTTTCTGTTATTATTATGTCCAGGTCAAGGGTTGCCAGCTTGTAATTCAAGAAAATTATAAGTCATCTTAAGGCAATTATAGAGTCATTAAAGATGTACAGCATGGAAACAGACCCTTCGGACCAACCCATCCATATCGACCAGATATTCCAACCTAATCTAGCCCCACCTGCCAGCACCCAGCCCATATCCCTCCAAACCCTTCCTAATCATATACCTATCCAAATGCCTCTTAAATATTGCAATTGCACCAGCCTCCACCACATCCTCTGACAGCTCATTCCATACACGTACTACCCTCTGCGTGGAAAAGTTGCCCCTTAGGTCTTTTTTATATCTTTCCTCTCTCACACTAAACCTATGCCCTCTAGTTCTGGACTCTCGACCCCAGGGAAAAGACTTTGTCTATTTATCCTATCCATGCCCCTCATAATTTTGTAAACCTCTATAAGGTCACCCCTCCGCCTCCGACGCTCCAGGGAAACAAGCCCCAGCCTGTTCAGCCTCTCCCTGTAGCTCAGATCCTCCAACCCTGTCAACATTGTAAATCGTTTCTGAACCCTTTCAGGTTTCACAACATCTTTCCAATAGGAAGGAGTCCGGAATTGCATGCAATATTCCAACAGTGGCCTAACCAATGTCCTGTACAGCCGCAACATGACCTCCCAACTCCTATACTCAATACTCTGACCAATAAAGGAAAGCATACCAACGCTGCCTTCACTATCCAATCTACCTGCTTTTCAAGGAGCTATGAACCCGCACTCCAAGGTTTCTTTGTTCAGCAACACTCCCTAGGACCTTACCATTAAGTGTATAAGTCCTGCTCAGTTTTGCTTTCCCAAAATGCAGCTCCTTGCATTTATCTGAATTAAACTCCATCTGCCACTTCTCAGCCCATTGGCCCATCTGGTCCAGATCCTGTTGTAATCTGAGGTAACCTTCTTCACTGTCCACTACACCTCCAATTTTGGTGTCATCTGCAAACTTACTAACCGTACCTCTTATGCTTGCATCCAAATAACTGCTCACAGGCCTCCAGTCTGAAAAACAACCCTCCACCACCACCCTCTGTCTTCTACCTTTGAGCCAATTCTGTATCCAAATGGTGAGTTCTCCCTGTATTCCATGAGATCTAACCTTGCTAATCAGTCTCCCATGGGGAACCTTGTTGAACGCCTTAATGAAGTCCATATAAATCACACCTGCTCTGCCCTCATCATTCTTGTTTGTTACTTCTTCAAAAAACTCAATCAAGTTTGTGAGACATGATTTCCCATGCACAAAGCAATGTTGACTCTCCCTAATCAGCCCTTGCCTTCAAAGACATGTACATCCTGTTCCTCAGGATTCCCTCCAACAACTTGCCCTCCACTGAGGTCAGGCTCACCGGTCTATAGTTCCCTGTCTTGTCTTTACAGCCCTCCTTAAACAGTGGCACCATGTTTGCCAACCTCCAGTCTTCTGGCATCTCACCTGTGACTATTGATGATACAAATATCTCAGCAAGTGGCCCAGCAATCACTTCTCTAGCTTCCCATAGAGTTCTCGGGTACACCTGATCAGATCCTGGGGATTTATCCACCTTTAACCGTTTCAAGACATCCAGCACTTCCTCCTCTGTAATCTGGACAGTTTGCAAGATGTCACCATCTATTTCCCTACTGTCTATATCTTCCATATCCTTTTCCACAGTAAATACTGATGCAAAATATTCATTTAGTACCTCCCCCATTTTCTATGGCTCCACACAAAGGCCGCCTTGCTCATCTTCGAGGGGCCCTATTCTCTCCCTAGTTACCCTTTTGTCCTTAATATATTTGTAAAAACCGTTTGGATTCTCCTTAATTCTATTTTCCAAAGCTATCTCATGTCCCCTTTTTGTCTTCCTGATTTCCCTCTTAAGTATACTCCTACTTCCTTTATACCTTTCTAAGGATTCACTTGATCTATCCTGTCTATACCTGACATATGCTTCCTTCGTTTTCTTAACCAAACCCTCAATTTCTTCAGTCATCCAGCATTCCCTTTCACCCTGACAGGAATATACTTTCTCTGGATTCTTGTTATCTCATTTCTGAAGGCTTCCCATTTTCTCGCGTCCCTTTACATGTGAACATCTGCCTCCAATCAGCTTTCGAAAGTTCTTGCCTAATACCGTCAAAATTGGCCTTTCTCCAATTTAGAATGTCAACTTTTAGATCTGGTCTATCCTTTTTCATCTCTATTTTAGAACGAATAGAATCATCGTCACTGGCACCAAATTGCACCCGCACTGACACCTCAGTCACCTGCCCTGCCTTATTTCTGAAGAGTAGGTCTAGTTTTGTTCCTTCTCTCGTAGGTACATCCACATACTGAATCGGAAAATTGTCTTGTACACACTTAATTTCTCTCCATCTAAACCTTTAACACTATGGCAGTCCCAGTCTTGCTATAAATTTGTGAAAGTCCTTTCAAATGTTCTGAAAATCAAGTACTGATTTGTAAGCAAATTTTTGTTACTGAAAAGCTTGCACTTCAAGATCAATGTCGTCATCGTTCCTTTTGATCTCACCTCTTTCTGTATGAATTATGAGATTGTTTGTCCAACATTCGTAATAAGAAGATCAGAAATTTCCTGTAATTAAATATTGGAAGATCAAAACTATTATGAACTGCATCCCTTACTGGATTCCATTCCTTTTATTGGCACCTATCTGAACATAAGCAGATTGTTTGCAACTGTATTATCAAAAGAGCTGTGTTTCCAAACATATAGTACCTATTTTAATGTTCGTGCTGCTGGGCTTTGTCTCTGCTGCAACACACATGCTGAAAACCTCAACATGTCTTTGTTATCTCTAGATTTTGCAAACCCAGCATATTGCTGGTCAGCCTTCACATTTTACTTGGCATAAAATTGAGTGTATCCAAACTGCACATGTCCTACCTGCAGCCAGTCTCATTTGAACCATGACCCTGTGCTCTCTGATCCACAATGGCTGTTAATTAACCAATGTCTGATTTTTAAAATTCTCATCCTTGTTTTCGAATCTGAGATAGCCTTGTCTCTCCCCATCTTCATAAACTCCTTAAGCTCAGTTTATCACATGCACTATCTAATTTTGGCTTCTTGAATATCCTGATTTTAAGTGATCCCTCACTCATAATTGTGGTTTTAACTGTATATACTCTAAGCTGTGGCCCTGCTTTCCTGAGTTTCTTTTCTCTTCCTCTCATCATATAAGGTGCTTCTGAAATCTATCTCTTTGATCAAATTATTTGTTCTAATGGCATGTCACCTGGCTCCAAATAAAGTTTGCTTAAAGTAGCTGTGAAGTGAATTAGGGGATTTTATGTTAAATGTATTTTATAAATGCATGTTATGCAAGGACAATTTTAGAAGATACTAAATCAGTTCATATTGTAAAGGACTTTGGTTTTATTCAGGTTTTGTCCAACCTTGACTATAACTTTGCTAATTACTTGGGACACCGTACAATGTAAGAAGGATTTGGCACTCATATTTTCTTCTGACTGGAAGAGGAAATGTGAACTACACAGTGGCTTGGATGAGCATTTCCTGCAGTTCTGGGTCAGACTTCCTATGACTGCTAGTATGTGTTTAAAAATAATGTGGATAGATAGCAGATGACAAGTGACGCTGGCCAGATCAGTAATTTGCTTGTTGCCTTTGTGTACCTCTCAGGAAATAAGGTCTTGTGGATTTTATGTTTGAATACTTGGATTCTTTTTCTCGTGGTCATTTTTTTTCATTTGTGGGGTGTTGGCGTCTCTGGCTTGAATCCCCAATGTAAATTTGAATCTCGCTGTAAGTCAAGGAGATTGCCAGCCATTCAGCAGTAATGTTATCAAGCACAGTAAGATGCCAACAATATTGTGAAGTTCTCTCACAGGAAACAGGAAATTATAGACTCCAATTATCTTTCACTTTCTAGAACCATTTTACAGCTTGAGGGAAATGAGACATTACAAGGAAGTAAAGTTGAATCTGAAATACCACAACTGTTGTACAAATGTGAAGTTTTTATCATCTTTGAGAACTTTGACATACTACAAACATAGAAATAATTTTTCTGTAACAAAGATTGTTCAGCTCTAATTATACATTCAGTCTGTTCAATTGAAAATTGTGTGTCATCCTACAATGCGTGCATTTTTGCCATGGAAGTCAAGTGAAGTCCTCATTTCAGTGACTGCATTTTGATTGTTTTTAAGAACGTCCAGACTATTCTATTTATTCAAGAACATCTTGAAACATAGTATCTAACAATATCCAAGAATAGAATGTTCACCAACCTTTAAAACTGAAGTTTACCTTACTTCCCCAAGCAACTAAGATAACTTGGTGAAAGAAAATAACTTCTGTTTGAGTGTACCTTATTCTGCTGAAATTTACTGAAGAATTCTTATTTTTTATTTTGTTTCAATCTCTCCTGCTTCGCAAATTGTGGGTGTTAACGCTCTGTGGAGATTCCTCCCACTTGCATGCTATGTCATTTAATATTATTCCTTAATTATTCAGTGAACATTCCTTTATGAAGTTGTAAACTTTTATCTAGCCAATCTGTTTGTGGTGTTTCATAGTTTGATATGGATATTCCTTTTATCTTATTCTTTCAATCTTAAAATAATCCTTTATTAATAGTTTATCAGGAAAGAAGATGCTTGTGTTCTCTGTCTTTGAGTAAAGTCATATCTTGGCATCTAATCTTATTCATGTGATGAGGATCTTTCCCATATCTTACCAGATGGATGGTTCTAATTTTGCTCATGAAATTAACATCCTATTTACATGCCTAGTTGTGACATTCCCTATGTCTCTCTCTCCATCGCCTTTTCAACAATTAAACTCTTTGTTGTCTGTTCTGAATAGAAGTCTGTTAATTTTATTGATCGCATATGTGTGTATTCTCCATATCTCCTTCTGGAAGTATCCTAATTTCAAAGCAGACTTTTATAGCTTTTCCTGCTAGCTGCAATTGTGTTTTTAATAGTTAAATTCTTGATCCTTAAATGGTATATCTATGAATTTTCAACCCAGTTGGTTTATACTTAGTTTTCAGACAAGCCTATATTTTGAAATGCCATCGTTAGAGTCTTCTGAGGAAAGGTTGGACAGGTTAGACTTGTTGTGAGAGACTGGAGAACTAGAGCTACTGTTTCAGAATAGCTGGTCACCCATTTAAGTTTAGAGGGCCATGAGCCTTTGAAATCCTTTATCTCAAGGCAGTGGAAGCAGAGCCTTTAAATTTTCATTGGAGAGAGGGAGATCGATTCTTAAGAGGGTGAAAGATTATCTGGGCTAGGCGGGATCTGAATATTCCCATCAGCCATGGTCTTGAATGGTGGTATGGGCTTGAGAGCCAAGTGGTCTACTCTTCTTCCTTATTTATATGTTCAAATGTAACAAAGAGAATGTCTGTGGCTGGGAAGCAGGAGAGATTAAATGACATAAGTTTTTACATTGCATGGGACAAGTAAGGAAACAAAATGTGTGACTGGAGGAGCCTTGAATGGCAGGATCCTGGAAATATGTTCCAAAAACTCAGTCATTGAAGTAAGAGAGAAATGATGGTGAATAGAACAAAGAAAATTGAAACAAAATGAGAGCAGAGGTTACACATTAAGATTATTGTTCTGAAGGCAGTAAAATGCTCAGTTCCGCCAGATTGGTTGAAGTTATTTGAAATACTACAGCTGGCTAAGCGAAAAAAGAGCAGAATGGGAGAAAGTAAAGAATTTAAATAACAGGTGACTGGAAACGTGGAAGAGAGGGATAGTGAATGGATGTGTTCCACAAAATCATTACCCAGTCTGCATCTGGTTCCCCCAGTGTTGAGGAGATCATATAAGCAGTGAAGAGGGATACTAAATTGAAAAAGTTAAGTGAATTACTTTTCACTTGGATGAACAATTTGGATGAAGAGTTGGATGGTTAAAAGAGGTTAGGTGAAAGACCAGGTATTGTATCTCCTGCTGATACATGGAAGGGGTATTGAAAGTGACTGAGGAATGGGTCAGGGTATAATGGAGAGGAGGATTCCTTCAGAACGTTGGAAGGGAAGGAGATGTATTTGATTAAGTCTACACAATAAAGGAGCAGAAGTAGGCAGTTTTGCCCATCCAGTCTGCTCCACTTTCAAAGAGATCATGCTGTTCGGGATCCTCAATGCCACTTTGCTGCCTTATCCCCATAAACCTGATTCCTTTGGAGATCAAAAATCTTGTTATCTCAGCCTTGAATGACCCAATCTCAATAGCTCTCTGCAGTTAAGACTTCCACAGAGACTAACTACTGAAGAAAAAAAATCCTACTCATCTCTGTCTTAAATGGGCAACTCCTTATACTGAGATCATTGGCCTCTGGTCCAAGCCTTCCTATATTGAGTAACCAGCTCTCCCTACCTATTTTTATTCTCTATTCCCTCTGAAATAAAGGCCAACAGTCATTTGCCTTGGTGACAATGGGCTAAGGGTGTTCTATTCACTAAGAAACGGTGAAATGGCATGTAAGGGAAGCACTCATAGAGTCACAGAGATGTATAGCACAGAAACAGACCCTTCGATCCAACTTGTCGATGCAGACCAGATATCCCAACCTAATCTAGTCCCACTTGCCAGCACCCAGCCCATATCCCTCCAAACCTTTTGTATTCATATACCTATCCAGATGCATTTTAAATGTTGCAATTGTACCAGCCTCCACCACTTCCTCTGGCAGCTCATTCCATAAGCGTACCACCCTCTGCATGAAAAAGTTGCCCCTTAGGTCTCTTTTATATCTTTCCCCTCTCACCCTAAACTTATGCCCTCTAGTTCTGGACTCCCCAACCCCAGGAAAGAGACTATTTGTCCTACCCATCCCTTTCATGATTTTATAAACCTTTATAAGGTCACCCCTAAGTCTCTGACACTCCAGGAAAAATAGCCCCAACCTATTCAACCTCTCCCTCTAGCTCAAATTCTCCAACCCTGGCAACACCCTTGTAAATCTTTTCTGAACCCTTTCAGGTTTCACATTCTTCCAATAGGAAGGAGACCAGAATTGCATGCAATATTGCAAAAGTGGCCAAACCAATGTCTGCAACATGACCTCCTAACTCCTGTACTCAATACTCTGACCAATTTAAAAAAACGAAAGCATACCAACGCCGTCTTCACTATCCTATTTACCTGCGACTCTACTTTCAAAAAGTACGAACCTGCACTCCAAGGTCTCTTCGTTCAGCAGCACTCCCTTGGACCTTACCATTAAGTGTATAAGTCCTCCTAAGATTTGCTTTCCCAAGATGCAGTACCTCGTATTTATCTGAATTAAACTCTATCTGCCACTTCTCAGCCCATTGGCCCAGATCTTGTTGTAATCTGAGGTAACCCCCTTCGCTGTCCACTACACCTCTAATTTTAGTGTCATCTGCAAACTTACTAACTGTACCTCTTATGCTTACATCCAAATCATTTTTGTAAATGACAAAAAGTAGAGGGCCCAGCACCAATCCTTGTGGTACTCCACTGGTCACAGGTCTCCAGTCTGAAAAACAACCCTCCACCACCACCCTCTGTCTTCTACCTTTGAGCCAGTTCTGTATCCAAATGACGAGTTCTCCCTGTATTCCATGATATCTAACTTTGCTAATCAGTCTCCCATGGGGAACCTTGTTGAATGCCTTACTGAAGTCCATATAGATCACATCCACTGCTCTGCCCTCATCAATCCTCTTTGTTACTTCTTCAAAAAACTCATTCAAGTTTGTGAGACTTGATTTCCCATACACAAAGCCATATTGACTATCCCTAATCAGTCCTTGCCTTTTCAAAGAAGTGTAAATCCTGTCCTTCCGGTTTCTTTCCAACATCTTGCCCACCAGTGACATCAGGCTCATTGATCTCTCGTTGCCTGGCTTCTCCTTGTCACCTTTATTAAATAGTGGTACCAAGTTAGCCATCACAGTTTTTCAGTACCTCACCTGTGACTATTGATGATACAAATATCTCAGCAAGGGACCCAACAATCAGTTTGCTAGCTTCCCACAGAGTTCTGTAGTACACCTGATCAGGCCATGTGGATTTATCCACTTTTATGCATTTCAAGACATCCAGCACTTCCTCCTCTGTAATATGATCACTTTTCAAGATGTCACCATTTATTTCCCTGCATCCTGTGTCTTCCATTTCATTCTTCACAATAAATACTGATGCCAAATACTTTTAGTATCTCCGGTTCCACACAAAGGCCACCTTGCTGATCTTTGAGGCGCCCTATTCTCTCCCTTGTTCCCCTTTTGTCCTTAATGTATTTGTAAAAAGTCCTTTGGATTCTCCCTAACCCTATTTGCCGAAGGTATCTCATGTCCCCTTTTCCCTCCTAAATATACTCCAACTGCTTTAACAGGAATATACTGTCTCTGGACTCATGGTGTCTCATTCTGAAGGCCCAGTTTCCAGCCGTCCCTTTACCTGTCCTATTGTGGTTCTGAGGCAGAGAGGAAAGGGTGAGCCGACGTGCCTGAAACAGAACAGATAAATCGAATTGCCTGTCAGGTATGTCACAAGGGTTGAGGAAAACATTGTTTGAAATGCTACTTTCTGTATAACATGTGCAGTTATTGAATGAGTGATATTTGGAACTCGTTGCTTAACCTGAAATCCACTGATGTTACGAACTTCTATTCCAAATTCAAGGTCTTAATAATGTACTATTTCGTTAACTGCAGGGTAGTCTGTTGTCATTAAGTTGCCTTACTAAGACCAGTGCAGTAAAAGGTATAGAATTTGCTATGATCCTTAATTCTTATCCCCATCCCAAAATAACTTTGAAGATCGTAGTCAGTATTATATTTTAATGTAGTAACATGAAGTTTGTATTTTCCTACGTTTAGTTTGGTTGTTGACCACCTGGCTGTTGGTGGGATCTCGAGCATCTTTTTAAGAATCTGTAGGCCCAGTTATGTCTTCGTGATTGGTCATTTTAAAGACAAAATAATGGTAGAAATTTTATTGTTGATCCTTGGCATTGAAAAGGTCAGTTCTATTCTTTCTTGAAGTAGGATATGTTTTGGACAACCCTTGGAGTTTTGAATTGTTCCATGATTGCACCAGACACTAAAATTCAGTTCAGTGGAAATCTATAACTTTAACATGGCATGATGTGATAAGGTTATGATGCTCATAAAAATATAAAATTTACTCATCAAATCAGAAACAAGCCTCCAGGTTTTCCCAGTCCAATTTATCAGTAAATCAGTACTGTATCAAATCTTACAGACATGAAAACAATACACCATAGGTTCTGTATTTTTTTTAAGGTGAACAAATGATTCTTGCTGCCGAATGACATGATGTCTTAAAACAATTCAAAAATTCTTGGAGTGAAGTACTTCAAATTACAGTGATTCTGTTGTCAAATATGTAAACAAAATGTGATAGTAAGTAGCAATAAGGTGAATGACTTATTGCTGTGTTTGTTGCTTTGGTGCCAGAAGACTTTAAAACTGACTGTTCTTCCTTTTGCAGTGATACAGCACATTTGCATTGTTAGCCTTAATGACTGGACTGAGGTAATTAAAGGCTCAACCTCTTAATAGCATTTCTTAGAATATAGCAACCGTTGGAAAACAGGATAAAATCCATGATTCAATATTGCTGAAATAATTATTGTCCATTTATTGCACTGCCACATTGTGTATGTATTTGATTATTATTCATTACACTTCGAAGTAATTAAGGGAAATATTAAGAGTTTTGAATCTTTTGATTCTTCCAATCATCTTTAATTTCCTCCATTAACACACGCACAAACACACACACGTGCACTTCCTTCTACTCCCTCACTTTGTCTTGTATGCACACACATTCACACCATTATTCAAAGGGGCATATTTTTCATCGACTGGAGATTTTGGTCCAATTAATCTTAGTAGTTGAGCCTAGTATCTTAACATCCTCATGCCTTTAGATTTCATCAAATGCTAATTGTTAAAGCTTGAAAATTAATGACATGTCTATTCATTGCCTTCATTTATCTGCAATGAATGTCCTCTGTAAATACACAGCATTTTTGATATGTAACTGCATTTTGAATAAATATCTGCAACACTGCTTAGTTTATCTCAAACACTGCTAATGTAGGACATAAGACATCTATACATACATATATATATATTTATTTTCATCTATCAGAGCCATGTAAGGAAAAACCTAAACCCAGGAATGATAACAACTTAAATTAAAATTTAGATTAGATTAGATTACTTAGTGTGGAAACAGGCCCTTTGGCCCAACAAGTCCACACTGACCCTCCGAAGCGCACCCACCCAAACCCATTCCCCTACATTTACCCCTTCACCGAACACTATGGGCAATTTAGCATGGCCAATTCACCTAACCTGCACATTTTTGGACTGTGGGAGGAAACCGGAGCACCCGGAGGAAACCTACGCAGCCACGGGGAGAATGTGCAAACTCCATACAGTCAGTCGCCTGAGGCGGGAACTGAACCCGGGTCTCTGGCGCTGTGAGGCAGCAGTGCTAACCACTGTGCCACCATGCTGCCCATGCACTGTGTCACCGTGCCGCCCATTTATTTGATGCATACTGAGTTAAATCTCCTTGGTAAGTATGCTGAAATATCTCCTTTCAAATTTATGCTTAGAATTGTATGATTAGTGGTCTTCGGGATATTTAAAATACTTCCACATTATGCAAAACAAATTGACTGTTAGGAATTAAAGCAGTGTGCATTAAAGCACTTGACAGAGTGTGGCATCAGGGAGCCTTAGCAAATCTGGAGTAACTAGGAATGAGGGGGGAAAACTGTTAGATTCATACTTGGTAAACAGGAAAATGGTTGTGGTCACTGTAGTTCTGGGATGTTTCTGTAGGAATTCTTCTGGATAATGTACAAGGGTCTGCTTCATCAATGACCTTGTCTCTATTATAAGGTCAGAAGTGGGAATCTTCAGCTGCATTCGTGACTCCTCAATTTCTGGAACAGTGCAATTCCAAATGCAGCAAGACCTGGACATTATCCAGGCTGAGACTGACGAGTGGCAAGGAATATTCATATCACACAAATGCCAAGCAATGGTTGTTTCCAATAAGGGGCACTCTAACCATTGCCCTTAAATTCATTGGTGTTACTGTCACTGAACCCCTTGGGATCTTAGAGTCCTGCACTGAGCAATTCACTACCTGACTCCCCAAAGCTTGTTCCATCTATAAGGAACTCAGTGGACTACTCCCCACTTGTCTAAATAAGTGCATATCCAGAAACATTCAAGATTCTTGATTCCTGCTTAATTGGCACCACATTCACAAACATCCACTCCTGCCGATACTCAGTATTAGCATTGTGTACCGTCTACAAGATGCACTGCAGAAATTCACCAAATTCCTTAGACAGCACCTTCTGAATTTGTGAATGATGACAGAAATTGCTGAAAACGCTTAGCAGGTCTCGCTGCATCTGTGGAGAGAAATCTCAGCTTTTTGGATTGAGTGACTCTTCCTTCAAACCTTCCAAACTCATGACAACTTCCATCTTGAAGGACAAAGGTAGCAGTTACATGGGAACACCAGTACTTCCAAGTTCCCATCCAAGCTGTCCTGACTTGGAAGAATAGTGCCCTTTTTTTGTGAGTTGTAAAGTAAAAATCCTGGAATTCCTTCCATGATGGCATTGTGGTTTCATGACAGTACATGGACTTTGATGATTCAAGAAGGCATGGTATGAGTGAGAGGTAATTGCACTGAAATATTCCAGATTCTGAAAAGCCTTCATGATAGGTACTATAGGTACTGTGACTTTGTTTCACCTGACTGGGAAATCGGGTCAAAAATTTATGATTGAACTGTGAAATTTCTTCACTGAAAATATTGTGGTTGTGCCATCATTGAATAAATTTAAGGCTAATTTGGATAATTATTTTGGTCAAACAGTGAATCAAGGAACATGGGCGCTGATGAGAAAGTGGAATTAGAGCCCAAGGCTTCCCATGGTCATGTTGGTGCAAAAGCCTTGATGGGCCATGTGGCCTTCTGCTCCTGTTTGTTGTGTTCTAATGATATTGTACCACAGTTTTAGACAAAAATGCTGCTAATATTTTCACACTTCTGGCATTCATGTGACAAAATCTTCTCCACACACTCCCTTGAAAACAATTTGTTCATACCTAAAGATTATGGTTTATAAGTTTGTCAGTGTCTTTTCTAGGTATGTACAGTATATGCTAAGAGGATTGACTGACGAAAATTGGCATTTGTTGCAACAATTGTCTTAGCATTTCTCATTGTCTTTGTAAATTTCTTCCATGTGACCACCCTTCCCCTACTATTTTGTTTAAATCTACATTTAAAGTCCTAGTTATTCAATTTGCCAGGACACTGGTCACAGCACAGTTCAATTGAAGCATGAAGTTGTCTATGATCCATGACTAGAAGATTTTTTCCCTCAAATCTTTGAGACAAAACGTTAATTGAAATGTCTTATTGACCATTGCTCATGGGTCATTTTATAATGCTTTAAATTTAGCCGTTGGCTACTTAGACTCCCTCAGCAAAACATCTTTGCAAATCCTGTATACATCTTTAGTAACTTGTGTGCATTATGACGGCAGGATTTTCTCCTCCCATTCTAAGTTTCTGTCTTGCCCTGATGAGATCATCTTAACTGCAGCCTTACGCTCTTGGTTGCAAAAAATAATGTCACCCCCCCACCCCAGGTATATCTCTATTCATTCCCCCAACTTGAATGGTGGCCTGAAGCAGGATGTTATGGTTTGTTCGTTCATCCTCCCTGCTGTTCTCTTCATTTGTCAACTCAAGTGCAAAACCCTCCTATAGATTGGAGAAGAGGAAAAGCTAAGGCTCTTCCGATATTCCCTTCTGCCTGCTTCACTCATTGTCACATCTTCCCATTCCTAACCATGATCCAGATATGAAGTACTTAGGGGTGTGACTGTCTTCTGGAATTGTTCAGTTTGCTTTTATCTCTCTATGTATTATTGAAGCTTAGACACCAGCTTATCAATGTGGAGCTACAACCTTGTCGATGTGGTTGTTGTGAATTACACTGCTCTTCTCCAGCTCTCACATCTGCAGCTTCAGCACATTATCTGCCCTTACACCTCTTGTTATGTTTTATTTAACTAATCAGATTGTCAAGTTTTGAAATTTATGTTTATAATTTACAATCTGTTAACTGTTTTATTTATAATTCCTTGGATAATTAAGTAGCCTGAATGGTTGTGCCTGCAAACAGCAAAGACTGGGCTGCGTCTAGCTTTTGACTGATAAATGCATTCATACACTAAACAGCAACCTCCTGCATATTCCCAGTTTTCACTGCTGCCCAGTTGATGCCATGTCCTAAACCCAAGAATCTCCCTCATCTCCCCAAAACCTCTGCACTTTTTTTGATTTTCAGGAACATCTGAAAGCAATCTTTCTATTTATGATGTGTCTGACTTTCTCATTTGACTAATGTCTTAAGGTGTCTTAGAGCAGCATGATTGAGATGTATAAAGTTGAGGGTCGTAGGAAGAAACTTTTCCATTTGATCAATGAGGGACTAATGACCAAAGACAAAGATTTGGCAGAAAGTTTCGAAGAGAGGTGCAAAACTTGACCTACTGTTGGGAAATAAGGCAGGGCAGGTGACTGAAGTGTCAGTGGGGGAGCATTTTGGGGCCAGCGACCATAATTCTATTCATTTTAAAATCGTGATGAAAAACGATAGACCAGATCTAAAAGTTGAAGTTCTAAATTGGAGAAAAGCCAATTTTGATGGTATTAGGCAAGAACTTTTGAAAGCTGATTGGAGGCAGATGTTCGCAGGTAAAGGGACGGCTGGAAAACGGGAAGCCTTCAGAAATGAGATAACAAGAATCCAGAGAAAGTATATTCCTGTCAAGGTGAAAGGAAAGGCTGGTAGGTATAGGGAATGCTGGGTGACTAAAGAAATTGAGGGTTTGGTTAAGAAAAAGATGGAAGCATATGTCAGGTGTTGACAGGATAGATTGAGTGAATCCTTGGAAAAGTATAAAGGAAGTAGGAGTATACTTAAGAGGAAAATCAGGAGGGCAAAAAGGGGACATGAGATAGCTTTGGCAAATAGAATTAAGGAGAATCCAATAGGGTTATATAAATATATTAAGGACAAAAGGGTAACTAGGGAGAGAATAGGGCCCCTCGAAGATGAGCAAGGCGGCCTTTGTGTGGAGCCACAGAAAATGGGGGAGATACGAAATGAATATTTTGTATCAGTATTTACTGTGGGAAACGATATGGAAGATGTAGCCTGTAGGGAAATAGATGGTGACATCTTGCAAAATGACCAGATTACAGAGGAGGAAGTGCTGGATGTCTTGAAACAGTTAAAGGTGGATAAATCCCCAGGACCTAATCAGGTGTACCCAAGAACTCTGTGGGAAGCTAGCGAAGTGATTGCTGGGCCACTTGCTGAGATATTTGTATCATCGATAGTCACAGGTGAGGGGCCGAAAGGCTGGAGGTTAACAAACGTAGTGCCATTGTTTAAGAAGGGTGGTAAAGACAAGCCAGGGAACTATAGACCGGTGAGCCTGACCTCAGTGGTGAGCAAGTTGTTGGAGGGAATCCTGAGGGACAGGAAGTACATGTATTTGGAAAGGCAAGGACTGATTCGGGATAGTCAACATGGCTTTATGCATGGGAGATCATGTCTCACAAACTTGATTGAGTTTTTTGAAGAAGTAACAAACAAGAATGATGAGGGCAGAGCAGTAGATGTGATCTATATGGACTTCAATAAGTCTGATTGATTAGCAAGGTTGGATCTCATGGAATACAGGGAGAATTCGCCATTTGGATACAGAACTGGCTCAAAGGTAGAAGACAGAGGGTGGTAGTGGAGGGTTGTTTTTCAGACTTGAGGCCTGTGACCAGTGGAGTGCCATAAGGATCAGTGCTGGGCCCTCTACTTTTTGTCATTTGCATAAATGATTTGGATGCGAGCATAAGAGGTACAGTTAGTAAGTTTGCAGATGACACTAAAATTGGAGGTGTAGTGGACAGCAAAGGGGGTTACCTCAGATTACAACAGGATCTGGACCAGATGGGCCAATGGGCTGAGAAGTGGCAGATGGAGTTTAATTCAGATAAATGCGAAGTGCTGCATCTTGGGAAAGCAAATCTTAGGAGGACTTATACACTTAATGGTAAGGTCCTAGGGAGTGTTGCTGAACAAAGAGACCTTGGAGTGCAGGTTCATAGCTCCTTGAAAATGGAGTTGCAGGTAGGTGGGATAGGGAAGAAGGCATTTGGTATGCTTTCCTTTATTGGTCAGAGTATTGAGTATAGGAGTTGGGAGGTCATGTTACGGCTGTACAGGACATTGGTTAGACCATTGTTGGAATATTGCGTGCAATTTTGGTCTTCCTATGGGAAAGATGTTGTGAAACTTGAAAGGGTTCAGAAATGATTTACTAGGATGTTGGTAGGTTTGGAGGATCTGAGCTACATGGAGAGGCTGAACAGGCTGCGGCTGTTTTCCCTGGAGTGTTGGAGGCTGAGGGGTGACCTTATAGAGGTTTACAAAATTGAGGGGCATGGATAGGGTAAATAGACAAAGTCTTTTCCTGGGGCAGGGGAGTCCAGAAGTAGAGGGCATAGGTTTAGGGTGAGAGCGCAAAGATATAAAGGAGACCTAAGGGGCAACTTTTTCATGCAGAGGGTGGTATTTGTATGGAATGAGCTGCCAGAGGATGTGGTGGAGGCTGGTACAATTGCAACATTTAAGAGGCATTTGGATGGGTATATGAATAGGAAGGGTTTGGAGGGTTATGGACCGGGTGCTGGCAGGTGGGACTAGATTGGATTGGGATATCTGGTCGGCATGGACAGGTTGGACCGAAGGGTCTGTTTCCATGCTGTACATCTCTATGACTCTATGTGAGGTAATATTTTTTGTCCAGGGGTTTTTAGGAATCTGGAATTCACTGTCTCTGAAGGTGTTAGAGGCAGAAACCCTCATAACATTTAAAAGGTATTCAGATGTGTACTTCCAATGCCAAGTCTTAAAAGGTTACTCTCCTCGTGCTGGAAATTGAGATTTGAATAGTTAGGTTTGTTTTTGACTGGCAAAGATGCACTGGACTGAAAGCCTTTTTTCTGTGTGCATTCTGCGCATTGCTATGACTGTATAACTCTTTGAATCGTTCATGTAAATGGGGTCTTACAGCTGCAAATGTGTTGCTGGTCAAAGCACAGCAGGTTAGGCAGCATCTCAGGAATAGAGAATTCGACGTTTCGAGCATAAGCCCTTCATCAGGAATAAGAGAGAGAGAGCCAAGCCGGCTGAGATAAAAGGTAGGGAGGAGGGACTAGGGGGAGGGGCGATGGAGGTGGGATAGGTGGAAGGAGGTCAAGGTGAGGGTGATAGGCCGGAGTGGGGTGGGGGCGGAGAGGTCAGGAAGAGGATTGCAGGTTAGGAGGGCGGTGCTGAGTTGAGGGAACCGACTGAGACAAGGTGGGGGGAGGGGAAATGAGGAAGCTGGAGAAATCTGAATTCATACCTTGTGGTTGGAGGGTTCCCAGGCGGAAGATGAGGCGCTCCTCCTCCAGCCGTCGTGTAGTTGTGTTCTGCCGGTGGAGGAGTCCAAGGACCTGCATGTCCTCGGTGGAGTGGGAGGGGGAGTTAAAGTGTTGAGCCACGGGGTGATTGGGTTGGTTGGTTCGGGCGGCCCAGAGGTGTTCTCTGAAGCGTTCCGCAAGTAAGCGGCCTGTCTCACCAATATAGAGGAGGCCACATCGGGTGCAGCGGATGCAATAGATGATGTGTGTGGAGGTACAGGTGAACTTGTGGCGGATATGGAAGGATCCCTTGGGGCCTTGGAGGGAAGTGAGTGTGGAGGTGTGGGCGCAAGTTTTACATTTCCTGCGGTTGCAGGGGAAGGTGCCGGGGGTGGAGGTTGGGTTGGTGGGGGGTGTGGATCTGACAAGGGAGTCACGAAGGGAGTGGTCCTTGCGGAACGCTGATAGGGGAGGGGAGGGAAATATATCCTTGGTGGTGGGGTCCGTTTGGAGGTGGCGGAAATGGCGGCGGATAATACGTTGTATGCGCAGGTTGGTGGGGTGGTAGGTGAGAACCAGTGGGGTTCTGTCTTGGTGGCGGTTGGAGGAGCGGGGCTCAAGGGCGGAGGAGCGGGAAGTGGAGGAGATGCGGTGGAGGGCATCGTCGATCACGTCTGGGGGGAATCTGCGGTCCTTGAAGAAGGAGGCCATCTGGGTTGTGCGGTGTTGGAATTGGTCCTCCTGGGAGCAGATGCGGCGGAGACGAAGGAATTGGGAATATGGGATGGCGTTTTTGCAGGGGGCAGGGTGGGAGGAGGTGTAGTCCAGGTAGCTGTGGGAGTCAGTCGGTTTATAATAGATGTCTGTGTTGAGTCGGTCGCCCGAGATAGAAATGGAAAGGTCTAGGAAGGGGAGGGAGGAGTCTGAGACAGTCCAGGTGAATTTCAGGTCGGGATGGAAGGTGTTAGTAAAGTTGATGAACTGTTCAACCTCCTCGTGGGAGCACGAGGCAGCGCCGATACAGTCATCGATGTAGCGGAGGAAAAGGTGGGGGGTGGTGCCAGTGTAGTTGCGGAAGATGGACTGTTCCACATATCCTACGAAGAGGCAGGCATAGCTGGGGCCCATGCGGGTGCCCATGGCAACTCCTTTAGTTTGGAGGAAGTGGGAGGATTGAAAAGAGAACTTTAGTTTGGAGGATGGGCACCCACGCTCCTCCGCCCTTGAGCCCCGCTCCTCCAACCGCCACCAAGACAGAACCCCACTGGTTCTCACCTACCACCCCACCAACCTGCGCATACAACGTATTATCCGCCGCCATTTCCGCCACCTCCAAACGGACCCCACCACCAAGGATATATTTCCCTCCCCTCCCCTATCAGCGTTCCGCAAGGACCACTCCCTTCGTGACTCCCTTGTCAGATCCACACCCCCCACCAACCCAACCTCCACCCCCGGCACCTTCCCCTGCAACCGCAGGAAATGTAAAACTTGCGCCCACACCTCCACACTCACTTCCCTCCAAGGCCCCAAGGGATCCTTCCATATCCGCCACAAGTTCACCTGTACCTCCACACACATCATCTATTGCATCCGCTGCACCCGATGTGGCCTCCTCTATATTGGTGAGACAGGCCGCTTACTTGCGGAACGCTTCAGAGAACACCTCTGGGCCGCCCGAACCAACCAACCCAATCACCCCGTGGCTCAACACTTTAACTCCCCCTCCCACTCCACCGAGGACATGCAGGTCCTTGGACTCCTCCACCGGCAGAACACAACTACACGACGGCTGGAGGAGGAGCGCCTCATCTTCCGCCTGGGAACCCTCCAACCACAAGGTATGAATTCAGATTTCTCCAGCTTCCTCATTTCCCCTCCCCCCACCTTGTCTCAGTCGGTTCCCTCAACTCAGCACCGCCCTCCTAACCTGCAATCCTCTTCCTGACCTCTCCGCCCCCACCCCACTCCGGCCTATCACCCTCACCTTGACCTCCTTCCACCTATCCCACCTCCATCGCCCCTCCCCCTAGTCCCTCCTCCCTACCTTTTATCTCAGCCGGCTTGGCTCTCTCTCTCTTATTCCTGATGAAGGGCTTATGCTCGAAACGTCGAATTCTCTATTCCTGAGATGCTGCCTAACCTGCTGTGCTTTGACCAGCAACACATTTGCAGCTGTGATCTCCAGCATCTGCAGACCTCATTTTTTACACAATGGGGTCTTACATAATTGAAAATCAAATCTCAGTATTATTTTTTTCATTTGTAATTTCAACTAGTAAGGCAAGAAGCGACCGTGCAGTATTTCAGGAAAATTTATTTTGGTTACAAATGTTATCTCCTCAAACAAAGCAACAAGTTTACTGGTACACTTCAGCTCTTGCTGTCTATTTTGCCTTAGGGGGCAGGTTGACATTCAGTTTCTTGGTCAGTCTCTCATGCCCTTTCCTTTCCAAATGGAGACAGGATAACATCAAACTGTCATGCATGCCTTGATCATTCAAAACTGTAGCTTATTAAATCTTTCAAAGCCACAACCTGTTACATGATTACTTAAGTAATTACATTTTGACTGGCTTAATTGAATTAACAAGACTACTTGTTAATTAGTTTAAGGAATACATGATCAATCTTTAATTGGCTGTTAAGAGTAATGGACATTGACTGATGTCACCTCCCACTCTCCCTCTCGTTCTCAACTAGTTTCTTAAGTTGTCAATTATCAATGAGTCTGTTTTTTCATTTAAGTTTTGTTTTTGTCACTTTATAACGTTTTACTAAGTGGATACTTGGAAGTGAGCTTACGCCTTTTTTCTTTCCTTTAGGAAAGAGGCAATGCTTATAGGACCCAAAGAGTGATATCCTTAAACTCAAGCCTCCATCTTAGCTTAATTTGCCAAGTTCCATTGCTGTGTTGAATGCTTAGAAAAGGTTTGTTACATTAATACAGAAGATCAGAGTCTTAACTAATTTAAAATTGGGTTATCAATGAAAATCTAAACACATTATTACGTGGTTAACCCTCATAAAAAAGATGTGTTTAGTTAATTGCTGTATTGTTAACATACCAATACAGCGTGGTTATGATTCTTTGGGTCGAGCAAATGAACTGGGAGTATACAGTCTCTGTCAAATTCAACCCTGGAAGTCTGGATCTGAAATTAAACAGACTTCTTTCTACAAAAATCTATTGCTCGAAACATTGATATTATCTTCGCCCTGTTTGAAATCCCATGGTGTAGTTTTGCCAGTTGAAGCTAAACAGTCACATGATGTCAGTATCAAGATCTGCGTTGGTTATGGTTAAGCAGAATATTAAAATAGATTAGTCAATTAATATACTTTGATTATGTGATCATCGCAAAACTGAATCAGTCATGATGTTAGTTTCCCTACTAATCCAATGTAAGACATAAAGTATTGATAATGCCAGTGGGTTTGCTGAAACTTGGCTGTATTTTTGACATTTGTATATGGCTTTAACATATTTGAGGAGTTTTGATGATGAACTATGGAGTCCTAATCTTGGTCAGCTTGCAATCTGCAGGAAGAAAAATCAATCCAACAGCTTTTGCATAACATTTTAAATTCAATTAAATTGTGGGTGTTCAGTTGGCAACTATATGTCTGAAGTATGTACATCTTGTGTGACCTTATTTGTGCAAAGTTGTATTTATGTATACCTTTGGGAGAAGGGCTTTAACTGTTAGTTAAAAATACATAACTAAAAGTTTCTGGCCTTTAATATTGCTTTAGGCTCTTGCTGCCATTAGAAATAGTGCCTGATCTTTGAGTATTTCTTTAAAATATATTAAAATCTTGTATTTGCATGCAAGTCCTGTTCCTACAACTTGACTTGCTGTCACTTTTTATTTATGAGTTTATGAGCAGCTTCTTGTGGCCTAAAGTCAGAACCTCATGCCACCATTGGGTGAGTTCATATTTGATATGTCAAATCTTTATTCTCCCTTTTACAAAAAAGATTTTTTGTGTTCTTCTCCTGGGATTTCAGTTGCAAATTGAATTTGTCCAAAGTGGTTCAATAATTGAGAATGAGTTATTTGCATCTGTTTGAGATCAATGTCATGCATGAAAGTTGCTTAATTCTAGTGGAGAACAAACTATGCAAGCATAGCAGCAGGCATGAAACTTTTCTAAATCCCACTGCAGCTTATCTTGTATCTGATCGGAATTATTGAAAGATACGATAAGACCATAAGACATAGGAGCAGAAATTAGGCCTTTTAGCCCATTGAGTCTGCTCTGCCATTCAATCATAGCTGATAAGTTTGTCAACCCATTCTCCTGTTTTCTCCCCGTAGCCTTTGATTCCCTTAATACTCAAGAATCTATTTATCTCAGTCTTAAATATACTCAATGACCTGGCCTTCACAGCCTTCTGTGGCAATGAATTCTATAGATTCACCACTCTGTGGCTGAAGAAGTTTCTCCTTATCTCCATTCTAAAAGGTCTTCCCTTTACTTTTTGGCTATGCCCTCTGGTCCTTGTCTGTCCTGCCAGTGGAAACATCTTCCAAACATAGACTCTGTCCAGGCCATTCAGTATTCTGTATGTTTCAATTAGATCCCCTCTCATCCTTATAATCTCTGTGGAATATAAACTCAGAGCCCTCAAACGTTGTTCATATGTTAAGCTTTTCATTTCCTGGGACCATTCTCTTGAACCTCCTCTGAACATGCTCCAGGACTAGTACATCTTTCCTGTGCACAGTATTCCAAATATGTTCTAACCCTGAGAAGTACATCCCGGCTTTTATATTCAAGGCCTCTTAAAATAAATGCCATTGTTGCATTTGCCTTCCTAACTATTGGCTCAACCCGCAAGTTTACCTTGAGAATCCTGGAATAGAATTCCCAAGTCTCTTTGCATTAGAGACTTCTGAATTTTCTCTCCATTTAGAAAATAGTCCATGCTGCTATCTTCCTTCCCAAGTGCATGACCTACACTTTTCCACGTTGTACTCCAGCTACCACTTCTTTGCCCTCTCTTCTAACATGTCCAAATCCATCTGCAGCCTTGCCATCTCCTCAATGCTACTGGTCCTTCTACCTCTCTTTGTATCATCTGTGGCCAAAATGCCCTCCGTTACTTCATCTAGGTTGTTAATGTATAAAATGTAAAGTTGTGGTGCCAACAGTGAGCCTTGTGGAACACCACATGTCATCGGCTGCCTTTCTGAGAAGAACTCTTTTATCCCTACTGTCTGCTTTCTGTCAGACAGCCAAGTTTCTATTCTTGCTAGCACATTGCCTCTAACAGCATGGGCCCTCATCTTACTCATAGACTCCTATGTGGCACCTTGTCAAAGGCTTTCTTGAAGTCCAAATAGATAACATCCTTTGGCTGTCCTTGGTCTAATATGCTTGTTATTTCTTCAACAAATTCTAGCAGATCTGTCAGGCATGACTCCCCTTGATGAAACCATGCTGACATTGCCGTATTTTACCATACACGTCCAAATATTCAGAAAACGTATCCTTCATGATAGATTCTCGGATCTTCTCCATGACCAGGGTTAGGCTAATGGATCTGTAATTTATCCTGTTTTCCCTTAGTCCCTTTTTAAACAAAAATAACTGGCACATTCAATTTTTAAAAATATTGACTGTTGCCTCATCTGTGTTGCCTGTGATGGTGTGGATGATTGAAGTATGAGAGGCTCTACTTGTGCTCCCGTTGCTCATGTGCCATTGATAGTATGATTTGTCCAATGTTTTTATCCTTCTTTCTGCAGTTAAATTGTATTATTAATTGTACCTATTTGTCTTAATCTTTGAAAGGTACTCCTAACACCACCTCTGTCTCTACCACTTCAATGTCTCAGCCTCATCAGCCACCATTGTCCAGAACTCAGTCCTGTTCGTTTTTCTGCATCTTGCAGGTATTTCTGCACCCACATGTTGTTTTCCTTTCTCCTGAAATCCTGTCCTGTAAATGCTGCTTAAACTGGAGTAGAAGCTTGGATGCAGATGAGCTGGATCTCTGCAAAACAAAGAGCTGTAATTCTGCTCCACACTTGAAAGCCACTTTAATCCTAAAGAAAGCCAGCTTATTTTTCCATCAGCAGTTGCTGTAAACAATGGCTGTTAACCAATAAACCAGAGCCTTTATATACGAACCAACCAGCTTGTGCCTTCTGCCAGCAAGTGAAAATTTTAAGAGAAGAATCAAAGAGGAGCACGCTCCTGAGAAGCCAAGAGGAGCATTCCACAAATCCTGTAAATAGGGGCCATCAAACTATCTTCTCAGTGTTTTCCTCCACCATTACATCCCTTTTATCCCTTTATATGTGAATGGGGGGAGTTGATAAAGGGTTAGAGTTTTAACTTGAATTTTTAACTAGAAGAGTTGTATGTCAACAATTCATAACTATCCATATCTAACTGGATTTGATTTATTTGTCCAGATAGTTATTCTTGTTAAGTTTCTGTTCTATACTTTCTGAAAATCTTCATCTGGAAGATTATTAATTTTGGGAACTTTGCATACTTGTATAAAATCTTTAAGTTTTTTGATGACCCTGGGAACAGCAGGGCTTGATTTCTAATGTACTACCCATGTGGGGCATGACCGACCTTGCCCCCTTTATATCTCTTATTACGACATCCTCAAACAGCCTTGCTGCCTTTGTGAACACTTTTTATCATTGCCCTTGACTGTTCCTAGTTGTCACAGCGTAGCAAGTGTTTCTTGCCACAGATCTACCAAGTTGCCAATTCTCAACTGTTGTTTCCTTCCTCCATTTCAATTTCTTCTAGTCCCACCATCCGTATAATTTCCTATGTGCCTTACTCTTGTCTTCAGGCTTACTCTGAACAGCAAGCCAGCTACTTCCTTTCGTTAGGGGATACGCATGGGAGAGTAGAGATGGAGGATTAGTCATGATCATAGTAAATGGCACGGTGGCTCAGTGGTTGGCACTACTGCCTCACAGTGCCAGGGATCCAGGTTTGATTCCAACGTTGGGTGACTGTCTGTGTGAAGTTTGCACATTCTCCCCGTGTCTGTGTGGGTTTCCTCCGGGTGCTCCAGTTTCCTCCCATAGTCCAAAAAGATGTGCAGGTCAGGTGAATTAGCCATGCTAAATTGTCCATAATGTTAGGTGCATTAGTCAGAAGGTAACGGGTCTGGTTGGGTTACTCTTCGGAGGGTCGATGTGGACTTGTCGGACTGAAGGGCCTATTTCCACACTGTAGGGAATCTATTCTAATCTAAATGGAAGTATTGGCTTGAGATGCCAAATGTCTACTTTTGCTCCTCTTCCCTAGGTTTATTCACAACATTTTTGACTACCCCACCCTAGGATTACAGAGACTGACTAACATTAGAAGAGCGCTGCTGCGGAAAGGAGCAGAAAGAAGGGAATTGGTAGTAAAGAATATGTAAAACAAAAGAGAAACATTTCTTGTGCTACATATGTAGGGCTTTAACCAGTGAGTTAAGACATGCCATTTAAACATTAAAAGGAGCATTAAAAAAAATTGTAAAACATGACCGAGCAAGAGGGAGAAATATTGTGGTCAAACAACAACCTAAAAGAAACATAAACGTCCGAGACAGAGAGCATGCTCTTACAAATTTGCAGTAGTTCCACGTAACTCTAATGGGAGACCGTTAAAACAAAGCACATAGCGAGGTACCCAAAATAAAAATTTTACAGATTGTGATAAGGAAATTGAGAGATTCTAGATATAAACCAAAAACTCATGGATTAGAAAACTTTACATAAAATAATGAGAGCAAGAGACAGAAACCATAGCCGATAAAAAGAGATATAGAAAGGAGATGGAGGAAGAAAAATTGTTGTTCTGTAGAAGTAGACTGGGAGAGTTACAAAGGACAGCAGTAAATAGGACTTTAAACAATGTCATGGGAAGGGTGCTAGTAAAACACTTGACTTGCGATAATGTATCTTTGAAAAAGGTGTGGGTTTATTGGCTTAGATTTTAATTCAAAATTTGAAAAATAAATTCTTCTTTGCTGGATCTCGACCCATGTGCAAATTATGGAGTATCAATGTAAAATGTTTCTGTTCCTCTAAATTTTCTAAATTGTGTCTTTTTGCCATTCAGGCATTCAGTGAACCTAATATAGTCAATTCCGTGATAATGTGGTAATGTCATTCTCATGCAATCCTGTGTTATTAAAAAAAATTATGTATTAGCAGCACCATTTAAAATAATGGGACCAGAATCACGTTATAACAATTTCAAGCTTTAAAAGTTTGCGCTTTAGGAACAGTGTCCCCAGTTTGTCAGTTGCCTTGCAGACAATTCATTATTACAATCCCAAGAGCTTTCCACAGTGTTTTTTATAAACCAGCTATTTTCAGAAAGAAATGCTAGAAAGTAAAGTTACTGTTACATATGGCGTAAAGCTTTAATGGATTGCATGAGATCCCCCATTGATTTTATGCTGTGTCTGTGGCTCCAGATGCAATTACTTGAAATTCAACTTTTTACTTTATTGTGTGTACTGTTGTGCAACATTGTGCTGTCCTTGTAGAATTTGCTAGTCTAGCAACCTATTCATTTTGGTCACAAATTCTGGTTTTCCACAGATTCAACCGCAGTAATTTATTTATGGATTTTTTTCCCTATCTCTTAGATCTATCCAAGAACCGATTGGTAGAGATTCCAGCTGACGTTTGTTACTTTGTGTCATTGGAGAGCCTTAATCTCTATCAGAACTGTATACGAAGTATTCCAGAAGCCATTTTAAACCTACAATCTTTAACCTTCTTGAATATCAGGTATGCGAAAATCATTCTTGTTGAAAATAATGTAGTAAACAAAAGGGCTTCGGTTTAAAGTGATGTACAAATGAAGCAAGGGTGATGTGAGAAATAAAAGCTTTCTCAAACAACTAGTTGTTTCGGTATGGATGTCCTGCCGTGAAATATTTAGTTGAAGCATCAAACAGGGCATTGGATGCTTTTTTGGATAGTAGTGTTGTGCAGGGATATTGGGAAAAGGCAAGAGATTGGCACTGGACAAGCAGGTGCATGCTCGATTAGTTGAATACATTGCACCATTACAATTCTAAGATTCTGTAATTAACCACTCATCTCAGCAGATTTGTTGACCTGTCATGTGTAACCGGATCATTCTATTTAATAATGTTTCTATCTAAAATAACTAGGGACTCGAGAATGAATGATTGTACCAAGTATCAGAGGCTGACCTCATTGTTTGGATGTTATTGCTTTTATTTTTGAATCTGTTTGTGAACCAGAAAGAATATGTTTCTGTGACCAAAGATCAAATTGATGACTAATATTCTGTGTTACTGGATTTAGTTTGTTTAGTATTAAAATAAATTCCTTTGAACGTTTTATTCCTTCACCAATTGTTTCATTTAACATCATCACACTCTTGTAAAAGGTCTTTAACAAGCTATATTACATTGTCATATTGGTGAATTGTGCATGCATTTTTATAGTCTCCATCATGATGCAAACAAATTGGATTTTTTCAAGTCAGACCAGCCTGACTAAAAGTAAATGACTTATTTTGTTGGAAAAGTAGCTAGGATCAAAATCAATAAAATACCTTTCTGACAAAACAATCCTACTTTCTCTCTCCCTCATAAATTTTTCTTTGTTATTCCAAATTCAAAGAACAAGAACACAGAGTAATATAGCATAGGAACAGGCAATTCAACCGTCCACGTCTGCGCTGACACATTTTTGCTCTTCCAGACTAAAATTGTCTTTACTTAAGTATCTGTATCCCTCTATTCCCTTCCTATTCATGTATTCGTCCAGGTGCTTCTTGAATGCTGCTATTGTATCTGTTTCCACCATCACCTCTGGCAACTCAATACATTTTGTGTGAAAAATGTGCCTGTGTTGTGGAGCAGGCCTGACCCCTCAAAGTTTCATGAAGATAGCCTATACCCTAACTTTCCCAGTTGTTTTAAGCAGGTGTAAAGTGGATATTCTAGGAGAAATGCTGCTGGGCAAACCACTTTGTTTTCAACAAAACAATTTATTTACAAGATTACTGAATGAAACACAACAGAGAACAGAATAACTTAACCTGTCCGAAAACCCAGCAGATCATCCCAACTTAATGATGCTGTTCCCAATACTTCTGACTATCCCCACAAACATCCCTAAGCACAAAAGGAAAAATGAAACACTGTCCTTCAGCAGAGAAGTCAGAGAGAGAGAGTCCCAGCCTGGACCTACTTCTTTATGTCCAGCAGCTTCAACACACACTTAAAAATGAGAGAAAAGCTGAGCTGGGAGAGTTGGCCACTCCCCTTTCATTGTACAAATGTTTCTTTCAAACTCTTGAAAGCATGTTGCCTGAGGCAGTGCCTGTTAGCTATAATCAAACTGGCACTAAAACCCTTCAAGTTAGATTTGTTGGAGTCTGTCTTTTGTGGTCTCTCTGGGGGAAAATAAATCCAAGGACATCAAAACCTTGTTAAAGGAGCGGCTTCGTCAGACTACCCCCTTTTTACAAAAAAAAATCAATATCCAAAGATGGCTTCATGTAAAAGCCCCATAATCTTAAATTGTTAATACTCTGCAGCACACACTTGTATTCCATTGACAATAATCGTGCAAACATGCACTGCTACATGGTTGTTTCATTCCTGCCACCAAATGCCTCCATTTTTCATTCATACCTGGACAATGCATCGGCAATCATGTTTTCTTGTCCTGCCACATGCATAACTTTCAAATTGAATGGCTGTAACAAAAAGCCCCAACCAAAAGTCTGGCATTTTTGTCATTAAATTGCTCCACAAACTTCAGTGAGTTGCAATCAGTGATATGATTGTCTCAGATACAGTACTGGTAACATAAACATTGAAATGGTGTAACACCAACACCAAGCTCTAAGTCTCCTCAACTGTCGAATATTTCTGCTGATGAATGTTCAGCTTCATGGATTTAGGTCTTTCTATTTTCTCATCTTTTTGCAAGAGCACAGCACCGACACCCACATCACTTGCGTCAACATCCACCTTGAATGTCTTTGCATAATATTGAGGCAGTGGTTAACACAGCTTTCAGGCTGTCAAATGCCTTCTGACAGTCTGCCGTCCACTCTTGCATTTCTTTAGCAATTCAGTGAGTAGAGCAGTTGCAGTGCTAAAACTTGGTTTGAATTTTTGATAAAATCCACTCAATCCCAGGAATTGCTCTTTTTATTGATGGTATAGGAAACTCCCCAGTTACCTTTGTTTTTTCATTCCATGGGACAATTTGTAAATATCCAATAACACGGCCCAGGAAGGTTACTTGGGCTTTGGCAAATTCATTTTTAGCCAAGTTTATCACCAAGCCTGCCTTTTGAAGTCAATGGAACAAGTCTGATAAATGTTACAAATGTTCCTTCCGTTTATGACTAAAAATCACCAGGTCATTTATGTACACGACACAGTTTAGTTTAGTCCGACAGTGATCTCATTTGTTCGTCTCTGAAATGTGGCTGGTGCATTTTTCATACCAACTGGCATGACTTTAAACTCATATAGTCCATTCTGCGTGACAAAAGCTGAAATCGTCTGAGCAAGTCCAACTTAATAATATGAGTAGCTTGACCTGCCTTTTCAACGCAGTCTTCCAGACGCTGAATTGGATGAGCATCAGTTTCTGTAACTGCATTGACTTTGCGATAATTCACACATAACTGTTGGGTACCATCTGGTTTGGGCACCATTACAAGTCACTCTAACTCATTTTGATTATGTTGTCTTGGAACATGTGTTCAATTTCCTTTTGAACCTGTGCCAACTTTAGAGGGTTATGCCTATAAGAATGTTGCTTAATTGGAACAGCATCTCCTTTATCTACATCATGCATGATTAGGTTACTACTTCCCAGCTGATTTCTACATATCTCCCCATGTGATTGTAATAACTCTTTCAGGTCATTTTGATTTTATTCGGGAAAATAACTCAACAATTTATCCCATTTTTTGACCGTTTCCTCATTGTCCAAATTTATTTGAGGAATGTGTAATTCAAAGTCCTCTGAATTTGGTTCCCCTCTCTGTGTTGTAACCAATTACACATTCTCCTCATGCTGTCCTTCCCTGTCAAAATACGTTTTTAGCATATTCACATGACGCATTGGGATTTCTTTCTGTCTGGAGTCCTAAGCAAATAATTCGCCTCACTCAACTTCCTTTTGACTTAACAAGGTCCACTGAACCTTGCTGTTAAATGTTCACCTGTCACTGGAAGTAACACCTTATCTTCGATTGCAAAACTGCGAACTTTTGATTTCTTGTCTGCTTCCAGTTTCATTGTATGCTGTGATACTTTTAAATGCTGTCTAGCCAACTACCCCGTTCTGCTTAATCACTTCCTAAAGTTTGACACATAGTCTAAATATGTGGTCTTTGAATTCTGACTTAGTAATTTCTCCTTAATCAATTTTAGCAGTCCTTCACTTCATGCCCAAACACTAATTCAAATGGACTGATTTTAGTCAAATCATTTGGTGCATCTCTGATTGCAAAAAGTACAAATGGAATTCCCTTATCCTAGTCATCTAGATATTCTTGACTATAAGTCCTCAACATGGTCTTGATTCTCTGTTGCCACCTTTTAAGCGCTCCCTAGGATTCTGGATGGTAGGCAGTAGATTTGAATTTTTTGTTCCTAAGCTATCCAGAACTTGAATACTTTTGAAGTGAAGTTTGACCCCTAGTCTGATTGTATGTCTGTCAGTAGTCCGTACTTTGTGAAAGATTTGAGTAATTCCTCTATAATCCTTTTAGCTGTGATGTTGTATAATGGAATGGCCTCTGGAAATCTAATGGACACATTCATTATTAATAACAAATACTGATTAGCACTTTTTGTTCCAGGTAGGGGTCCCATGCAGTCAATTAAGACTCTTATAAAAGGTTCCTCAAAAACATGCATAGAGACAAAAGCTGCAGGTTTTGTTACTGCTCTGGCTCCATCTCTCGGCTGTCTGTCTGTCTGTCTCTCTCTCTCTCTCTCTCTCTCTCTCTCTCTCTCTCTCTCAGTGCCCCCCGTCTGTCTGTCTCTCTTTCCCCCACCCCCCCTTAATCCTGGTTCCTTGTCTTTTGCCTTTAACTCAAGCTGCTTCATTTCAATTGAATTTTAGCCATCGCTAGAGATTTTGATGGCCTTTGCAGCAAATTTAAAAGCTAAGCTGTTACTAAAATTACCTCTCCTTTCCCCATGGAAGGAGGCAGCTCCAGCTTCTCTGCTAATTCCAGCAGCTAGGCCTCAATCACTTTTGCAAAACCCACCAAGTCATTTCTTCCACCCCCAGAAAACTATTGGAAAGAGCCTTTGCTTTCCTAAGCACGGTTTAAACTAACTGAATTTAAACACCCAGAACAAAGGGCACTAATACCTACTACTTGCTGCCTTGTACTCCAACAACCCTAATCCCAAACTACAGCTAGAGAACAAATCCTGCAATGAGCTTCCAGCCTGTTGTGGACTAGGCCAGACCCCTCAAAACATTTCAAGAATGTAGCCCAGACCCTAACTTTGCTAGTTGTTTTAAGCAGGTGTAAGGTTGATAATCCAGGAGAGATGCTGCTGGTCAGATCACTCTGTTTTAAACAAAACAGAATTAATTTACAAAATTACTGAATGGAGCACAAACAAAATAGAACAGAATACAGAATAACTTAACCTATCCGAAAATTCAACAGATCATCCCAATTTAATGACGCTGTTCCCAATACTTGCAACAAATCCCATAAACACCCCTTACACGAAAATCAAATACAAGGTCTTACAGGATAGAAGCCAGAGGAAGAATACCAGCCTAGACTTGCTTCTTTGGGTCCAGGAGCTTTAAAACATGCTGCTAAAAGCCAAACCAAACCAGAGAAAAACTGCGCTGGGAGAACTGGTCACTCGCCTTTCATTGTACAAGTTTGTTTTTCAAAAGCTTGAAAGCCTGTTGCCTGAGGTAGTATCTGTTAGCTATGATCAAACTAGCCCAAAAACCCTTCAACTTAGAATTTGTTACCCCTCTGGAAAAAAAAGCTGACAACATAACCTTGTTAACAGAACAGCTTTACCACAGTTAGCACATGTCTTTTAAACATTTCTCCCTCCACCCCTCCTGCACCCTGGACCTTGAACCTTGGTCCCTGAGAAAGTGACCCTTCCATCCTGAGAGTAAGCTTAATGCTTGCCACTCTATCCAAGCCATTCACAGTCTTTTAAACTTCTATCAGTTCATCCCTCAATCTTCTGCATTGCAGTGAAAACAAACCCTGTCTATCTAATCTTTCTTCATAGCTAAAATCTCCCATACCAGGCAACATAATGATAAACAGAGCTTTGAGAAGATTTGTAGCTCAGGTTGAGGTTCAGTGTACAGTGTATCACAATGTATTCAAAAAGAATAGGCACCCAATGAACATAGTTCGCCGGTTTCTCAGCAACGAACCCAAATGAGCAGACAAAATGCATCCAGAAACCCGAGTCAGTCTCCCCAACGTCAAAGACATCTTGGAAATGACTGCCAGACTACACAGACCTTTGGCAGCATCATGGGAGCCCACAAACCCACCAACTTACTGAAACAGCAGTTAATGAACTTGAAGGACCCTATACAGACAACAAGCAAAATTAATGTCATTTCACGATACCGTGCAAGAACTGTAACAAACATTACATTGGACAAACAGGCAGACAATTAGCCACCAGGATACCATGAATATCAACTAGTCACAATACGACATGACCCTCTCATTAGTGTCCTTAAATGCAGATAAGGAAGGACACCACTTTGACTGGGACAACACATCCATCCTAGGACAAGCCAAACAGAGACATGCACAAGAATTCCTAGAAGCATGACATTCCAACCGGAACATCTATCAACAAGCACATTGACTTAGACCCCATTTACCACCCCCTGTGAAAAAGAACATGAAATGACATCACCAACCCAAACATATAAATAGAAAGTAGGAATCATCAGCAGTGCTTTGTCCGGAGTCTGACTGAAGATGTTACCTAGTATGGTGACGAAACGTCTGAAAATGAACCTTCCAGCACAGCGAGTAAACCTACATCGATCGTGATAAACATTTTCTGTATCCTCTCCAAAGCATCCTTGTCAGATACCAGAAATGCATAACCAGATACAGAACTGGCTTAGTCATTGAAGGCAGAGGGTAGCGACAGAAGAATGCTTTTCAGAATGGAGCATTGAGACTAGTGGTGTTCCACAGGGATCAGTGCTTGGACCTGTGCTGTTCATGATCTACACAAATGATTTCAAGGAAAGCGTGGCTAATTAGTAATTTTGCGGATGATACAAAGATTGGTGGAGTTGTAGATAGTGAGGAGGATAGTCAGGGGATACTGCAGGATATAGATTAGTTGGAGCATGGACAGAAAAATGGCAGATGGAGGTTAATCTGGACAAGTGTGAGGTGATGCATTTTGGAAGATCAAGTACAGATGAAAATTATACAATGAAGCCTGTATCAGTTTGCCCAACGGACCTTGCCAAAGGACTTACTGAAGTCCATGTAGACAACAACTGCTATTCCCTCATAAATCACCATCTTCACCTCCTCAAAAAACCTGATCAGGTTATTGAGGCATGACCTCCCCTGCTGTCTCTTGCGAAAAAGTCTATTTGCTTCAAAATGCAGATCGTTCTTGTCCCTGACCATCTTTTTCAATAATTTCCCTACTCTTAATGTGAGACTCAGAGGCCTGTAATTTTCTGGAATATCCCTGCAACCCTTCTTAAATAATTGGACAGCATTGGCTATTCTCCAGTCTTCTGGGACCTCACTTATGGCCAAAGAGAATGCAAAGATATCTTTATGCTCCAGCAATTTGTTCTCTTGATTCCCTCAATATTCTGGGATCGACCTCATCAGGACCTAGGGACCTGTCCTGATGAAGGGCTTATGCTTGAAATGTCGATTCTCCTGTTCCTCGGATGCTGCCTGGGCTGCTGTGTTTTTCCAACACCACACTCCTAACTCTGATCTCCAGCATCCGCAGTCCTCACTTGCCGCTCTGGGGACTTATCTGCCTTAAAAGCTATTGAGATGCACATCTCTTCCATTTTATGAGCAACTTAGCTTAGAAATTAATCACTCCCCTACCCTGAGATCATGCAACACCAATATAGTGTACCCTTACCCTTGGTAAATACAGACACAAGATATTCATTTAGGATATTCCCTTCCCTTTTCAGGCTTCACACATAATTCCCTCCTTTGCCCTTAAGTGGACCAACCCTTTGCTTGGCTACCCTCTTGCTTTTTATGTGCATAAGAAGCCTTGGGATTTCCCTTCAATCCTGTTTGCTAAGGATTTTTCATAACCCTTTTTTACTTTCCTAATTTCTTGCTTAAGTTCTTTCCTCCTTTGCTTATCGAGAAGAACTTCAGTTATCAGTATTTCGTTCAGATAATCGAATGCCGGATAACACAGTTTAGCCGAGCATCGGGACCTTTCAATCTTGCCGGATAATCCTATTTTCGGATAATCGAATGCCAGATAATCGAGGTTTCTCTGTATATTTCAAGGGCTTTGTCAGTTCTCATCCTCCTAGACCTTACAAATGCTTCCTTTTTCTTTTTGACCAAGGTCATAACATCTTTGATCACACAAGGCTCACATAACTTGCCATACCTATCCTTCGTTCTTAGAGGAACATGCCACTCCTGAACTCTTATCAACTGCCATTTGAAATACTCTCCCTCGTCCGATGTGGACTTGCCCTCAAACAGCTGTCTTCATGCAAAATTTTCCAGTTCCAACCTAATATTGTTTTGGTTCTCTTTCCCCCAGTTTAACACATTCACCCAAGGACTGCTGTTATCCCTATCCATGAGTATCTTGAAACTCATGATATTATGGTCACTACTCCCAAAATACTCCCCCACTGAAACTTCACTCACTTGGCCACGCTCATTGCCCAAAACCAGGTCCAATATAATCCTTTGCCTGGTTGGACTGTTTACTTACTATATCAAGAAACCTCCTGAATGGTTCTTACAAATTCTGCCCCATCCAAGCCCCTGACACAAATTGAGTCCCAGTTAATATAGGGGGAAGTTAAAATCACTCATAACAGCCCTGTTGTTTTTACATCTTTCCAAAATTTATCTATATCTTCTCCTCATTCTCAGCATTGTGATTTCACCTTTACTAGAGAAGAAGGTTGAGAGGTGACTTCATAGAGACATATAAGATAATCAGAGGGTTAAATAGGGTGGACAGGGAGAGCCTTTTACCAAGAATGGTGACAGCGACCATGGGGGGGCATAGCTTTAAATTGAGGGTTGATAGATATAGGACAGATGTCAGAGGTAGTTTCTTTACTCAGAGAGAAGTAAGGGTATGGAATGCTTTGCCTGCAACGGTAGTAGATTCGCCAACTTTAAGTACATTTAAATCATCATTGGACAAGCATATGGACGTACATGGAATAGTGTGGGTTAGATGGGCTTCAGATTGGTATGACAGGTTGGCGCAACATCGAGGGCGGAAGGGTCTGTACTGCGCTGTAATGTTCTATGTACTCCTGACTTTTACCCATATTGCCTCACTACACAAGTCCTTTGTAAGCTCCTGCACTACAGCTGAGAAATACTATGTTAACAGTGTTGTGACTCCCAGTCTCCTTTACATCCCTTCAATGCGAAAAATCTAAATCCTGAGACGTTCAGCTGCTAGTCTTGACCCTCTTACAGCCAAGTCTCTGTAGTTGCAATTCTGCCATTGTTTCAAATACTAACCAAAGCTTTCAGTTCATCTACTTTATACTTCTCGCATTGAAACACACATTTCAGACCACCTCCCCTGCTCTTTTCAGTAACATTTTCCTGCCGGTTCTTGTTCTTCGTCATAATTGCCTTGATTTCTACCTTCTCCTTCAATTTTGGCATCTACTGTCCTACTCCTTTGATTTCCAAGCCTCGGCCACATTAGTTAAAACCATCCTAACCACTCTTCAAAGACATCAGACCCAGTCCTGTCCAGCTGTAACCTGTCCAGTTTGTACAGGGACAACTTCACCCACAACTGGTCCCAATGTTCCACGAATCTGAAACCCTCCCCCTCACACCCAGATTACTTCACAGTTTTCTCTTTGCATGATTTAGATGTTTTACTTCTCAAGTCCAAAAGGACTTTTGTTTGCTTAGCAGATACTAGTGGAAAACAGTTCAGGAATTTTAAATAAATCCACAACAGTTATTACTTAACTGACCACTATGGAGTTCGCGTTATTTCCTCACTTGTATGAAGTTCTGAGAACTTGGACAGTTTTCTACAACAGCAAAGTTTTTGGATCATCTGGTGTCTCTAGGGGTACTGTGAGAGTTTAATGGTTAACCATGTGCAGATAAACAATACGTCATTGATAATTGTACTGAAAACAATTACCCTTTCGGCCAATGACTTGAAAAGCTATCTGGAATTGAGTAGAGGGAAATATCCATTTATTCTGATGCTAGAATATTTGCATAATCAAAGTAAGCCCTTCCATTACAGCCCGGGACATTTGAATGATGAAAAAGAACTGTTTGGATATGTGTCCTGAATTTTACAATCCTTCTCACATTGAGCATTTATTATCATTGACCAAAACATTGTTCATTGCCATTCCTGAGGAGTGCCTCTTCTCTAAATGTAACAGTCCAACAAGAAGCCAAGGGACAGATAAGAATCAATAACTGGGGAACTTTATATACTGTATCTTCCAATCAATACTTTCACAATCCTCTGAATTGTGCAAAGAGGTATTGTACTTGAGGAATTCCAGTAACATGTTTTGGTTTAAAATTCTGAAAGATAGAGATAAAAAAATTCATTATAATCTTGAGATTTTTACCTATTTGATATGAAAACATTTTAGAGTTAATTTATATGAAATTTCAAAATTTGCTGGTTAAACGCATTCTTCAGAAAACTTATACTAGAATTGTGATGTTAATTCTGTTTCTCTTTCCACAGATGCTGCCATAGTTTCTCCAGAATTTTCTGTGCTTTTTTCAGATTTCCAGCATCCAGCATAATCAAAAGATGAGGTGCTGTTCCCTGAGTTTATGTTGAGCATCATTAGTAAGAAGGCAAAGATGGAAAGGCTAGACTGGGAGTGGAGAATTAAAATGAGTATGACCAGAAATTCATGATCATATTTGTTGAAGGAAAGAGGGTGTTCCAGAAAGTATTGATGCAATCTGTGCTTCATCTCCCAAACAGAGTAAACTGTGTCATTTACGGTGAATTAACTGTACCAAATTGAGAGGAATATAAGTCAATTCCTGTCTTTTCTGTAGCATGGTTCCATGAACAGTTTGCCATTTATCAGGTGTCACAAAAAAAAGCAAATTTCCAGACCATCCTTACCATTGCCTTCCAAGCAATAACGTTGCATTGTTTTTTTTTCACAGTCGTAACCAGCTGACAACATTACCTGGACACGTCTGCAGTCTCCCTTTAAAAGTTCTAATTGCAAGTAACAACAAGCTAATATCGGTACCAGAGGAAATAGGGTTACTACGACAATTAACAGAACTTGTAAGTACCAAATAATCTGTTAGATAATACAGATGTATGAGAAATAACCAATAGGAAAGACAATACTGTTCCATCAGTCTCTCTTATTACTTGAACATCATGAGAAATGCTCCCTAAAAAACTTGATTTCAGATTTCTGTTAGATTTGTAAATTGGTTTAGAACATAGAAATATATTGCTCAGTATAGGCTCTTCAGCCCTCGATGTTTGTGCCAACCTTCTATCCTACTAAGATCAGACAAACCTACATACCCTTCATTGTGCTATCTTCCATGTACCTGTCCAAGAGTCGCTTAAATGTCCCTAATGTACCTGACTCTACTATCACTGTTGGTAGTGCATTCCACCACTGAGTAAAGAATCTACCTCTGACATCTCCCTTAAACCTCCTCTCCAATTACTTTATGCCCCCCTCATGATAGATATTTCTACCATGGAAAAATGTTTCTGTCTGTTAACTCTTATCTATGCCCCTCAATATCTTGTGCATCAAGTCACCTCCAATCCTCCTTCGCACCAATGGGAAAAGCCCCAGCCCTCTCAATCTTTCTTCATAAGGCATGCCCTACAGTCCAGGCAGCATCCTGGTAAATCTTCTCAGCACCCTCTCTAAAACTTCCACATATTTCCTATAATGTGGTGACCAGAACTGAATGCATTATTCCAAGTGTGGTCTAACCAGGACTGTACAGAACTGCAGCATAACAGCACACCATAGATGTAAGCCTGACCCGTCTGTAATTCCCAGGATTATCCCTACTTTCCTCCTCGAACAACAGAATAACATTTGCCACCCTCCAATCATCTGGCACTACTTCAGTGAACAACGAGAATGCAAAGATCATCACCAAAGGTGCAGCAATCTTTCCCTCGCTTCCTGTAGTAACTTAGGGTTATCCCATCTGGCTCAGGGTTTTATCTATCCTTACGTTTTTCAAAATTTTCAGTGCGTCCTCCTTCCTAACATCAACCTATTCTAGCATATCAGTCTGTTTTATACCGTCCTCAGAAATGTCAAGGTCCCTCTCAGTCGTGAATACTGAAGCAAAATATTCATTAATGACCTCCCCACTTCCTCCAACTACAGGCGCAAGTTCCCTCCACTATTCTTGATCGGCCCTACCTTCACCCTGGCCATCGTCTTGTTCCTCACGTAAGTGTAGAGTGCCTTAGGGTTTTCCTTAATCCTACCCGCTAAAGCTTTTACATGCCCCCTTCTAGCTCTCCTAATTCCATTCTTCAGATCCTTCCTAGCTACCTTGTAAGCCTGTAAAGCCCTATTTCATCCTTACTTCCTTAACATTTCCAAAATTTGTCTCCCAGTCTGCTGCTCAGTATCTTGGCTTGGAAAGGGTGGACGCTAGGAAATTGTTTCCGTAAGGCGAGGAGACTAGGACCCGTGAACACAGCCTTAGAATTAGAGAGGGTCAATTCAGAACAGAAATGCGGAGACATTTCTTCAGCCAGAGAGTGGTGGGCCTGTGGAATTCATTGCCACAGAGTGCAGTGGAGGCCGGGATGCTAAATGCCTTCAAGGCAGAGATTGATAAATTCTTGATGTCTCAAGGAATTAGGGGCTACGGGGAGAATGCAGGTAAGTGGAGTTGAAATGCCCATCAGCCATGATTGAATGGCGGAGTGGACTCGATGAGCCGAATGGCCTTACTTCCACTCCTATGTCTTATGGTCTTAACTCCATTGCTATTGGGGAGGCCTGTAAAAAACTGACTGCTCCTTTCCTGTTTCTGACTTCCACCCATGCTGACTCTGTGCACAAACCCTCCTTGATGATCTCCATTTTTGCAGCTGTGATACTATCCCTGATTATCAATGCCACTCCTCCATCCCCCCTATTCTTTTTGAAACATCTAAACTCTGCAACATCCAACAACCAGTCCTGCCCTTGTGATCCAAGTCTCCATAATGGCCACAACATCATAGTTCCAAGTACTGATCCATGGTCTGAGTTTGTCACCCTTATTCCTGATACTTAAGTCATAGAGATGTACAGCACGGAAACAGACCCTTTGGTCCAACTCATCCATGCCGACCAGATATCCTAAATTAATCTTGTCCCATTTGCCAGCACTTGGCCCATATCCCTCTAAATTCTTCCTATTCATATACCTATCCAGATGCCTTTTATATGTTGTAATTGTACCAGGCTCCGCTACTTGGCCTGGCATACTACTTGCATTAATATAGATATACTTCAACCCATTGCACTGACTGCACCTTTGCATCTATCAAGTGCCTATCCCTCCTCACAGACTCTGCATGCTGTATATGGCTGTTCACTACCTATTCCATTATTTGATCCGTAGGTCAGGTTTCCACCCTCCTGCCAAACTTGTTTAAACCCTCCCAAAGAGCTCTAACAAATGTCCCTCCAGGATATTGGTGCCCCTCCAGTTCAGGTGCAACGCGTCCTTCTTGTACAGGTCCCACCTTCCCCAGAAGGTATCCCAAGATTTATTTTACATTCTTTAATTATATAAAAAGGAACAGAGGAGCCAAAGTGAGCATAGGCTCCTTACAGACTAGACTAGTGCATCATAATGGACAACCAGGGAATGGCAGAGGAGTTGAATCAAAACTTTGGATCAGTCTTCACAGTCGAAGGCACTAATAGTATTCCAAAATTCCTAAATAATCAAGGGCTAAAGGACGCAAGGACATAAATCCACTAACAGTCACTCGGGAAAAGGGCTTGGCAAACTCATGAGGCTAAAGGACGATAAGTCCCCTGAGACATGATGGGATGCATCTTAGGATATTAAAGGAAGTAACAACAAAGATAGTGGATGCATTGGTAGGAACTTTCTAGGAATCCTTAGATTCTGGAAAAGTTCCAGGGAATTGAAAAACTGTCACTGAAACACTGGCATTGAAAAAGGGACATAAACAATAAAAAGTAACTATAAGTTGGTCAGTTTAGCGTCTTACTGGAAAAAGTGGAAATCTATTCTAAAGGATGTAATAGCAGAGCATTTAGAAATGCCTAATATGATCAAGAAGAGTCAGCATGACTTCATGAAGGGAAATTTATTATAATTCATTTGAGGACATGACCAACAAGACTGATAAAGAGGAAGCCAGTGGATTTTCATATTTTTGGATTTTCATAAGACATTTAATGAAGTACTACATATTAGGCTACTTAATCTGATACGAGCCCATGGTGTTCAATGTAGTATATTCTGGATGGGAGTTA
Organism: Hemiscyllium ocellatum; assembly: GCF_020745735.1. NCBI lineage: Eukaryota > Metazoa > Chordata > Chondrichthyes > Orectolobiformes > Hemiscylliidae > Hemiscyllium > Hemiscyllium ocellatum. Next base: position 32,517,570 of record NC_083413.1, read on the forward strand.
TATTAGATGTAGTATGTTAGACAGAAAATTGGCTAACTAATAGAAGTCAGAATTGAGATAAGGGGGGCATTTTCAGCTCTGCATCCTGCAACAAGTGGTGCACCAGAGAGATCAGTGCTGGGACCACAGCTATATGTAATGTAGTTGAATGACTTGGATGAGGGAAGTGAATGTATTTAGTCAAGTTTGCGGGTGAAATAAAAATAGGTGGGAAGGTGGGTGGTGAGGATGACATCAAAGAGCACGAGGACCATAATTTTAAGGTAAAAGGCAGCAGGTCTCAAGAGGGTATGAGAAAACACTTTTCACCCAGCGGATGGTGGTGGTCAGGCTTGCACTACCTAGGAGGAGAGTTGAGGCAAGTAACTCGTAGCCTTTTAAAAAATATTTAGACAAACATTTGAAATGTCATAACATTCCAGGCTATGGACCTATTGCCGGAAAGTGAAACTAGGGCAGATTTTGTGTAACTTTGATGCAGACCAAAGGCCTCTTCTGTATTTCAGAATGCTATGATTCTCTGAGTTTAGAGTGAAAGAGACAGATTAAGTGAGTGAGCAAAAACTTGTCAGATGGGATACCATTTTGGAAAACATGAAGTTATGCAATTTGTTGGGAAGAATAGAGAAGCTTAATATGATTTGAATAGAGAAAGTCTGCAGAAAGGTACAGAACATAGGAATTCGAGTGTCTTTGTGCATGGATCTCCAAGAAAAGCATCCAAGTTCAGCAGGTGATAAGGAAAGCAAATAGTAAGTTGTCCTTATTTCAGATGGAATGGAATTCAAAAGTGGGGAGATTTTTCTGAAACTATGCAAGGCACTAATCAGATCATCTAAGCACTTTGGACTCTTCATCTGAAGAAAGATACATACTGGAATTGGGGGCAGTACAGAGAAAGTTTATTTGAGTGATACTAGGTACGGAGGGACTGTCTTATGAGTAGCGATTGAGTAGATTGGTCCTGTCTTCGTTAGAATATTAATTAAAATGAGGCAACATGAGTGAAATATCCAAAATGCTTTGGGCCTTGACGGTAATTGCAGAAAGATTTATCTTGTGGGAGCATCTAGCACCAGAGGGCATAATCTCAGAATAAGGTTTTACAAAAGTAAGACAGATGAGGAGAAATATCATTATTCAGTGATTTTGAATTTGTGGAATTCTTTACTGCTGAGGTCTGCTGAGACTGTATCATTTAGTATATTCCAGTCTGACATTTTAAATCAGTAATGGAATCAAGGAATATGGGAAGATGGCAGGAAGTGGAGTTTTGGGTCATCAGGTTAGTTATGAGTTCATTGATTTTCAGAGCAGACTTGATGGCCTACTTCTGTTCCTTTATCGTATGGTCATATCTGAATTGATGTTTCCAGAAGTTGTTGTTATTTCAAATAGAATAGTCATTTATTGTCACTTTTTTTTTACAAATAGTGAAAAATGTTAAAGCTAACATGAAATGAAGTCGAAGATAAAATAAGTTCTCAGCAGAGTTCTACTCCCATGTTTTTGTTATTGAATTCTGAGATAATTTAATAGAATTAATTAGACCCAAGCGATGTAGAAAATTCCACCAATCTTTGAGATGTCAACTTGTATTTAATAATCTAGTACTAAACTGATCATAATGTTTGAAAATAGATTATTTGCCTATAACTTCACTAGGGGCGGACATTAAATACTGGCTTTGCCAGTCATATTCACATTGTGTGAATGGTTGAATGAATAAGATTTTAACTGTATATAGACAAGAATGGAATGAGATGCCTTCATATATGAAGCATTGCCAGAGCTGAATGACATACTTTTGAATCTGTCAAATTGATAATAATGTTAACATTTGGCAATGAATTTTCGATTGGTGTTTATTGAAGATTTCAAAATGTGAAGAAACCTGCTATGCGGTTTTATTTTTGTCCATCACAAATATCATGTTTCAGTAACAGGTCTTTTCCTGCTGACTGAATTGCTGAACAACATGAAGGAAACCACATTGACCTTCGGCATCAGAATTTGTTTTGGCCAGTTAGTTGCAAATTAACCTCAAGATGTTAAAGTAACACGGGGTCTTAGAGGGCACACCATTAGGAGTAGAAGACCACGTTGTAAAGTGACTAGGTTTAATTCCCTGTCCTAATAAAACAGTACACCCTCCACAATTAATTCACATTAAAGCTGTAAATCTGCAAAAAAAGGGGCATATGCTAGAATCATACAGTTTACTCTCCATCCATGAAATGAAAATCCGAGTTTATGTAATTGGTGTATTTGTTTGCCATTAATGACAGGTTAAAAATAACTAATATTTCAGTTGTTTTGTGTTTTTTGATGACCAAACAAGGGAAATGAATAAGACATGGATGATGTACTCTCGTAGCAGAAATTAATAGTTGAAATTAAAACTACTTAATAGACTATACATTATCAAATAAAGCTAGACAATTCCACAATGAGTAGATTGTATTCAAGCACTTTAGTCCTGTAACAGTACAGTCTTGAATGGTGATGGACAGTTAAACATCAAACCACAGACGCTATCTTGCAACACATCCCCCTTTTCAATGACTTGGAGTCTAGCAGTCAGAGCAAAAGAGTATGTTAATGTAGTATTCATAAGCATCTTAAACCATGTTATGATTTCCAGAAATAGTATGCAATGACTGCTGCAAAGATGTTGGATCCTGACGATATCCAGGTTGTGCTGCTGGCGAATAAAGTTGCAGAACTGTCCTGTCCTTACCCAAACTAATCCCGTAGAACTACAACACTGAATCTAGCCACTAATGTGGAAAATTTAGGACAAATTTAATCCAACCAATTACAATCCTACCTGTCCACATTCAATCATAGGCAAAGTGATGGACAGTGACATTAACAGTGCTACCAAGGGGCAATTACAGTAGTCTCCTCTTTGTTACTCACCTTGGGTTTCACCAGGCTCACTTGATTCGAGATTTCAGTAGTCATATTCCAAATATGCCAAAAGACTCCATTCCAGAGTTGAGAGTAACTGGTTTTAACATCAAAGCTGCATTTGACCAGATTGCAACATGAAGAATCCCCAGCAAAGTTGAAGTTGAAGTTAAAGGGAACCAGTGGAAAATATCTTTGGTTGTTGGAACAATACCAAGCATGAAGAAGATTGTGGTGTATAAGATTGTAAAACAGAGAATATATAGCAAACGTTTACAGTGTGATGCAACTGAAATTATATCTTGAAGAAGACCCAGATTGTTTGTTATGTCTCTCATCTTTTAGAATGATTTGGAGATGCCGGTGTTGGACTGGGGTGTACAAAGTCAAAAATCACACAACACCAGGTTATAGTCCAACACGTTTAATTGGAAGCATTAGCTTTCAGAGCGCCGCTCCTTCATCAGGTGGTTGTGGAGGACACTATTGTAAGGCGCAGAATTTATAGCAAAAGTTTACAGTGTGATGTAACTGAAATTATACACTGAAAAAAGCTTGTTTGTTGGTTGAGTCTTTCATCTGTTCAAATACCATGATAGTTTCACTTCTTTCATATGTAAATTACAAAACATTTTTTAAAAGTTACATTCTCAGGTTAACTGTAACAATTGGTGTTAACCAGATAATAAGTTGAAGGATAAAAGCAAATTACTGCGGATGCTGGAATCCGAAGCCAGAAGAGAAAGTGCTGGAAAATCTCAGCAGGTCTGGCAGCATCTGTAAGGAGAGAAAAGAGCTGGCGTTTTTGAGTCTAACTGACCCTTTGCCAAAGCTTTAAAAAAGGGAGAAATAGGGAGGTATTTATACTAGGCTCAGAGAAGGTGCGTCATAGCTCCAGAAGCAAAGGTAGCAATAAAGAGGTGATAATGACAGGGCATAGAGAGATTTTGGCAGCTTAGGAGCTGTGAATGACCAAGGCTGAAGTCAGTGCTATGTGACAAAATATGTGGGGGATGGGTGAAGCAGAGGCAAAATGGGGAAGAGGAGAGGAAATAGGTGATGAAAGAGTGGGGAGGGAGTGAAAGAGAGACAATCAATCAAGAAGTAGCTCTCATTTCTTGATTTCTCTCTTTTTCTCGCTCCGCACTTTCATCATCATTTTCCTCTCCTCTTCCCCATTATGCCTCTGCTTCACCTGTTTCCCCCCCCACCATTCCCCACCTATTTTGTGACATAGCACCGGCTTCAGCCTTGGTCATTCACAGCTCCTAATCTCTCTCTGCACAATCATTATCACCTCTTTATTGCTACCTTTGCTTTTGGAGCTATGACGCACCTTCTCTCAACCTAGTATAAATACCTCTCTATTTCTCCCTTTTTTTAAGCTTTGACAAAAGGTCAGTTAGACTCGAAACATCAGCTCTTTTCTCTCCTTACAGATGCTGCCAGACCTGCTGAGATTTTCCAGCATTTTCTCTTTTGGAATAAGTTGAAAGTGTTAGCCCCCTGTGTTCCCTATCTGTGCCATAATGTTTAGACTGATTTTAATCTAAAAAGTGAGTTAACAGAGTCTTAAATGAAATCATGCAGTTTTTGAGCAAAGTACACTGTAACTCTGCAAGTACAAATTCACCCCACAGGCGTACATGTATATGTGTGCATGTGGGTTTGTTTGTCTGTCTGTCTGTCTGGAGTGGAGGTGTTGTGTGTAAGTGTAGGTGTCTAAGACTGTGAGGGAGTGCATGTGTGAGTGGTAGGAGTGTGTGTGTGTCTGGGGTGGGGAGTTGAGAGTGTCTGTCAGATTGAGTGTGTGTGTGAGTGTAGAGTGGTCTAAGTCTGTGAGAGGATGCATGTGAGAGTGTGGGGATGTGTGTGAATGTCTGTGTGTGTGTCTGTGTATACTTGTATTCGTGTGTAGGAGTGCCTGTGTGTGTGTGTGTATAGTGCAGTGGTGGTCACCTGTAGTGTGACATGAACCCAAGGTCCTGGTTGAGTCCCTCCCTATGGGTACAGTACTTAGCTATCAACCTATACACAGCCACTTTTCGCTGCTGCCTGTCCCAAAGTCCGCCTTAGAGGATGGTCACCTGGAGGTCAGAAGTCAAATGTCCTGGACTGCTGAAATGTTCCCCAACTGGGAGGGAACACTCCTGTCTGTTGTGCGGTGCCCATTCATCTGTTGCTGTAGCCTTTGCTCAGTTTCCCCAATGTACCATGCCTCAGGGCATCCTTGCCTGCAACATATAAGATAGACAATTTCGGCTGAGTCCCGTGAGTATCTGCCATGTACACAGTGGGAGGTGTCCCCACGTGTAATGGTGGTATCCATGTCCACACTCTGACACATCTTGCAACGCCTACCGTGACAAGGTTGTATGGAGTTGTCCTGAAAGCCAGGTAGCTTGCTATGATCAACGATCTGTTTGAGGTTTGGTGTTGTTTAAAGGCAAGCAATGGAGGTGTGTGGAAGGTCTTGACGAGGTGATGATCATCCTCATTGATAATGTGTTGCAGGTCATGAAGAACGTGGCATAGTTTTATTGCTGTGGGGTCACTTGTAGTGTGACGTGAACCCATGGTCCTGGTTGAGGCCATCCCTATGGGTACCGAACTTGACTGTCAGCGTTTGCTTGGCCACTTTGCATTGAAGCCCGCCTTGGAGAATGGTCACCCGAATGTCCAAGGTCGAATGTTTTGGACCGCTGAAGTGTTCTCCGATTGAGAGGGAACATTCCGAAACATATTAAAACAGTTATCGCCTAAGGCCAAGCCCTACGCATAGACAGGATCTGTTCAGATGAGGAGGAACGTGACAGGCTATCTGGAAGTACTCAAGGATGCCACCGTAAGAACGGGGTACAATGTTCAACACCTCGATTGCAAGTTCCAATAAGCGAGAAAACGTAATGACCTCCTCAGGAGACAGACATGACTACAACCGACAGGGCACCCTTCGTTGTCCAGTACTTCCCAGGAGCTGATAAAATATGCCTTGTTCTTTGCAGCCTGCAACACATTATCAGTGAGGAAGAGCACCTCGCCAAGACCTTCCCCATGCCTCCACTTCTAAAAGATGTGAGACATGTTCATTTTAAAAGATGAGAGACTTAACAAACAATCCAGGTCTTTTTCAATACATAATTTCAGTTACATCACACTGTAAACTTTCGCTATAAATTCTATGCCTTACAAACTTATATTTCACAACCACCTGATGAAGGAACAGCGCTCGAAAAGCTAGTGCTTCCAAATAAACCTGTTGGACTATAACCTGGTGTTGTGCAATTTTAACTTTTACATCCCAGTCACCTGGCACTGGCACCTCCAAAGCATGAAGAAAATTGGTTTGGATTGTGAGGCTGATTCGCTTAATCCGAGGATATCACTACAGGATTATTCGAGCACCAGCTTCATCTTCTGCTTCATCAATGACTTTCCATTCTGTGTTAGATCATAGGTGGGGATATTCAATAACTATAGCACCATGTTCAGTAAAATTTGCAACTCTTTAGATACTGAAACACACAGAGACAATGCTGGTAAAACTCAGGATATCTCACAGCATCTGGAGAGAAAGAAACAGGATTACTATTTTGAGTCTCGTATGACTCATCATTATAAATGAGAACTTGAAATGTTAACTCTGTTTCTGTCTCCACAGACACTGTCAGATTGACTGAGTTTCTCCAGCATTCTCTGTTTGATTCAGATTTCCAGCAACTGCAGTATTTCACGTTTACACTTATATTCTAAAGTAGTTCATGTCCTGATACAGTAACACTTAAACAACATTTAGGTATGGACTCATCAGTAAGTTTTTTTTAGTTACTCATGAAACATGGGCATCTCTGGCTGGGCCATTATTTATTGTCCATCATTGGCAATCATATTGCTGTGGATCTAGTGAACAGACATGTAGGCCAGACCAGACAAGGATGGCAGTTTCCTTCCCTAGTTTTTCTGACAATCGCCGACAGTTTTGTGGTCACCATTAGACCCTTACTGCTAATTTCTTTATTGAATTCAAATTCTACCATGGTGGGATTTGAACCTGGGTCCCCAGAACATTAGCTGAGTTTCTGGATTAATAGTCTAGTGATAATACCATTGGGCCATTGCATCCCTGACACTATCTTTCTAGAAAACAACCATATCCAACACCAGAAAATCTAACCATCTCTCCTTGATAGTCATTGGCATTGCCCTCACTGATTTTGTCTCTTTCAGCATCCTTTGGGTTGTCATTGACCAGAAGCTGAACTGAATAAACCACAAAAGTATTGTGGCCACAGAGCAGTTCAGAGTCTAGAAATGATGTGGCAAGTAACTCATCCTCACTGCCCTAAAACCAGTCATCCATTTATAAGACATTAAGTTAGAAATATGTTGGAATGCTATCTACTTGTCTGGATGAAAGCAGCTTCATCAACACTCAGGAGAAAAATACCATCCTGGAAAGTGCAACCTTCCTGATCGGCAGCCCAATCACCACCATAAATGTTCAATTGCTGCACTATTGTTGTGCAGTGGACCCAGTGTCTTTGATCTACAGTGCATGACATATTGCAGCAAGGCACCTCTTAAACTGGCTCTTCTGGATGACAGAGATCACAAAGGTGGCAGAGCCGTGGGGATATTGCTACTTGCAACTTCCACTCCAAGTTGCGCACATCTTGGTCAGGAACTTTGTTCAAATACTGTTGCTTAGGCAAAACCTGGAATTCCACCCCCATAGTACTCTGAATGAAGTGATTTCAGAAAGCAGCTCACCTTCAGTTTCCCAAAGGTCGTGAGTGCTGGTCTTGCCTGTGATACCCACGTCCCTGAAATGAAGATATTTTTTAAAAGATCTGCTGAGGTAAATTATTTCTCAACTTCCATTCATTTATCTTCAGCAAAAAAATTGTTTTTATTCAGATTCACATGAGCAGCACCTATGCTATGAAAAAAAAAGTCAGATAATAAATATTGTTGTGTTGCTTCTTTGACCTCTTTGGTGTCCATTTGCCTGTCTAGTTACATCAAGATCCATGTTGGTCTAACTTTTTCTTTATTGTTCTTTTGGTTCTACATTACCTCTCAATCTTATCTTGTCTATAATTAACTACTGTTTGATTCCATTGATCTTGTGTTTGTGGTGAAACAAATATGGCAGATACTGGGAATATGAAATAAAAGCAGTCATTCCTGAAAACATTCAGCATGGAAGGCAGCGTTTGTAAAGAGACACCAGTAATGGTTGAAGTCATCTAGAAACTACTGTATTAGCATTTTAACAGATTTTAAGTAATAACTGCCAGTGAAATTGGGGAGGATCAGTGATATCAGAAAAAGGGCAATGGGGAATGTCTGTGATAGGGTGGAGAGTAGGTGACTGTTAGGAATAGTGCATGGCCAAAGTGAATGATAGTGCAAAGATGAGTGAACAAAAAATATCGAATGCTACCAGAGAAAGTGTATATTGTACAACAGCATGTTAAACAAAATGGAAAGCTTGGAAAATGTGCTTGCAGCAGAAGGCTTCTAGGCTTGAGAATGTGGAGGGCAGTAAGGAGAACTCACTTGGCCTCTGCCAAAATTGGATCCTCCCCACAATCACCAACCCACATTAGCTCCATCCCAGTGATTTGTACTGTCTGACAAAAATAGGAGCAGTATTTAAGATCATTGAACTCTGTCTTAACTGTCACTATCAATGGTCTGCATTACCTAAATGTTGCTCATCTCTAATATCTTATTTTGATAATTTCTCATCATTGTCTGTTTGATCTGCTGAGTGTTTGGCTTTTTGTACTTTCAATTGCTCGTAGGAAATAGAGGTCAGGTAGAGACAAGGGCAACAGGATGCATGGGTTTTAATTAGTTCGCATTTTAACGCCTCACATTTTATAGTCCTACTTTAACTGCCATTCGTTTGCGTTAATGGCTTTTGCCATTCCCACTTTGCTTCATGTTTTGCTGAGTACTATTCCAACCAGACACCATGCAAAAAAAGAATAGATTTTATTCTGAGCACTGAATACCCTGTTCAGAGAATCAACTATATTGGTTTAAGACTTTATTTAGATTCCATAGTTTTGTTATATGAGAGGATGTGGACTGGGTTGTGATATCACTGCAGATCCCTTGGTATTTTTGTGTTTTTAGAAATGGTTATCTATTTTATCCTCTCTCATTTTACAGTTCTGTTTGATCTGGGGTCTAATTGTATTTCTTCACTGGTCCTTTTCATTTTAAATTTCTTGTTTGTATATTTTCCCTATCCTTTTTTAAACTATTGGCAGAGCCAACAAAAATAACTAGATTTATGGCATCAGTGTATCTAAAGAGATGTTAAATTCTTAGGAGTCCAGAGTTAAATCATGAATCTGAATCATATTTTTCTTCTAGTTCTGGAACTTTCATAGTTCTTTTTGGGTTCCTCCTTGTTTTCTTTTTTTCCTCTCTTTTCTAAACTGTGGTCAGTGGCAATTGGTGTGGCTCAGCTGTTTCTCAGTTTGGGGAAAGTAACAGATAGGGATGAAACCTTTAAGATCTTGGTCTTTCCAATTCACTGCATACCAACTGAGGCATTGAATGAACTGGTTCCGCCAATTTATTAACATATTAAGAAGCTTTGAACCTGTTGCATTTAATGCAAGTAATAACCTGGGTGTTTTGATTTATGTCTTTACACGTTTAACAGCTTGGCATCAGGAGGTTGCCTTCAAATGAATTCAGAAGAAATTTAGTTCAAGCAGTTACACCCAGAAGCCACATAATTGTGGAGCTAAAAGGGTGTGTTAAACCATGATTTGAATGTTGGTTTTTAGGCATTTTCCCCTATTCTGCATAAAGTTGTGGTACAATTGCAAAATCTGTTTTTAGATTGTCACAAAGTGGTGAGGTGACATAACGAAAAACGTCTTTCATTTCTGCAGGGTCAAACTTGATGTCCAAATGATCTTTAAGATACTTTGTAAAACTACTTTTAAGCTCCAAAAAAGTTAGCATGACCTGAGCAGCAGTTTTGGCAGCAATAAATAAAGGGATAGACATGGTCATTTTGGGGAAAGGTAGGACAAACAATGCCAGAGCTCTCTGGATGATGAATGAAAGGCTCCCACTGGAAGTGTCAGTAACAGAAGATGATGCAAGAAAAACCTCCCTTGGACTCAGGTTCTCTACACAGTTAATTGACATCAGTGGATTAAGAATTGGAAGCAAATTGGTAGAGCAGCATAGGTGGCCCCAAAAATTGGTTGGGATCAAGAAGAAAATCCCTTACTGCCAACCCCGTAATTCTTTCGGGCTACAGACGGGCATTAACTGCAATGTAAAGTTCAAAATTCTCAGGTTGAAGTGTCTGATGTCATTCAATTTCTATGGCTGAAAATAATGCATTGTGTTAATCATTAAAGATCCTGTTAAACATGAAAGGCCATTGAACAATTATATGTTTGAAACTCTACCTTATCCAATGCAACAGTAATATTAAGAAGCTCCCTAATTAAACAACTGTGAAAATATGTTTAATCCTTTGGTTTTCTGCAGACATTGCACTGACATTTCTTCATTTTATTTGTCTTTGCTTTCTTTAATTTACTTCTGTTCTCTTTATAGTCCAGCTGACTGTTGGAATTTCAAATCTAAATTCAACCGAATGCTTACATAAAATTCAGCAAGTTCATTACATGTATAGCAAGCTCGCACTTAGCTAGATTCGTTACAAACAGATTGCAGTTAATACTCATGGGCTCTTTTCATCACAGCTGGTATTCAGGAGCTGTCCTGATTGAAGTTCAAGATGATGGTCAAGCAATCTAAACTGGAATGAGGGATTTAGTAGCTGTTTCCTTGCGGCATATCCAGGACTACATTGCAGCTTCACATCCACTTCATTTTGAGCAAGTTTACAGATGCAAATTTCTTGTAGCTACACCAGCCTGCTTTCTGTACAATTGTTGGCAGATTTTGCCAAAATTATGTATCATAAAATTTAAAGTAATCTTTGAGGTCATTCACTGAATGCATTCTTTTGGGGAAAAAAGTAAGGAGAAAATACCATGCTATAGCAAGAAACTAACAAAAAAGCGTATAACAAAGTGTATTTGGATTCTCTCAATATATATGGAGAAATGATTGAATAATGTATTTTATTTAAGACTAAGTAATGAAATGCCATTGAGGCACATTCTTGTAAGCAATGATAATGGAGGTGTGGCTTTGCAATTCAAATCTTTAACCTGCGCATGTGAAAATTGGGGCTGTCAGGAATGAGGTGGAGAACCTCAGAATCCAATTCTATCTGCCATTTTCATCAGTCTCATGAAAATGTAGCTGAAAATGTGTTTTCGGGCATAAGTTTCCTGTTCCTTGGATGCTGCCTGACCTGCTGCGCTTTTCCAGCAACACATTTTCAGCTCTGATACTCCAGCATCTGCAGACCTCACTTTCTCCTCATGAAAATGTAGCCCTAACATTACTGATGTAGTAATCCAAATCCTAACTAATGTTTTGGAGGCATGAGTTCAAATCTCACTATGACAGTAATGGAATTTAAATTGAATTAATTAATGACAATCTGCCAAGTAAAGGTAAGAAATAGGAGAAGAGGTGGGTTATGCAGCCTGTTTCCAGCATTCATAAGGTCATCGTTATTTTTCTGTTTGAGCATTTTCTGCATATTCCTGTATCTTTAATATTTTTAGTATGTAGAAACCAGTCGGTCTTATTCTTAAACTTACTCAATGACTGGCATTCCACAATCCCTCTAAGACAGATTTTGAAAGATTCACTGGCCACAAAAGTGTTTCCTCCTCATCTCAGTTGCAAATGGCATGCCTTTTAATCTGAAATTGTCTCCCCTGGTTTGCAACACCCCAACCAGGAGAAGATCCTTTCTGCATTTACCCTCTCTATCCCTGCAAGACTTTGACATGTTCAAAAGAGATCATTCCTAATTCTTCTCAATTGCAGATAGTCTAGGCCTATTCTATTAATCTTTCTTAGTAGGGCAATCTATCCATACTGGGCATCAGTCTGGTAAACATCTACTGCACTTCCTATATATCTTTCCATTGGTAAAGAGACCAAAACTGCGCACACTAATCGAAGTGTTATCTCACAAAGTCTCGATATAATTCCATCTTTAATCCTTAATTCTGTTTCTGCTTCTCCTATGGTAGTGCCATTGGAAAAACCTTACATTTCTCCACATTATATATCATTTACCAAATGTTTGCCTATTTTGTAGCCATTTCAGGTACTCTTGAAATGTCTTTGCATCTTTTTCAGAATTCCCATCCCAAATCATTTTGTCATCTACAACCTTGGAAACTTCACATCCAAATCATTGATATGGATCGTGAATAGCTGGGGCAAAATCACTGAACTCTCTGATACCTCACTTGTTGCTTCCTATATCTTATGTTCTTATGACCTACTCATTCCTACTTCTTGTTTTCAGTCTGTTAACCAGTTCTGAAACATGCCAGTATATTCTCATCTATATGGGATGCCATCACAAACTGCCTGAAAATTTAAGTACATTGGCTGGTTTTCTCTTATTGATCCTGCTGGTTACATCCTCAAAAAGCTATTGATTTATCAAACATGATTGCCTTTTCATTAATCCAAGTTGACTCTGCCCAATCCTACCATTAATTTCTGTATCTTTGTATTGTATGCGATATTCCTTTATTTATCACATTTTCCCCATGATTGATGTTAGGTTAATAGATCTGTGGTTCCGTGTCTTTGTCTCACTCCTTTCTTTGTTAGTGAAACTATGTCTACTGTCTCCCAATCTTCAGGAGCCATTTAGAGTTTATGAAATTTTGAAAGATGGCCACCAGTGCCTTTACTTTTCCTTTTCACATTAAAGGTTATTAGTCTATTTTTATGCTTTTTGTTTGTTTCTAGCATCTTCTCCCTCAAGTCCCTTAAGAATATTGTATGCTTCAATAAGGTTACCCCTCATTCTTCTAACCTCAAATGAGTACTAGTCCAATCTACTCATCATCTCCTCATAAGAAAATCACTCCATTACCAGAGTCAACCTGGTGTGCCTTTTCTGGACCACCATCATAATGAGTACATTTTTGCTTCGATTAGAGGACCAGAACTGTTCAGTGCTCCAGTTACAAAACTAACTCCTGACTTGTATAGCTTTAGCAAGACTTGGCTATTTTTATATTTCATTCCCATTGAAATAAAAAACAACATTGTTTTTGTCTTGTCTATTACGTGTCCAACTTGTATGCTAGCTTTGCGATTTATGCACAAGGACTCCCAAATGCCTCTGTGCTGTGGCTTTTTGTCATTTGTCTTCATTTATAAAAACGTTTAGCTCTTCTATTCTTGCAACCAAAGTACATAACCATATTTTTTCCTATTTTATATTCCATCTGCCAAGTTTTTATTCACTCACTCAACATGTCTGTATCCCTCTGCAGGCTCACCACTTGCCTTTCTACCTATTTTTGTGACATCAGCAAACTTGCATATAGTACATTTATAAATACTGTAAATAATTGTGGCTCCATCACTGATCCCTATGGCACTTCAGTTCTTAGAATTACCATCCTGAACATTCTGTCCATTGTCCCAACTTTGTCTTCTATTAGCTAGCCAGTCGTCTTTCCATGTTAATATACTTCCTTCTACACCATGGAGTCTTTTATTAAGTGGCTGGATGTGTGGTCCTAATTAAATGCCTTCTGAAAATCAAATTATATTAACTCCACTACTTCTCCTTTATCTATTCCTCTTGTTACCACCTCAAAGAATTCTAATAACGTCGTCAGTCATGATTTTCTGTTTGTGCTGGCTCTATTTGAGTTGATTTTGACCATGCTGTTCCTTTTTTTTATATGTTTAAAGACACTCTTTCTGTCTACCTTTATAGTACTTGCAAAGTTACCCTCAAAGTTTATTTTCTCCCTCTATTATTTCTTGGTCATCTTTTGTTGGTTTTTAAAGCTTTCCCAATCCTCTGATTTACCAGTAACTTTGCCACTTTTTTTTTCTTTCAATTTTATTCTTAAACCCCTGGTTAATGTTTCTGGCTGATTGCCTTCCTAGAATCTTTCTTTCTCACTGGGATACATGTTTGTTGTGAGCCATGAACTTTTCTTTTTAAACATCTGTCATTGTTCCTCAACCACCTTTGCTGCTCAGTATTTTTCCTAGTACGCTGCAGCCAGCTTTGCCTCATTACTTGTAATTACCTTTATTTAAGTTTAGATAAGTTGCACCTGACCCAGGTTTATGTCTATCCTTTTGCTTAAAGGAAAGTTCATTCTTTATATTTTAATCATTGCCTGTCTCCCATTGTATCTTTAGCATAGATTCTCAGGAGCTAATTTGCCCCTCATACTATCTTATTTTCTTTAGATCACTGAGCATCATCATTTCAAGAATAATTGGGGATGGGCAGTAAATACTTGTCATGCGTGAAATGCTCTCATCTCTTAAATAATTGTTTTTCAAAATACAGTAGACAACTTTGGTATAGTCTCCCTTTAACCTTGTAAATTCAGGCGAAAGCAGGCCTGATTTGTCTAATCTCTCCTCATAACTTAACCCCTAAAGTCGAGCTATCATTCCTATAAACCCATGTTGTACTCCCTTCAAGGCTAATATATCTTTCCAAATGTCTGGTACCCAGATCTGTCAGTACTCCAAATGGACTCTAACCACGGTTTGTATAGCTGCAGCGTAACTTCTACATCCTTATTCTTCAGCCCTCTAGATGTAAAGGTCAGCATTCTATTAGCTGCATTGATTATTTTCTACATCTATTGATGGCATTTTATAGCTTTATGCACCTGAAGACCCAAATCTCTTTGAATACTCTCTGTACTTCATACCATTTAGAAAGTTAGCTGATGTATCTTTTTGTTGGTCCAAAATGGGTAACCTCTCACCTGCTTACATTGAAGTCTATCTGTCACCATTTTGACTGTTCACCTAGTCTATAAATACCCCACTGTAAATTTATGATTGCCATTCTGCACTGAATGCAATGTAGCCATTACTTTGTGTCATCAGCAAATTTGAATATTTGACCTTCTGTGCCAACGTCCAAGTTGTTAATCATAATGTGAATGATTGGCCCGAAAACCGATTCTTGTGGAATGCCACTGGTCACATCCTGCTGATTTGAGTACTTAATCATTTTCTGTTGTCTGCCATTCAACCAATTTCCCAGACACACCAATAATTCCCTGGCCTTCAATTCCCTAGGCTTTTACCTTAATTAATAGTCTTTCATGTGAGACTTTATCAAATACCTTCTCAAAGTCCATGTGAATGACATCAACAGACATTCCCCTGTCCACGACTTCAGTCACCTCTTTTTTAAAAAATTCAATGAGGTTTGTCAGGCATGACCTTTTTTTATTTTTTTAATTTCAAAAATATACTTTATTCGTAAAATAATCATAAAATAATTTGATACACTGTACATTAGGTAATGCCATACATATGTCAACACTTACATACACAGCTCAGAATTATTATTATGTGCAGGTTTGTGCATTTCTCGCTCCTATGCCCATATATTGAGCTGAGGCGTCAGCAGAGCCCAAATGACTGCATGGGCCCCCTGTTCTTCTTTAGACAGGCAGATGTTAAACAGTGGTCTTTCCCCACCGCGCCTTGGCAGCAGCTGCCCCAAGCTTCAGCACGTCCCTCAACACGTAGTCCTGGACCTTGGAATGTGCCAGTCTGCAACACTCAGTCGGGGTCAACTCCTTCAGCTGGAAGATCAACAGGTTTCGGACCACCCAGAGAGTGTCCTTCACCGAGTTGATGATCCTCCAGGCGCAGTTGATGTTCATCTCGGTGTACGTCCCAGGGAACAGGCCGTAGAGCACGGAGTCCCGCGTCACGGCGCTGCTCGGAACGAACCTCGACAAATACCACTGCATTCCTCTCCAGACTTCCTCTGTACAGGCACATTCCAGGAGGAGGTGTGTGACAGTCTCGTCCCCCCCGCAGCCGCTTCGAGGGCAGCGTGCGGTGCGGCAGAGAATCCAGGCGTGCATAAATGATCTCACAGGCAGAGCCCTTCTCACCACCAGCCAAGCCATATCTTGGTGCTTGTTGGATAGTTCTGGCGATGAGGCATTCTGCCAAATTGCTTTGACAGTCTGCTCAGGGAACTACTCGACAGGATCTGCCCTCTCCTTTTCCCGAAGGGTCTCAAGGACGCTACGTGCTGACCACTTCCTGATGGACTTGTGGTCAAAGGTGTTTTTCTTCAAAGATTTCTCCACGAAGGACAGGTGGTACGGAACGGTCCAACTACTCGGAGCGTTCCGCGGCAGCGAGGCCAGGCCCATCCTTCGCAACACCGGGGACAGGTAGAACCTCAGTACATAGTGACACTTGGTGTTTGCTTACCGGGGATCCACGCACAGCTTGATGCAGCCACACACAAAGGGTGAGGGTGGCATTGGGTGTATTTTTTCCCTGTTGCCCAGATCTTTGTATAGCGAGTCTCTTTGGACCCGGTCCGTCTTTGAACTCGAAATAAACTGGAAGATGGCCCGGCTGACTGCAGCGGCGCAGATTCTGGGAATAGGCCAGACCTGTGCCACCTACAACAGCAATGACAGTGCCTCACACCTGATGACCAGGTTTTTTCCCGTGATGGATAGCGACCGCAGACTGGCATAGAAGGATTTACTGATCCTCATGATGTCAGCCTGAGATGACGTTATCAAGCCGTCTTCTTCCTTCAGGCTGCTGAGCACAGAGCTCTCTTTGTGCACCTTCTGGAAGAAGAAACGTGAGCAGGTCTCGTCCTGCTCCACCGAGCGGACCCTGAACCGGAAGGTTATCTTGGAAGCCTCCGAGGCAAAGAGGGAGGCTTGCTGGCATGACCTAACTAACAGGAATTCATGCTGGCTCTCCCTGAATAACTGAAAATTTTCGAGTTGCTCAGTTATGCTATCCTTGATTACAGTTTCCCATCACAGATGTTATGACAAGTGGTCTGTAATTCCCTTTTTTGCTTCTTTTCCCCTTAAAAAGAGGAGTGACATGCATTTTTCTATCCAGAAGGACTCATTAAAATTGTTCATATTTTCATGATCAAGGGACCAATATAACAGTGATTTCTTATTTCATGCAAAGTAGTAGTTGTTTTGCAAAATAGTAATTGAGGATTTCTACATGACTTTAACCTATGTGCCTATGAGAAAAATGGGCTTTAAAATTGTGAATTCCAAAACAGAAACTCATTATCTGAGTTTCAATGTGAAGTCTTTCTTAAAATATTTTGTAGAGTCCCTATTTTTGCATATGTGTTTTGGACTCCCATTGTGTGATAGAACATCCCATTTATTTAAGGAAGAAGTTATTGTATGATAAGTGCAGTCCATCATGAGGCAGGGTTGGAATTAAACAGATGTAATCTTTCACTGTGAATGCAGACCGCAAGAACTATTTAATCACCTGCTGATTGGACCTCTTGGGCATGAAAGTGTGTTAATGGAAACCATTCAGTATTTCAATTGTCTGTTTTATAGGCATTTCAACAATGTTATCTAACTCCCAATCATGGAATAAAGTGTATTCAACCCAAAGCCTGTTGTAGATCATTATTTAGGGTCCAAACGGTTTTATTTTTGTAGGTCATGTAACTATGTATCATGATGCCTTACAAATCAAATGTAGCACTTCTCAAAATTCCAGGCTTGCGCAACTTTATCAGAAGTATGCTGTAGAAAATGTAATGTTATTACTGGACAAGTCTGATCCCAGACTGAAATCTGACTTGATAGGTGTTTTTTTCCTGTTTTAACGAGGTCTTTCAGTGAAACACAAATACGCAATGCTACAATCCTGGTTTTAACAATAAAATAAGTCTATTATGCAAAAGAAGTGAAGATAAAATAACGTAAATAAAATAATTTACAATAACATGTTGAAAGATTTCAAAGCACACAGTAAAATATAATTTCTTTAAACCCTACAGTGTCTCATTACAGGACTTGAACACTAAAGAGAATTCCCTTCTTTATCACACGCAACATTTGATTTAGCAATGGTTTCAATTCCTGGATTGGAGAACCTGATAGCCTCTTGATTTTCTTAGACTGATCCTTTCTCAGTGTCACATCTGCTTCATGGTTTTGATGAACTGTTTATTGTATAAAAGTAGACTTACACAGAGTTAACTTATTTATTAACACTTCTAAACTATCTCCCTTTCTTGACAGCAACTGCTTCGGATATTCAGCTTCAGACAACACTTCTGCAAACCATGCCAAACTGAAACCTGACCGTTTTTCCTAAGCTATGGATGTTTCGCCAATCAAAAAAAACAATGTCTTGCCTACTAAAGCAAAAATTTTAATATACAACTGTGTACTCTGCAAGGCATCTCTAACTATTGTTTTAAAAAAAGTACCCACAGTTATAAGATAATCACTAAACCCATTTAGAGACACAGACCAAAACACATGCTACAAACTCAAATACAAGCTCTAAAATAAACTATTTAAAAAATAGATAAGCTTCACACTTTGTATCACAGTACAGACAATCCCTAGATTGTGAATGGCTTCTGTTCTGGAGTTCAATCGCAAGTCATTTTGTGCAGAAGTCGAAGCATAGTGAAGGACAATGTAAAGTAGCAAGAACTGGAAATATCTGTATGCTGGGTCTTTGAAATTTCACCCCAAATGGATTTTGCTAATCGGTACTAACATTTGTAAGTCCGACATAGAAAAAACAAGGACCACTATAACCATCGCATAATGCTATGTTGCATGAACTTAACAAAGTTACATTCAAATTGAATAGGCAAATTGGAAATTTTAATACTTTTTGAGAAAATACTGATAAAATGGGCACAGGGTTAATGGAATTTAACGTTGTCTTCAATTTTAAAAAAATTGTTTGGTGAAGAAGAGTTATAGTGTCATACAGCATGGAAACAGATCCTCACTCCCATTCATCCATGCCCATCAGACATCCCAATCTGACCTAATCCCATTTGCTAGCACTTGGCCCATGTCTCTCTAAAGTCTTCCTATTCATAGACCCACCCAGGTGCCTTTTAAATGTTGAAATTGTACCCACCTCCTCCGCTTCGTGTGGTAGCTTGTACCATACACACACCACCCTCTGTGTGAAAAACCTACCCCTCTAGTCCTTTTTAAATCTTTCCCCTCTCACCTTCAACCTATGCCCTCTGTTTTTGAACTTCCTCATCCTCAGAAAAAGACCTTGGATATTAACACTGTCCGTGCCTCACATGTTTTTGTGAACCTCTATAAGGTCACCCCTCCGTCTCCAATTCTCTGGGTAAAAATGCCCCGGCCTCGTCCTGTATCTCAAACCCTCCAACCATGGCAAAATACTTTTACATCTTTCCTGCACCCTCTCAGGTTTAACAACATCCTTCCTGTAGAAGAGTGACCAGAATTGCATGAAGTATTTTAGTATTTTAAAAGTGGCCTCACCAATGTCCTGCATTGCCACAGCCAGACATCCCAGCTCCTGTACTCAAATGTTGCCACAAAGGATGCCCCAGTAAGACTGTGACTGGTAATTGCTAAAAACTTCATTTAATTTTCAAACCTGGCAGGTTGCTTCTGATTGGTCAAGACATTGCCCTGAAGAGTGAATCAAAGAAAGGCTGTCCTCTATTTCATTCAGTAGAAATTTTGTTGCAGTTGGTACATATGTGCGTTCCGCCTGCAAAGAACAGGACCCTGTGTATTAATGCATATAGTTTTGAGTAGAAGAATGTATGCTGCATGGCAAATCCAACTGACAATCTTACATTTGGTTGTCAGCATTACACTCATTACCTTCCAGGAAACATTTGCTGAATAATCCTACTACAGAATTCCATCTAATGTTGGACACTGTGTTTAGAGTTTTACAAGAGGAGTCTGGTTGGATACAGTCAGTACTTTTTCTGTTGCGAGCACCAGCCAGATATGCTGCCTGATCTGATCAGGCAGCCTCTGTGACATACGACCTACATACATGCAAACACGTTGGTCAAAGTGCTTCATCTCACTCTTCTCTACTTTGAATTGCATCTGCCATGTATGTACCTACTGTGCCAACTTGTCTGTGCTCTTTTGGAGTTCTGCATGATCTTCCTCACAACTTATAGTGCTACCATGTATCATCTGCAAATTTTGATTCCTTCACGCCAAGTTCTAGATTATTAGAATGTATCAGGAAAGGCAAGGATGCCAACACTGAGCCCAAAAGAACCATGAACATTTCCTGAGCCCAATATATCATCCACTAACCACTTCAGTCTGTATGCTCTATCTCTGACAATTTTGCAACTTTTTAAAAAAATTTCACGAGGTCTCACTTTACTCACAGGTCTGTTATGTGCTTCTGTATCAGATGCCTTCCGAAAGTTAACATGTACCAAGTAAACTGTCTCTCTTACATTGTCCAAAAAATTAGAGTTCATTAAACATGGTTTTCCTTTAAGAAATCCATGCTGGCTGTTCTTAGTTTATTCACATTCATCCATGTGATTATTGTGCCAAAAGTTTCCCCATTATCAAAGCTTTAAGAATTTTAAAGTTTTAATCTACCATCTTCATTTGAACAAGGGTATAATGTTTGCAGTTCTCTGGGCTAGTGGCACTACTTCTGAGTCTTAAGAGAGACTGAAGAGTGCCCACAACCCCTGCAATTTTTGTTCTTACTTCCTTGAGTACTCTTAAAAACATTTCATCTGGTTCCAGTGTCTTGTCAAGTTTATGCACTGGAGTTTATCCAATAATCCTCCTTATCTGTTTTAAACCCTTCTAGCTACTGAATTTTATCCTCATTCATTATGGCTTAGTAACAGCTCCTTCCCTGGTAAAAGACTGATGTAAAATATTTTTTTCATATCTGAACCATGTGCTCCGCTTTCAGGTATAATTCCCCTTTTGACCCCCTTATAGACCTTTATCTGTTTCTTTTACCAGTCTTTTGCTATTTATATGCCCATGAAGAAACTTTATGATTCCCTTTCATGGTATCTGCAAGTCTTTTTTCATGCTTTTTGTTTCTCTTAGTTGCTCTTCTTCCACCCTCTTGAGCCTTGTATATTCAGCTTGATTCTCAATTGTTATTTTCTACCTGGCATCTGTTATAAGCACACTTTTTTCTTTACTATAGTTTCCATCTCATTTCTCATCTGGGGAGTTCAGTATTTGTTTGCCTTGGCTTTTCCTAGGGAAACATGTCTTGACTGTGTCTAAACTGGTAAACATTTCAGAAATAGGTTAGAGCACTGTATCTTATAAGAATGTAGAGTTTGAAGAAATTAGTGTCAGTAGTCTTCATACGGCATTCCCCCATTTATCATTATTTTGTTTGACTGTATTTTCCTAGGGTCTGTTTCCTCATTATACCTGTTTACGTTATTGTTGGTTTAATGTTATGCATCATCCCATGTCACAGATAGCTGTATTTCAGCCGAGAAATATACTAGGGAAATAACTGGGACTAAAAGCTGCCTAAATGATCCAGATATTATTTGTCTCTGTCATAGAGCCTTAAAAGTAGTGATTATGAGGTAGGACCTCATGGATCCTACTGTTAGCTATAGAAGGGGAAAAAAGAAAAACTGGAAACCATTAACCCAACATCAGTACCTGGGAAATTGCTAGAACCTCTTATTAGTGATACATTAGCAGGTACTTTGCCTATTTTTGTTGTGATTTTCTGAGTCAACATTTGTTTATGAAGTCCTATGCCTGAAATGGAGGAGTGTACTGTTCTTTCAATATGAATGTAAATGTTTTATCCACTCGTAAAAATGGTTGAACGTATGCTGATTTTTTTATTGTAGGATTAAAATATCCATCAACCAGAATTCTAATAAACATAGAATTGTTAATTTATTATAAAGCAAAATATTTTCAACAAAGCTGTACAACTAGTTATTTCACAATTTCTAATATGAAAGCTTAATGTTTACCTCTCAAAACACACTCAGAAACCAGATAAAGGAACAAAGCAGATTTCTTATGTTTGCCAAAGAATGGTTTTTGAAGGCAAAAAAAACCTGCAATGTAAAGATGATTGTAAATCTGGCATACACGAGAGGTCACTAGACGTGCAGTTTTGTCTGGCAGATGCAGCTGCTCAGGAAACACCATAAGAAATCTTCCAGCTGTACCTGAATTTCACAAAGGTGCTTCAGAAGGGCAGAGAAGGGAAAACTTTTAATCTTGTGTTTCTATGTACCTGCTGTCCTTGTTCTTATAGATGGTGGTGATTGTAGTTTGGAAGGTGCTTACTAATGAGTCTTGGTGAATTTCTGCAGTGTATTTGTAGATGGTGTACTTTGCTACTCCTGGTGGTGGAGAGAATGAATGTTTGTGTGTAATGTCAATCAAGCAGGTTGATTTGCCCTCTAGCGTCAGGCTTCTCAAGTGTTATTGTGGAGCTACACTTTCCCAGGCAAGTGGGCAGTCCTGATGAAAGATTCTGACCCGAAATATCGACTCCCCTCCCTCTCTGATGCTGCTTGACCTGCTGTACTTTTTCCAGCTCCACACTGCTCTCCAGCATCTGCAGTTCTCACTATCTCCAAGTGGGAAGCATTTGATCACAATGCTAATTTGTGCCTTGTCAGTCATAGAGTCACAGAGATGTACAGCATGGAAACAGACCCTTCGGTCCAACCCGTCCATGCCAACCAGATATCCCAACTCAATCTAATCCCAGCTGCCAGCACCCAGCCCATATCCCTCCAAACCTTTCCTATTCATATACCCATCTTACAATTGTACCAGCTTCCACCACATCCTCTGGCAGCTCATTCCATGCACGTACCGCTCTCTGCGTGAAAATGTTGCCCTTTAGGTCTCTTTTATATCTTTCCCCTCTCATCCTAAACCTATGTCCTCTAGTTCTGGACTCTCCAACCCCAGGGAAAAGACTTTGCCTATTTGTCCTATCCATGCCCCTCATAATTTTGTAAACCTCTATAAGGTCACCCCTCAGCCTCCAACGCTCCAGGGAAAACAGTCCCAGCCTGTTCAGCCTCTCCATGTAGCTCAGATCCTCCAACCCTGGCAACATCCTTGTAAATCTTTTCTGAACCCTTTCAAGTTTCACAACATCTTTCTGACAGGAAGGAGACCAGAATTGCACGCAATATTCCAACAGTGGCCTAACCAATGTCCTGTACAGCCGCAACATGACCTCCCAACTCCTGTACTCAGTACTCTGACCAATAAAGGAAAGCATACCAAACGCCGCCTTCACTATCCTATCTACCTGCGACTCTACTTTCAAGGAGCTATGAACCTGCACTCCAAGGTCTTTTTGTTCAGCAACACTCCCTAGGACCTTACTATTAAGTGTATAAGTCCTGCTCAGATTTGCTTTCCCAAAATGCAGCACCTCGCATTTATCTGAATTAAACTCCACTTGCCACTTCTCAACCCATTGGCCCATCTGGTCCAGATCCTGTTGTAATCTGAGGTAACCCTCTTCGCTGTCCACTACACCTCCAATTTTAGTGTCATCTGCAAACTTACTAACTGTACCTCTTATGCTCACATCCAAATCATTTATGTAAATGACAAAAAGTAGAGGGCCCAGCACCGATCCTTGTGACACTCCACTGGTCACAGGCCTCCAGTCTGAAAAGCAACCCTCCACCACCACCCTCTGTCTTCTACCTTTGAGCCAGTTCTGTATCCAAATGTCTAGTTCTCCCTGTATTCCATGAGATCTAACCTCATTAATCAGTCTCCCATGGGGAACCTTTTCGAATGCCTTACTGAAGTCCATATAGAATACATCTACTGCTCTGCCCTCATCAATCTTCTTTGTTACTTCATCAAAAAATGCAATCAAGTTTGTGAGACATGGTTTCCCACATACAAAGCCATGTTGACTATCCCGAATTAGGCCTTGCCTTTACAAATACGTGTACATCCTCAGAATTCCCTCCAACAACTTGCCCACCACTGAGGTCAGGCTCACTGGTCTATAGTTCCCTGGCTTGTCCTTACCACCTCCTTAAACAGTGGCACCACATTTGCCAACCTCCAGTCTTCCGGCACCTCACCTGTGACTATCGATGATACAAATATCTCAGCAAGAGGGCCAGCAATCACTTCTGTAGCTTTCCACAGAGTTTTCGGGTACACCTGATCAGATCCTTGGGATTTATCCACCTTTAACCGTTTCAAAACATCCAGCACTTCCTCCTGTGTAATCTGGACATTTTGCAAGATGTCACCATCCATTTCCCTACAGTCTATATCTTCCATATCCATTTCCACAGTAAATACTGATGCAAAATATTCATATAGTATCTCCTCCATTTTCTGTGGCTCCACACAAAGGCCGCTTTGCTGATCTTTGAAGGATTCTGGATTAATGGTGCTGGAAGAGCATAGCAGTTCAGGCAGCATCCAAGGTGCAGCAAAATCGATGTTTTGGGCAAAAGCCGTTCATCAGGAATAAAGGCAGTGAGCCTGAAGCGTGGAGAAGTAAGCTAGAGGAGGGTGGAGGTGTGGAGAAAGTAGCATAGAGTACAATAGGTGTGTGGGGGAGGGGATGAAGGTGATAGGTCAGAGAGGAGAGGTTGGAGTGCATCGGTGGAAAAGGAGGTAGGCAGGTAGGACAAGTCCGACAAGTCATGGGGACAGGGCCTGGCTGAAAGTTTGGAACTAGGGTGAGGTGGGGGAAGGGGAAATGAGGAAACTGTTGAAGTCCACATTGATGCCCTGGGGTTGAAGCGTTCCGAGGTGGAAGATAAGGCGTTCTTCCTTCAGGCATCTGGTGGTGAGGGAGCGGTGGTGAAGCAGGCCCAGGACCTCCATGTCCTCCATGTGGGAGGGGGAGTTGAAATGTTGAACCACGGGGCGGTGTGGTTGATTGGTGCGGGTGTCCCGGAGATGTTCCCTAAAGCGCTCTGCTCGGATGCGCCCAGTCTCCCCAACGTAGAGGAGACCGCATCGGGAGCAACGGATGCAATAAATGACATTAGTGGATGTACAGGTAAAACTTTGGATGTGGAAGGCTCCTTTAGGGCCTCGGATAGAGGTGAGAGAGCAGGTGTGGGCACAGATTTTACAGTTCCTGCGGTGGCAGGGGAAAGTGCCAGGATGGGAGGGTGGGTTGTAGGGGGGCATGGACCAGACCAGGTAGTCACGGAGGGAACGGTCTTTGCAGAAGGCGGAAAGGGGTGGGGAAGGAAATATATCCCTGGTGGTGGGGTCTTTTTGGAGGTGGCGGAAATGTCGGCGGATGATTTGGTTTATGCGAAAGTTTATAGGGTGGAAGGTGAGCACCAGAGCCGTTCTATCCTTGTTACGGTTGGAGGGGTGGGGGTCTGAGGGCAGAGTTGCGGGATGTGGACGAGATGCGTTGGAGGGCATCTTTAACCACGTGGGAAGGGAAATTGCGGTCTCTGAAGGAGGCCATCTGTTGTGTTCTGTGGTGGAACTGGTCCTCCTGGGAGCAGATATGGTGGAGGCGGAGGAATTGGGAATACGGATGGCATTTTTGCAAGAGGTAGGGTGGGAAGAGGTGTAATCCAGGTAGCTGTGGGAGTCGGTTTTAAAAAAAAAATGTCAGTGCCAAGTCAGTCGTCATTAATGGAGATGGAGAGGTCCAGGAAGGGGAGGGATTTGGTAGAGATGATCCAGGTAAATTTAAGGTCAGGATGGAATGTGTTGGTGAAGTTGATGAATTGCTCAACCTCCTCGCGGGAGCACGAGGTGGCGCCAATGCAGTCATCAATGTAGCGGCGGAAGAGGTGGGGAGTGGTGCCGGTGTAATGACGGAAGATCAACTGTTCTACGTAGCCAACAAAGAGACAGGCATAGCTGGGGCCCATACTTGTGCCCATGGCTACCCCCTATTCTCTCCCTAGTTACCCTTTTGTCCTTAATATATTTGTAAAACCCCTATGGATTCTCCTTAATTCTATTTGCCAAAGCTATCTCATGTCCCTGTTTTGCCCTCCTGATTTCCCTCTTCAGTATACTCCTACTTTCTTTATACTCTTCTAAGGATTCACTCTATCTATTCTGTCTGTACCTGACATTCGCTTCCTTCTTTTTCTTAACCAAACCCTCAATTTCTTTTGTCATCCAGCATTCCCTATAGCTACCAGCCTTTCCTTTCACCCTGACAGGAACATACTTTCTCTGGATTCTTGTTATCTCATTTCTGAAGGCTTCCCATTTTCCAGCCATCCCTTTACCTGCGAACATCTGCCTCCAATCAGCTTTCGAAAGTTCTTGCCTAATACCGTCAAAATTAGCCTTTCTCCAATTTAGAACTTCAACTTTTAGATCTGGACTATCCTTTTCCATCACCATTTTAAAACGAATAGAATTATGGTCACTGGCCCCAAAGTGCTCCCCCAGTGTCACCTCAGTCACCTGCCCTGCCTTATTTCCCATGAGTAGGTCAAATTTTGCACCTTCTCTAGTAGGTACATCCACATACTGAATCAGAAAATTTTCTTGTACACACTTAAGAAATTCCTCTCCATCTAAACCTTTAACACTATGGCAGTCCCAGTCGATGTTTGGAAAGTTAAAATCCCCTACCATAACTACCCTATTATTCTTAGAGATAGCTGAGATCTCCTTACAAGTTTGTTTCTCAATTTCCCTCTGACTATTGCGGGGTCTATAATACAATCTTAATAAGGTGATCATCCCTTTCTTATTTCTCAGTTCCACCCAAATAACTTCACTGGATGTATTTCCAGGAATATCCTCCCTGATAGTATTACAGCTGTAATACTATCCCTCATCAAAAATGCCACTTCCCCTCCTCTTTTTGCCTCCCTTTCTATCCTTCCTGTAGCATTTGTATCCTGGAATATTCAGCTGCCAGTCCTGCCCATCCCTGAGCCATGTTTCCATCATTGCTATGATATCCCAGTCCCATATTCCTAACCATGCCCTGAGTTCATCTGCCTTCCCTGTTAGGCCCCTTGCATTGAAATAAATGCAGTTTAATTTATTAGTCCTACCTTGGCCAGAGTGCAGAATTCCTGGCCTCTGATCTGCTCTTGGAACCACAGTCTTTATATGGTTTCTGGTCAATGATAAGACCCAAGAATGTTGATAGTGGAAATTTATTGATATTAATGCCATTAAACATCAATAGGTGCTGTCTGAATTATCTTTTACTAGAGATGATCATTGTTTCTGTGGCATGAATATTACTTGCTTTTTATCAACCCTGAACTGGATATTGTCCAGATATTTCTGCATATAGACATGGACTGCTTCAGAATCTGAAGAATTGTGAATGATGCTGAACATTGTGTAATCATCAGTGTACGTCCCCACTTTTGGCCTTATGGTGGAGGGAAGGTATTTGATGATCCTGTGCAAATGTTTGAGCTGAAGACATTACTCTCTGAGGAACTCTTGCAGTGATGTCCTATAGCTGAGATGACTGAACATTCAATAGCCATGCCATCTTCTTTTCTTCTAGGTATGACTTCAACGAGGAGAGAATTTCTTCCTAGATTTCTAATGATCCTAGTTTTGCTAGATATATAATATCACTCAAATATGTTGATGTCAAGAACTGTTATTCTCCCCTCACTTCTGGAGTTTCGCCCTTTTATCCTTGTTTGAACCAGGTCACAGTGATCTCAGGAGCTAGCCACCCCTATGTAACCCAGACTGACTATCGCTGGTTAGCATGGCTGCCTCACAGCGCCAGGGACCCGATTCTACCTTCGGGTGACTTTGTGGAGTTGCGCATTCTCCACATCTGCCTAGGTTTCATCCGGGTGCTTCAGTTTCCTCCTGTAGTCCACAGATGTGCAGTTTAGATGACTGGTCATGCTAAATTACCCCATAGTGTCCAGGGATGTGTAGCATAGGTTGGTTAACAATGATAAATGCAACATTATCGGGATGTATTACATTGTATTTCAAAGCTTGTTTTTTTTGAGCCAGGCACTAATTAAAAAGATAAACCAAAAAGGCAAGTTGAGAAAGGAAACTGATCCTCCCAGTTGCTAAGGAAACTAAAACTGAAATGGAAACCAAACAAAGTTGAAGTCATGTAAGAAGGATCCAGAACCATCAGAGCTCAGATAATGATCCTGATGGTGTAGTAGAGGAAGGCTGAAGCAGAGAATCCCTCAACCCAGAAGTCGAGCAAGTATATAGTTGCAGTTGTTCTGTTACTTCAGAGATACTCTTAGATGATCATTTAGACTGTGACCAACAAACTTGAGTAAACTCTGCAAACACATGTACCATTCTTGATGAAAAATGTGCCCCTGGAATTTGTAGTGGGTTTGCATTGATGTCACTTGTGGGTTAGGCTAAATCCTAGAAGAGGAGAAGCTCAAATTTTTCATGAAACATAGAGTTTTGAACGACTTTATGATCAACTTAGTGTGCTGTCAAGCCTGTTCTTAAGACCTGTCTTCATTGTATCGACATTTAAATTGGCATTTATAGTTTATAAACAACTACAAATTGCCTGTTAAAAATTCATGTTTAGCTGCAATAGGTTTTGTTTTAAGAGTACAGTGAATTTAGTGTTTGCTTTGGTTGACTTCTGTATAGTAAAAATTATGGTGTTTGTTCTGTAAAACCTAATATCTGCATTCTTGCAGTAGAGAACAGGGATTTCAGATTTTTGGAGATGCTTCATTCTTCAGCAATGAATCTAAAAGTATTCCCATTTTTTAACCAGATAACTTCTATTCTCAGATTAACTTTCACAACGTGGGTTATCCTGAAGGTACTTCTCTCTCGCCAAATCTTGGAAAGTTGTCCAGCTCTGTTCAAACCCTTGGTTTGGTCACTTTGTCTCTCTTTGAAGAGATTTGGTCTCTAAAAAGCCAAGTGCAAGCTCTATCCTCATTTTGGATGGGGACAAACAGAAATTTGCTATCTCTCTGTCGCAGGCTCTTTGTCACTTTTCTGTAAGATTCTTGCCGACTGAACTTGTAAAGATCATTATCAATGATATTTCAAGGAAAGTTTTAACCGGAACCTGCACTGACTTAACTATGTACTCTTTCCTTCTCACAGCCCCATGTCCATGACAGTGTGAATCACCTGAACTTTGGATCCAGGCATAAATAATAATCAGCTGTCCTTTAAACTGCTAGCTTAGGGTGCTCTGATAGTGTTGTGGTAGTGTCCCTACCCCTGACCCGAGAGGCCTGTGTTCAAGTCTCACTTGCTCCATCTTTGAATAAGTTGATTAGAAAAATAGGCTAATAAAAAAAAATTAGACTCACGGCTTGAAGGGCTCTTGGTGCACAGTGGTAGTCTCCCAACCTCTGAGCCAGGAGCCCACCTGCTCCAGAGGCATAAAATATCTCTGAACATATTGATTAAAAATATCAAGACTCCTGCTTGGGCTGTTGTGAGACACTGGAAGTGCCCCTATCTCTGAGCAATGAGTCCTGGCTTCAGATGTGTGTAAGAACTTCTCTGACAGGTTGATCAGAAAGCATGTAGACCCCCAACCTTGTCTTATCTTGAAACTAAATAGACAGTTTAAAGTTTAACTTTTTACAGAACTTTACCTTCCTCAAGTTTCCCTGGGATATGGAGACTAACTGTGTATTCACTGGCAACACAGCTGCCAAGGTCATCACTAGCAGGTGTGAATTTCTTATACTTCATTCTTAATAGACGTATTCTGAGACAGCCCCTTCCATTCCTTCATTTTAGCTAAGTTAAAGGCATACTCCCAAACTTTAACAATGCTGTATCCCTTTATAGCAAAAGTGAGCTGGAATAAGGAATAAATATGTTCTTTATGAACCTTTGGCCCCGTGTTGTGGTGGTGTTGTGAGAATATAGTTGATCTTGAATCTGGAAGACTAAATCATTTCAGCTGTTCTCTTTGTTATTTTAAATTTTGATAGGATGTCAGCTGTAATGAGATACAGACATTACCATCGCAGATTGGAAACCTGGAGATTTTAAGGGACCTGAATTTAAGGAGAAATCACTTGGTAACGCTACCAGAAGGTTCGTGTTTTTGCACATTTTAGTAAGATATGCACCTTTCTTTGTTTTTCTTTTAGTGGGAAACACAAAGCATTTTAATGCTTGGTTGCCAAATTAACTTAAAACATTGCAATTTTTAAAAAAGAATTGTCAAGTGCTTCCCTAATGGCTGAATTGACAGATGTGTTTATGTGATATCATCCTGAGGTTAGTAGATTAAAATTACCCATAATCCAATTCTTGGTCTATTCTGAAGGCAATGAACTTGGCATGAGAGCAACTGTAACTGGCCATGGTGCAGGGTGAGGGTGTGGGTTGTCACTAAGACCACTCAGTTCTCATTCTCAGCTTGTCCAGCTTCAATCGATTCACGAATGGCCAAAATAGCTAAATCTGAGAGGTGAAGTGGGACGTGTGAAGGTGTGATGCTCAGACTTTTGCATGATCCTTCCACTATTTGTGTTGGACCTTCATTTGAACTTATTGGAGACACTTGAAATGAGTGGCTTTGTGGGGGATGCTTCTTCTCCAAATTGAGCAGTCTTGGTGAGCTTTGAGATTTGTAGTTCCGGTTGAGATTCTGGAAGTAGGTTTATTCGCTGAGCTAGAAGGTTCATTTTTGCATGTTTTGTCACCATACTAGGTAACATCTTCAGTGAGCAGTCTTGAGCGAGAGATTCTCATACATTAATGGGGACTTTGAATTTTTTCCGGGGAGGCGTTGAAGCCGTCTTCGGTGTTTTCCCATCTGCTGATAACCATTTGCCATGAAAAAGCTTGTAGAGAGCTTGCTCTGTAACTCTAGCGTTCAGTATGCAGCCAAAACTGACTGACTGGTAACCAGAGTTTTGATACAGGCAATGTTGTCCTGAGTGGGGACATTGATATTTTAGTACCTATCCTGTTGATGGATTTTTATGATTTTGCAGAGAAGTCACTGATGATATTTCTCCAGCGATTTATAGTGTTTACTGTACATTGTCCTTATCTCTGACGCCGAAGAGTGAATAACGCTGTTCCCCTGTAGACCATGAAATTGGTATCGGGTTTGAGCTCTTTGTCATCAAACACACTGTCCCTCAGATGGATGAAAACTGTGCTAGTACACTGGTGGAAATGTTGAATTTTATTGGTGATTGTTGCCCCAATACCTCCAATGTATAGGAATTGACCTGCATTATCCAGCAGCTCTCAGTGGAGCTGGATGATTGGGAGCAGTATGTGGCAGGAACATACTGGTAGAGGACCTTTATCATTCAAGTGTTCAACTGCAGTTCCATTCCCTCATGTTTCCTTGAATGCATTGACAACAGCTTGGAGCTCAGCCACTGAATGTATGCGATGCATTATTGAAGCTGCACACAACAATAACAAAGTTAGAGAGATGAATGCATGGATGAAAGACTGTATAGGAGAATGAGTATTTGTTTATGGGCACTGACACCAATTTTATGGAAAGCAGAACCTGAACCATAATGGGACTGGGGATCTTGCAAACCACATCGCTGGAGAAGTTGGCTTTAAACTAAATAGTGGGGCCAAGGACCCAAATTTGGGAAGTGATGGTGAATCAAAGAGTGCAGAAAAGAGCAATAGAGGAAGTAATTAATGTTGGAGATGATAGTGACAGGAAAGGATAGCAAATGATCTAAGAACAAATCTGCAGATAAGATTGGAGGTTACAAGATTCATCAAAATACAAAACTTAAGGCACTGTATTTGAATGCACATTACATTTGAAGCAAAGAAGATGAAAGAGTTCAAATTAGGATAAGTAAGTATGGTCTAGCAACCATTATTGAGATATTAAATGTTTTGAAATGAAAATATTTTTTTCACTTCGCCCAAAACCCTTTTGGACAGTGGCAATCTTATCTTTACCCCAGTTGGGAAGACAAGCTTGTCCTGTCTCATTATCTTCAACATAAATGTACGTGAACCAGGAAAAACATTTTTATATAGTATATCATTAAGATTTGGAATCCACTGTGTGAGAGTCGTTGGAATAGATATAATTGGGCTTTGTAAAGGGTATTTGATCAGCATATGGAAATAATTGAAAAAAAAACAAGGCCAAAGAAGAAGCTTAGGGATTATTTGAGTTACTGCTGCAGTGAGCCAATCAGTGTGTATAACATGGTTTGGAAGACTATTTTCTGTGCTGTAGCCATTTTATGAACTGTGGAAGAATAGTTGATAATGGAGAGAGGAATTGTCTTTGAATAAATCATATTGTTGTCAACCCTTGTGAATCATAGGTTTTGGGAGAATGGATGCAGTGGGTAAAATTCCTTAGAATAGCATTACTTGACAATATCAGTATAAGATACAGAATAACCTCGATTATCCGAATGAGACGAGCAGGGAGTATTTTGTTCAGATAACTGAGAGTTTGGATAATGAATTGTTTGGATAATGGATAGCATTTTTACAGAACCGTGAGATTTTGTTCAGATAATCCAAAATTCGGATAATTGAGGTTGTTTTGTAGTAAGAAATCCAATAATGAAGTCAGAAGAAACCTCTTTCCCTAACAGTTGGTAAGAAAGTGGAATTGGCTACCACAGGGTACTTTTTTTTATCCTTATATTCTTTCATATGATGTGTATGTTGCTGTATGGTCAATGTTTGTTTTCCTAATTGCTTTGAACTGGGCTTGCTAGGCTACTTGAGAGGGCAGTTAAAAGTAATTTCTTTTGATTATTACACATTACTTTAGACCTGGCATCTCACACAGGACAGATGAGGTAAGGTTGTCGGATTTAATTCCATTAAGGACATTGATTATTGCACCAGATTTTTTTTACAACAGTCGATATTGGTTGATATGGTCATTATCACTAAGAACAAATTTCTTTTTCAGATTTTACTAACTGAATTCAAATTTTGCCTTGGTGAAAGTGAATAATGTAGATTTATTAAAGGGTTGTGAATGTAGATCAAGATATGAAAAGATAGAAAGAGACTGTGTGAAGCACAAACATTAGGCTGGACACTAAAGTCAAAAGTGCATCTATGGCCATCTCAAATAAAAATCAAAGCTGTGGGGAAACTCAGTAGTTTCTGTGGCAAAATAAACTTTTTGTGTTTCGAATCCAATATGATTCAACTTTGACATTGCCTCTGCTTTATACCGGCATGAACTGGTGGGAAGGAATGGCAACCTATATGACATTCTTCTCATGAACTGCTATGTATCCTACATAATAGTTAGTATGCCTAAGTACAACAAGAAGGCAAATGACTTAATTATTATATCTCCAACTTGCAAGAAGTTCAAAATTTTGGTATTTAACAAGTTAAAATCACTGAGATAACTAGCTGTAAAATAATTTATTTATAATAACATACAAGCTATGTACATGAAACTTAGAAAATTTTTAACATAAATTGATTTTGAATTGTGGTGCCAAATGTGGAAAACAAAAGATGATGAGCAAACTTGGAAGCAGCAGAAAGCCTACTTTTAAGCCTGGAAGGTAACAATAAAGTGTGTGACAAAGATGGCTGATGGGAGAATGAGATCTCGAGCTTTGGAGCTTGTAATGGCTTCTAGAAGTTGCAGTTTGATAATTTGATTGTATTTGTATTGTCCTTACAATACATAGAGTTGTTTGTCGTCCATTAGATACAGAGTTTATATTGCACATTAACTCATGGATATTGTGTAGCTGAGAATCACGGTTTGCTGCATAGCACTAAGGAGGGTGATCTCTGTGTCAGTAATGTTTGTGAAAAAATGTGTTGGACCATGTCATGGAGTGGGATGAGAAAGTAATTGCTATGATAACTGGAAAATAAAAAGTCTGAATTGCTGAATCTTTTGTGTGTTAAATTTATAATTTGTAGGCAAATGGAGAAATGCTTTTGGTCGCTGTAACAAAGACCTTTTTTGAATTTATGCTAAGTTTTGTATATTATAGTAGATAACTAGGAAAATTGGAAAATAATGAACTACGAATAGAAAATGTAGATGTAAAATCTGGCTAAGAAGATGATATGTTGCTCTACTTCATATCAAAGATAGCACGCTTGTCAGGTTCAGTATACACAACAGACCATTGTCATTTCTTGAGCCTTTTTGTAGGCAGATGCCTTAAATCATATCATGCTGGTTCAATTGGAATGACCATTAGTTAGAGAAAATGTGTTTCAGAGTTTGTGAAATCAATTTGCAATTTGAGCTAAAAAAATTTGAATTTTCCGGTTATTGAAGTTAAGCAAAGTTAAAAAGACACCAGGAATGTTAATAGTAATTTTAGTTTAGTTAATTTATTTTAAATGAGCTGAATTAATTTATTCTTAAGAGTGAACAGTATACCTGGGACAATTTTAGCCCTAAAGCATCCTTTGAAGTCAGTAGGAGATATGTTTGTCAAATATGGGTTTTAAGATGTTTACTTTTAAACATCTTAGAAAGCTTTGTTTTTCGAAGATGAATTTGACACTGCATTCTACCATTATTAACTGCAATAAGATTTTCAAATGTTGTAGTCACATTGTAATGTTGTCCTGCAGCAGACTCCATTCACACAGCATCATATCTATTGTATAAATCAATGATTTCGGTTTACTGCTTTGTTAGAGCTTGCAGATTTACCACTCGTGCGATTAGACATCTCCTGTAATAAAGTGACAACAATTCCAGTCTGTTACCGAAACCTACGGCATCTCCAAACAATCATCCTTGACAATAATCCCTTGCAATCTCCACCTGCACAGGTATGACCTCCATGAAAATGATTTGTTTTTATTGTTTATCTTATATTTCAGATTTAACATTTCACTAATTGACTTATAAATCATGAGCAATATTTCACTCAAAGTTGGTAAATTAATGAGAACAGCTTTTGTTGTTTTATGACACATTGGCAGTTTCAACATATTTGCTAGTATTTTATGGATTCAGATTGGTTTTCTTTAAATTCTTTTCCTTCAGTTCAGAGATGCTATTACACACCTCTGGACAATTAATTGTTAGATTTTTTTCTTGTTACTCTGATTTTATATCTGCAAGTGTCACCATGCACAACCGAATGGCTTTTTCCCACCAACAAGTTACCTGCAGTATTTATACCTGTTATCAACCACCACTAACTATTTGTGTTCTCCAGTTAATCAAATTATGTGCAATGAGGAGGGCAATGCAGATCTCTAAAGGGGAGGAAGAAAGCTAGATCAAAATGGAGTTTGACAAGAGATAAGGCATTCCACCCACTGCAGCATCCACCTTTTTCTAAAAGCATCACGACTATTTGTGAACACCACATTATCCCTGTCGAGCAATACCCGGGCAAGAACTTAGTTGCAGAAGCGGGGCAATTACGACACCTCCATTGCTTGCTGCCTGAACCTTGCTATTAAATTGGCCAGACCAATGAAAAGGTTCTCTGACTTGCCCACATACCTCCGTACCAGATGCCCAAAGATCAGGAGCATTAAAGTGCAACCAAAAGCACAATGAAAGATTGTTCAGATAACTAAAAAAAGGGCGTACCTGTTCACACTCAATATGGTCCACAGACAGCATTACAAAATTGTCGGGTTTCCTTCACTGATAATTATTAATCTGATTATAGTTAGCAATTTGAAAATCAGTTAACAGTGCCCGCTCACTGATTGATTGTTCTTGATTATGTTTGTTGTCTCTTTCCTGTCCTTTGAGTCTGTTTTATTAGACTTACAAAAATGTCTGCCTAACTCTTGGCCTTTGGTCAAGGAAACACAGCAAAATGATCATAATCTGTCTTTTTCTCATAATTTCTGATGAACTTGCTATGTATTACTTGCAGCCTTTTTCTTTTCTTCTTGGAGTTCCAACATGTGTAGTTTGTCTTCTTAGTTTTCTTTGCAGCTGCCTTGAGTTTTAAATGCTCTTTTCTGAACAGTTTTTAAGATTATTGTTAATGGTTTGTTTTTCATTCCTGTTGAGAGAAGCTACATTTACTTTGGATTTGTGTTGTTCTTAGCATCTCTACTAAAATTCAGTATTTAATCCAATGCACTGATTAAAGTTGTGACATTGATGTTTTGCTTTTAGATTTGTATAAAGGGGAAAATCCACATATTTAAATACCTGAATATTGAAGCGTGCAAAAGTGTTCCAGAGCTGCCGGAATATGATAGAACAAGACCAGTTGGATTCAGTTCATGGTTGGTAATGAAATTGACCAGTGTAAACTTTGTTAAATCTAGTATTGAGAAAAAAGTGTTTCAATTGCTTTGGTAATCACAGTTCATCGATCTTACATATCCAGTGTCTTAAATGACCACAGTGCAGGACATGCACCCAGCTGCAGAAGCTCGAGCTCTAGGACTTGAAGCTTGAACAGCAGTTGGAGACACCATGGCACATCTGCGAGGCTGAGAGTTACATGGATAGCACATTTAGAGACATGGTCACACCGCAGCTCAAGCGACTAGAAAAAAGAAGGGAATGGGTGACTAACAGGTAGTCCAGAAAGAACAGGCAGGTAGTGCACGAGTCGCCTGGAATCTCTCACATTAATTTGTATACCATTTTGGAAGCTGATGAGCATGCTTGTCATACTTGGAGAAATGCAGTCACAGCCAGGATTCTGGCACCACAAGCCATTGACTGTACGGGCGGGGAAGGGAGAAACAAAAAACAATGGTAATAAGGGGTTCTTTAGTCAGGGGAGAAGACAGGCATTTCTATGGCTGAAGATGTTACTCCAGGATTATGGAGATAAGGCAGGGAGCGGATACTGATTAGGAATGATCAGCCATGATCATATTGAATGGTGGTGCAGGCTCCTGCACCTATTGTCTATTGTCATTGTCAAGGATGTTGAGTTGTCTCTCTGGTGCCATGGTCAACGATGTCACTGAACAGCTGCATGTTGAAAGGGGAGGGTGATGAGTTCAAGGTTGTGATATGTTTTGTTCCCACTGATGTGGGCAAAGTGAGGAATGAGGTCTTGCATCATGAATTCAGGGAGCTAGGCAATGGAAACCTCACTGATTGAAATCTATGGTGCCATGACCTAGCGAGTTTAGAAATAGGAAAATAGAACAAATGAATGTGTGGCTAAAGAGTTGGTGCATGAGTGAAGGTTTTAGATTTCTGGAATACTGGGACTATTTTTGGGAAGATCGGACATATACAAACAGGACAACCTGTACCTGAACGACATTTGGATCAACATCCTTGCAGGCAGATTTGCTAGCATTGTTGGGAGGAATTTAATTGAATTTGGTTTGGGCCACAGAATATCGATTAAAACACTGATGCATCGTGCTACAGCAACGGCGCAAGTCACAGTGAGTGTCAAGAGAGTAAGGCAAGGCTGGATGGTCTTTAATGCTAGGAGTGTAATAGGTATGACTGATGAGTGAGCTGCAAATGTGTTGCTGGTCAAAGCACAGCAGGCCAGGCAGCATCTCAGGAATAGAGAATTCGACGTTTCGAGCATAAGCCCTTCATCAGGAATGAGAGAGAGTAGCCAAGCAGGCTAAGATAAAAGGTAGGGAGGAGGGACTTGGGGAGGGGCGATGGAGATGGGATAGGTGGAAGGAGGTCAAGGTGAGGGTGATAGGCCGGAGTGGGGTGGGGGCGGAGAGGTCAGGAAGAGGATTGCAGGTTAGGAGGGTGGTGCTGAGTTGAGGGAACCGACTGAGACAAGGTGGGGGGAGGGGAAATGAGGAAACTGGAGAAATCTGAATTCATACTGATGAGTGAACTGTGTGGATTGACACGTGAAAGTATGATATTGTTGCCATCACAGAAACTTGGTTGAGGGAAAGACTGGACTGGCAACTTAGCTTTCCAGACTAAAGGACCTTTAGGCAAGACAAAGGCGATGCAGCACTATTAATTAAGGAGTCACTTATTGTAATAAGGAGAGATAATATCTTGGAAGGGTACTCAAATGAAACTTTGTGGGTAGGGTGGCATGGTGGTGCAGTGGTTAGCACTGTTGCCTCACAGCGACAGGAACTCTGGTTCAATTCCAGCCTCGGTCGTCTATTTGTGAAGTTAGCACATTCTCCCCATATCTGCATTGGTTTCTTCTGGGTGCTCCGGTTTCTTCCCACAGGCCAAAGATATCACAGATTAGGTGAATTGGCCTTGGTAAATTGCCCAGAATGTTCAGGGATGTGTAGGTTGGGTGCATTAGTCATGAGAAATGTAGAGAAATAGGGTAGGGGAATGGGTCTGAGTGGGATACTCTTCGGAGGTCATTGTTGGGCCGAATGACACTGTGCAGATTCTACGATTCTATAAGTTAAGAATGTTAAGGGGATAGCTACTGTACTGGGAGTATAGTAGCTCAAAGGGTCAGCGGGAAATAAAGAGCAAATATATAGACAGTTCACAGAGGTGTGTCGCATAATCAGGTAATTATACTATCCTGACATAAATTGGGATAGTCATAATATTAAGGGCTTAGAGGGGGCTGATTTCTTGAAATGTATTGAGGGAGTTTTTTTTGCATCAATATGTAGAAAGCCCAACAAAAGACAGCACAGTGGTGTATTTGGTTCTTGGGAAGGAAACTGTATAAGTGTTTGATGTGTCAGTGGAGAAGCATTTTAGCGATAACAACCACAACATGAAACAGTTCAAATTTGTTCTGAGCAAGGAAAAAGATGGCCTGCAAAAGACGGCTTTGATTGGAGGAAGGCAAATAATATTAAAATAAAGCAGGATCTGGCCTCAGTAGACCGGGAACAGCTGTTTGCAGGTAAGAATAGAGTGGAGCAATGGGGGGTTTTCAGAAAGGAGTTGGGGAGATTACATTCTGACAGTACCCTTTACAGGGAAATGTAAGAACAGTAAATTCAGAGAACCTTCGATATCTAGGACAGTTCAGAACAATAACTGAAATGAGTGGGTTATCTTGTGAAAGATTGGACAGGCTAGACTTAGTTTTGGTGGAGTTTTGAAGATTTAAAGGTGTCATTATTGAAAAATACAATATCCTGAGCAGTCTCAACAAGGCAGTTGTGGAGAGATGTTTCCTGTAATGTAAGAATCTAAACTAAGGGGGTACTATTTAAAAATTAGGAGTCCTCCCTCAAACAGAGGTGAGCTCAATTTTTTTTCTTTCAAGAGTTGAAAGTATTTGAAGCTTTTGCTAAAAAAGCAACCGTAAACAGAATCTGGATAGATTCTTGGTATACCAGGGATGGAATGTTATCAAATGTGAGCAGGAATGTAGAATTTGAGATTACAATCAAATTAACCATTATCTTATCAAATGGCAGAGCAGGCCCAAGGGACTGAATGGTCTATCTCTGCTGCTTGTTCATTTGTCAGCTCAAGTTGATAAGTGGCTTGAAAGCAGAACTGGCTGGTGGTTAAAGGATGCATTTACAGTGATGCAGCGGTAGATATATAGAGGATATTTTAGAAATGAGTAAAAAAAATTCCAAGGGACATGTCTTGTGAGAGGCTGTAGTGGCGTGGGGGAGTGGTGCTTGGAAGCGGGTGAAAGAGAGACAGAAATAAAAACTGAAAGCAGGTGGAGTAGGGATCAGCTGTTGCAGTCTCAGAATTGGTGACCCTTAATTCCCAAGTCCCAGTCCCTACTTTGGGAAGCCTTGTCTTAGAGTCTTAAAATAAGTGACTCGTGAGATACTTGATGCATTGATATAAAATTTTCAAAATTTCCAAGATTTGGGGAAAGTCCGATTACAAATTAAAATAACTGGGTTATAAAACTGTAACCGTGACCGTAACACCAAATTCTAATTCTAGCTAGGCCTTTTGTGTTTTGAACATATAAATTCACAAACTAAGTGCAAAATAACACAAAATGTGACTTAAAATAGAATGCTGGGAGTTGATTGATGAAAGGAGTTTAGGATAAGGGAAAGAGTGCTCCATTGCTTTTGCTTTCTGTAACTTTTTCTGCCTCCAGGAATTGGTTTTGATGTCGGGGAAGAAGTTAGTAATATAATGAGTCTCTAGTAAATGACTAAGATTTATTCAGCTCACAAGGTTCTAAATAGTATAGTATATGGTGGTACGGTTAAGAAAATATTTTGTATAGCACCGTTGATGTTGGATTTGTCCTGATTTTGTGGGCAGCATATACCTGGACACTATTCCACACTGCTAGGTAGATAGCAGTGTTATAGCTGTACTTGGGCAGCTTCACTACAAGTGTGGCTATTTCAGGAGGATGAGTCTTATGTATTATTGTTGGAATGTTAATTGGAACCAATGCCTTTGCAATTGTTTTTAATTCACTCAAAGGATGTAGGCATCTCTGGCTAGGCCAGCATTTATTGCCCATTTCCAGTTCCTTCAGCTTGATATCCTGTCATGAATCGAATTGGCTGAAGTGTGGCTCTGTAAGGCTGGGAATCTCTGGAGGAGGAGGCCAAAATGGACTTAGCACTTGCGGCTAAAGATTGTTGGATGTGTTTCAACTTTGTCTTCTGCACTGATGTGGTGGGTTCTCCCACCATTGAGAATGGGGTATTTGTGGATCTGCCATGGAATTGTTTAAATGTCTACCACCATTCAAGACTGAACTGGCAAGACTGTAGAATGAAGAATTGATTGTAGAATTGCTTAATCCTTAGGGGTTTCAGGCACAGAGAAATTGCTTAGTGCAGTTGTGATTTTCTAATCACTTGCTTCAGAGTCTCTCATTTAGGGAATCCACAGGGTCCCCATGAACAACTCTTAACAACAATGCAGAAATGATTGTATGGCCAAAGGAAAGTCTGGGCCATCATTCCCTCCCAGACACAGGAGAAATATTGTTGACCAGTAGTGTACTTGGTAGTCAGTGATCAGATATGATCTATTTCTGATGTTATTCTTCATGTTCTCTGAGAGGTTTCTGGTCATACACAGTAATGAATAAGCTCAAGGAAAAGTAGGAAGTGTTGGAGAAACCCAGTCAGGTCTGGCAGGACTTGTAGAGAGAGAAACCGAGTTAATGTTTCGAATTTGATGTGACATTTCTTTGGAACTCATAACACATAAAGTCTCAGAGGTGTACAACATGGAATCAGACTCTTCGGTCCAACACGTCCATGCCGACCATATATTCTAAATTACATTTGACCCATTTGCCTGCATTTGGTTCATATCTTTCTAAGCTCTTCCTATTTATGTAGCCATCCACATGCCTTTTAAACATTGTCAGTGTATCAGTCTCCATCGCTTCCTTTGGCAGCTCATTCTATACATGCACCACCCTCTGTATGAAAATGTTATCCCTTTAGTTCCTTCCAAATCTTTCCCCTCTCATCTTAAACACATGTCATCTGCTTTTACCCTGCTCTGGGAAAAAGACGTCGTCTGTTCACCCTATCCGTGCCACTCACAATTTTATATGATTTTATCCATCAGCCTCTGATGCTCCAGGGAAAAAGGCCCCAGGCTATTCAGCCTCTCCCTATAGCTCAAACTCTCCAACCCCAGCAACATTCTTTTAAATCTTTTCTGAACCCTTTCAAGTTTCACAACGTTTTTCTTATAGCAGCGAGACCAGAATTGAAAGTGTTTTCACCAATGTCCTGGACAGCTGGAACATGTAGCTCTTATACTCAGTGCATTGACCAGTAAAGACTAGTGTACCAATCACCACCTTAACTACTCTGCATACCGCAACTCCAATTTTAAGAGACTGTGTACCTGTACCCCAAAGTCTCTTTGTTTACCACATTCCCCAATAACCAATCGTTAAGTGTATATGTCATGTCCTGATTTACCTTACCAAAATACCTCCTGTTTAACTAAATTAAACTCTATCTCCCACTCCTGGATCTGTCTGATCAAGATCCTGCTCACTGTCTACTACACCACCAGTTTTAATGTCATCTGCAAACTTAGTAACCATTCCTCCAATATTCACATCCAGGTTATTTGTATGCATGACAAAAAGCAGTGGACCCAGCATTGATCGTTATGGCACACAACTGGTCTCAGGCCTCCAGTCTGAAAAGCAACCCTCCACCACTGCCCTCTGCCTTATATCTTGAAGCCAATTTTGTGTCCAAATGGCTAGCCCTCCCTAGCTTTCATGTGACTGAACCTTGTTCACCAGTCTATCAAGCAGAACTGTGTCAAAAGCCTTGCTGGAATCCTCTGCTCTGCCTTCATCAGTCTTTGTCACTTCTTGAAAAACTCAATCAAGTTAGTGAGACACAATTTTCCACTCACTAAGCCAATGACTATCCCTGATCAGTCTGAAGAAGGATCACTCTACCAGAAACGTTAACTTTGATTCCTCTCCACTGATGCTGCCAGACTTGCGAGCTTTTCCAATAATTTCTGTTTTAATTCCTGTTCAGTCCTTGCCTTTCCAAATACATGTAAATCCTGTCCCTCAAAATCCCCTCCAACAACATACTGATGTCAGGCTCACCGGCCTATAGTTCTCTGGATTTTCCTAACCATTATCCAACCTCCAGTTTTGTGGCACTTCACCAGTGGCTATCCAGGGACCCAGTACAGGGCAACTCGATTATCCGAATGACACGGGCGGGGGGAGTATTTTGTTTGGATAATTGAAAGTTCGGATAACAGTTTACCCAAGCATCAGGATCTTGGGATCTTGTTCACATAATCCAAAGTTTGGATAATTCGTGTTCAGATTACCGGGGTTGCATTGAAATCACTTCCCTAGTTTCCCACAACGTTCTGGGATACATCTGATCAGGTCCCAGAGATTTATCCACTTATGTGTTTTAAAACATCCAGTGCCCCTGCCCCCTCTGTAATATGGACACTTTTCAAGATATAACTATTTATTTCTCCAAGTTCTCTAGCTTCTATATCCTCTTTCACAGTAAACAGTGACGCAAAATACTGTTTAGGATCTCACCCATTTCCTGCAGTTCCAGGCATAGATGGCCTTATTGATCTTTTAAGGGGTCCTATTGTCTCCCAAGTTACTCTTTTATTTTTGATGTGTTTGTAGAATTTCTTTGGATTCTCCTGAGCCCTATTTGACATCTGAAACTTTATTTCAGATTTCAAATATTTGCAATACTTATGCTTTTAGATGCCTTTTTCAAAACATCTCATAACTTTGTATCTTATGACACAGAGTGGAAAAAAAAATTAATGTAATCATTGGGATTTGCAATCTGATCAGGATAAGTTTTAAAATGACAATTAACTTCAAGAGTACATTTTTCTTTACGCTTTCATAGTAAGCATCACCTGGATGGAACATAGGAAGGACAACACAGGGCACCAGTGGGATCAATTGACCTTGAAAAAAAAATCAGCTTTTCCTTACACTGAATTGAATGGAGGTAAAACCAGGGTTTTGTGTTTAGCATTCAAAATACAAGACCGCTGTGGACTAATTTGGCTCAATAGCCCCCAGAATAACCAGGAAGCATCAATTCACATAGCCACCAATCAGATGGAAGCATCTATTGGGAGTTGCTCTTTCAATCACAGATTTTGTCTCATACTGCTTCAATCACTGGCTGTTTCTCGACTGTGTTTGCCACTATAGGGTCACTGATGGGAACGTAGAAACAAGCTAATCAATGGTTGTAGAAGCAGCTCAGACAGTATGTGGCTGCGATGAACATATCATTGAACTTGCCTCAACCAGGTCAGTGGTTGGGAGCAGATGGCGCTTGGGAATGGGCTGGGAACATTAATACTAGAGCTTCAGGCTCTGGAAAAACTATGATGGCTGTGGGAATTATGAGATAGGCTGCAAGGAAGATGGAGAGAATGATTGCACAGGAGGAAATGAAAGGGTAACACAAGAAGTTGCAGTTGCAAGGTGAGGGGGAAGTAGGAGCTCTTGCAGGGTATGGGACTAGAAAGAAGATTGCAAGGGGTTAGACTTCATAGAGGCTGGTAGAGATGGATGCAACTGCCAGAATCGCAAGAGGTTGCAAGTGCACAATAAGTAGAGAACAATGCTGCAAGATGGGAAAGTAAGAAGCTGCCAGCAGAGGTGGATGGGGGTGCAGGAGGAATAAGACAGAAAAGAAAGAATACATTTTCAAGCCTGTCAACTGGGAGCCAAGAAAACATGAAATCACTGAGGTCATGAATTCCTTGAAAACTAATGTGGAATTTCTAGCTCAAATCAGGATATGTTTAGGAGCTACTATATGGGGTACATATAGTGAATGCTATTGCAATGAACACTGTCCAAATTGTTAAATTTAAAAATAGGATCAAGATCTAAAAGAATAGTAACTGTTTGGTTAAAACATGCCAACATCTTATTTGTGATGAGAATGAAACGATTAAAGGTGGAAAATCCCCAGAACCTGATCAGGTGTACCCGAGAACTTTGTGAGAAGCTAGAGAAGTGATTGCTGGGCCACTTGCTGAGATATTTGTATCAATGATAGTCACAGGTGAGGTGCCGGAAGACTGGAGGTTGTCAAACGTGATGCCACTGTTTAAGAAGGGTGGTAAAGACAAGCCAGGGAGCCTGACCTCGGTGGTGGGAAAGTTGTTGGAGGGAATCCTGAGGGACAGGATGTACATGTCTTTGAAGGCAAGGACTGATTCAGGATAGTCAACATCTTTGTGCGTGGGAAATCATGTCTCTCAAACTTGATTGAGTTTTTTGAAGAAGTAACAAAGAAGATTGATGAGGGCAGAGCAGTAGATGTGATCTATATGGACTTCAGTAAGGCGTTCGACAAGGTTCCTCATGGGAGACTGATTAGCAAGGTTAGATCTCATGGAATACACGGAGAACTA
Organism: Hemiscyllium ocellatum; assembly: GCF_020745735.1. Classification (NCBI taxonomy): domain Eukaryota; kingdom Metazoa; phylum Chordata; class Chondrichthyes; order Orectolobiformes; family Hemiscylliidae; genus Hemiscyllium; species Hemiscyllium ocellatum. The sequence continues at coordinate 32,562,111 of NC_083413.1, forward strand.
GCCATTTGGATACAGAACTGGCTCAAAGGTAGAAGACAGAGGGTGGTGGTGGTGGGTTGTTTTTCAGACGGGAGGCCTGTGACCAGTGGAGTGTCATAAGGATCGGTGCTGTTCCCTCTATTTTTTGTCATTTACATAAATGATTTGGATGTGAGCATAAGAGGTACAGTTAGTAAGTTTGCAGATGACACTAAAATTGGAGGTGTAGTGGACAGCAAAGAGATTTACCTCAGATTACAACAGGATCTGGACCAGATGGGTCAATGGGCTGAGAAGTGGAAGATGGAGTTTAATTCAGATAAATGCGAGGTGCTGCATTTTGGGAAAGCAAATCTGTGCAGGACTTATACACTTAATGGTAAGGTACGAGGGAGTGTTGCTGAACAAAGAGACCTTGGAGTGCAGGCTCATAGCTCCTTGAAAATGGAGTTGCAGGTAGGTGGGATAGGGAAGAAGGCGTTTGGTATGCTTTCCTTTATTGGTCAGAGTATTGAGTACAGGAGTTGGGAAGTCTTGTTGCAGCTGTACAGGACATTGGTTAGGCCACTATTGGAATATTGCATGCAATTCTGGTCTCCTTCCTATCTGAAAGATGTTGTGAAACTTGAAAGGGTTCAGAAAAGATTTTCAAGGTTCTTGCCAAGATTGGAGGATCTGAGCTCCAGGAAGAGGCTGTACAGGCTGGAACTGTTTTCCCTGGAGCGTCGGATTCTGAGGGGTGACCTTATAGAGGTTTACAAAATTTTGAGGGGCATGGATAGAATAAATAGACAAAGACTTTTCCCTGAGATCGGGGAGTCCAGACTTGGAGGGTATAGGTTTAGGTGAGAGAGGAAAGATATAAAAGTGACCTAAGGGGCAACTTTTTCAGGCAGAGGGTGGTACGTGTATGGAATGAACTGACAGAAGATGTGGTCGAGGCTTGTACAATTGCAACATTTAAAAAGCATTTGGATGGGTATATGAATAGGAAGGGTTTGGAGGGATATGGGCCGGGTGCTGGCAGGTGGGACTAGATTGAGTTGGGATATCTGGTTGGCATGGACGGGTTGGACCGAAGGGTCTGTTTCCATGCTGTACATCTCTATGACTCTGTGCATCAGCTGTGACTTCCCAAGTCTGTGGAAGGCAGTCCCTGGATCTGAATGGGTTCTATTCTTGATTCCATCTGCAAGCTGATTTGTATGCAAGTAGGAATACAGTGCAGAACATAGTAGTTGCAGGGAAGTGTGGGGAAACATTTGCATATCTGATCTTTAAGACTGCACCCCTATGTGGGTTCACACTCAAGAATGTATGTTGTGAGCTGACCATTCGTAAATTGGGGACTTTCAGTAGTTGAAATTCATACTAAAGATTCAGTATGTTTGACACCATTATCCCCTTCTTCAGACACTTGTTTCTTTGTCTCAAATATTTGTTATTTATGTGCATCACTTTACTTTAACCAATTGTCATAACATTCATAGGGTCAATGGGAGGAGGAGGGTATCACTTACATGTTAGGAAATTGGAAACATTGAAGAGTAGATACACACAAGTGCGTGCGTCAGAGTAAAAGTGCAGTAGATTACAGTATGGTCCTTGGGCTAAGGAAAGAGAGAAGGAATGGATATAATAGTGATGATTTGGAGATACCAGTGTTGGACTGGGGTGTACAAAGTTAAAAATCGCAACACCAGGTTATAGTCCAACAGGTTTAATTGAAAGCACGCTAGCTTTCAGAGCATTGGTCGTTCAGGTGATAATGGAGGGCTCAATCCTAACACACAGAATTTATAGCAAAAATTTACAGTGTGATGTAACTGAAATTATACATTGAAAAATTGATTGTCTGTTAAGCCTTTCATCTGTTAGAATACCGTGATAGTTTCACTTTTTTCATGTGTAAATCACAAAACCTTTTTTTGAAAAGTTGCATTTTGGATTAGCTGTTAACAAAGGTGATAGCTAGACAATATGTTGAAGGTGTTGGCCCCCTGTGTTCTCTGTCCATGCCAAGATGTTTAGATTGATTTTAATCTAAAAAGTGAGACTTCGGGACAGGCACCAGAGAAAAATGGCCGAGCAGAGGCTGATAGCTAAGTTCAGGGCCTCAATCGGGACCTTGGGTTCATTTCTCATTACAGGTGACCACCATTGCGCTATGCACACACACAGATACTCCTATATATGCACACACGCACAGATACTCCTATATATACATACACACACACACACTCCAATACACAGATGTGCACACAGGCACTTACAGACACACACACTCCCACATGCACCCCCTCACTGACTTAAGACACTCTGCACTCACTACGCGCACACACACACACTTTCTCACACTCACAACCCCCACCCCAGACAGACAAAGACCCACATGCGCGCACACATTTTGTGGGGTGAATTTGTACTTGCAGGGTTACGTTGTACTTTGCTCGAAAATTGCATGCATTCATGTAAAATTCCGTTATCTCACTTTTTTAGATTCGAATCAATCTAAACGTCATACATAGACAGAGAACACAGGGGGCCAACACCTTCAACATATTGTCTAGCTTATCATCATTGTTAACAGCTAACCTAAGAACACAACTTTTTAACAAAAGATTTACACATGAAAGAAGTGAAACTATCCCAGTATTCTAACAGATGAAAGGCTTAACAGACAATCAATTTTTCAATGTATGATTTCAGTTACATCACACTGTAAATTCTTACTATAAATTCTGTGTGTTAGCATTGAGCCCTCCACTACCATCTGATGAAGGAGCGACGCTCTGAAAGCTAGTGTGCCTCCAATTAAACCTGTTGGACTATAACATGGCTGTAATAGGATTGCTTGGGGATCTCTGGAAGCAGTATAAACAGGCTGGAGGGCACAGGTAGCAAGATCTCGAGAGCGTCAATGACTACTCGGAGGGGTATTTGGAGCTATTAAAGAGTTCTTGTATGAAAGTTATGAAATAAAAATGAAATGCTCCTGAAGGTGCAGTTCAGATACATAAAAGTGTTATTCCTCCTTGTCTGGTAAACCTGTTGAAGTAAACATTTGGTTTTGTGCTTACATTAATGCAATATAAGCTAAGAATTTGTGAAAATTTATTAATAAGGAAGCTCTGATTTCAATTTGTGTATCCTTTCTTCTCCTCTTCAGTTAAGTCTTTCAATATTTGTTGTCTTCAATTCCTGCAGTCATGAAGACTATTTCTCAGGACGGCCATATGGAGCACTAGATTCTGGCTTCAACAGTGTTGACAGTGGAGATAAAAGGTGGTCTGGCAATGAGGTACGTGATTGAGTATCTTTTTAAAGTATTACATGGAGCACATAAAGCCAGTGATTCAAAGATCTCTTTCCATATCTATTACAACTGCCAGTAACTTAAAAGTTGCTTTCATGCTTTAATCATTGTAAAAATCATGCCATTCACAATTCTCTGATCAATATATCTCACTGGGAAAGTGGCTTGTTGATTGATTCATTTTGGCACTATTCTCTTGTTGCCGTCAACTTTTGGACACTGGGGAAACTGTTCATTTTTATATGCCTAGGATTGTTGGTACTTAGCTAGTCTTACATTTTGCAACATTCTTTGTCTTCCCCAGTGAGTGATTATCATTTTGTTAGTAAATCTCTCTCAATAATGAAACAATATCAATTAAAATCTGAAATTACAGTTTTCCATCAGTATCTGAACAGCAGTACTGACAAATGCTTTTAGATTATCCAGCTGTGTATGACCATGCCATGTAAGATACAGCACAGCCATCAGTGTGTAAACCACAGCCACTGAAAAAAGTATGAGGCCGAACAGGAATTCTGTCTCTGTTCCAAAGGGAGACGAGCTAATTCTCCTTCGTATTTTCAGTGCTACCGAGCTCTGGAAAGGCATGATTGCGAGGAAGACATAGGGAAAGCAAAAGCCAGTGGTGCCATCCTCCTGATGAAATGTTCAGAGAATGATCTGGTATTAACAAATACTCTATCTCACTAGAGAGACACATACAAAATCCCCCGGCATCACGCTGACTCCAGATATATGCACTTGCTCGACGATGTTGTCATCTGTGTGAGACCCGGCAAGGATATACACTTTTGCTGTATTATAGGAGCTGATGACTGCTGACAAACCACCACTTCATCTAGTTTACTATTTCCATCAAGCTAAAGTTCAATATCAATGGATTTGATAAATCAGCAAAGCAATGTCTTTTCACTCATTGCCTTGCATCCAACTTTGCATTGCTCAATGCTAGATAGCATGGAATGCCTATGGCAGCTGGTCTCCTTTTGACTCTATCGTAAACAACATTTGCGAGGAGACATTAAATTTCCCCACCATCAAACATCAAGACTGCTTTAACAAGAATGCCCTGGAAATCCAGGGGATACTAAATTGGAAATGCAAGGCACTCTTGAACAAGAAATGTTTCCAAAGCTCAAAGGAAAGAAAGCAGATGTGCAGACAAATGAACGCTGAGGTCCAAAAAAAATCCCATGACCCAAATAATAGATGGTAGGTGGAAAGTGTGGACAACTTCCGGCAAATAGCCAACAGTAATGATGTGTCAATTTGTCATTGCAATCAAGACATTAACAACCAGTGATCACTGAACACAGAAGAGCAGTGAGTGTTACTTGGAAGGAACATTTTGAGGATCTCTTGAACTAAGACTTAGAAGTCAACATGAGTGTCCTCAACCATGTTACCTTTCACCTAAAACCAGACTTCTTTGAACACTTCCTCTGCAACAATCCTCAACACCGGTGCCCTGCAAGGTTGAGTACTTAGCCCATTACTGTACTCATAGACACACATGACTGTGAGGCCAAATTCTGCACCAACTCCATTTACAAGTTTGCTGACAATGCCATCATTGTGGGTTGGATCTCAAACAACAATGGGATGGAGTACAGAAAGGAGACAGAGTGCTGAATAGCATGTTGTAAAGATAAAAAGTCTCTTCGATGTCAGCAAAATAAAGGAGCTGGTCATTGACTGCAGGAGGTATAGTGGAGGGCATACCTCTGTCTGCATCAGTGGTACTGAGGTGGAAATGGTCGAGAGGGCCTGGTTCCTAGGAGTGACGATTACCAACAAACTGTCCTGGTCCATCCGCATTGACTACAGTCAAGAAAGCACTGCAGAGCTGCGAATTCCTCATGAATCGAAGGAAATTTAGCATGTCTACAAAGACTTTGAGAAATTTTAATAGATACGACTATAATATATATATATCTGGATGCATCACAGCTTGGTATGGCAATTGCTCTTGCCAAGACCAAAATAGACTACATTGCGTTGTAAGCACAGTTCAGTCCATCATGCAAAAGAGCCACCCATCCATTGAATTCATCTACACTTCCTACTGTATTGAGAAAGCAATCAACCTTCCTAGCTACCTTGTAACCCTGTAAAGCCCTATTTCATCCTTACTTCCTTAACTTTTCCAAAATTTGTCTCCCAGTCTGCTCCTCAGTATCTTGGCTTGGAAAGGGTGGACGCTAGGAAATTGTTTCCGTTAGGTGAGGAGTCTAGGACCCGTGAACACAGCCTTAGAATTAGAGGGGGTCGATTCAAAACAGAAATGCGGAGACATTTCTTCAGCCAGAGAGTGGTGGGCCTGTGGAATTCATTGCCGCAAGTGCAGTGGAGGCCGGGACGTTAAATGTCTTCAAGGCAGAGATTGATAAATTCTTGATGTCACAAGGAATTAAGGGCTACGGGGGGAATGCAGGTAAGTGGAGTTGAAATGCCCATCAGCCATGATTGAATGGCGGAGTGGACTCGATGGGCCGAATGGCCTTACTTCCACTCCTATGTCTTATGGTCTTAACATAATCAAAGACCCCTTCCACCCTGGCTATACTCTCTTGCATCTGAACAGATGCAAGAGCAGCTGCTTTCCCATTGTTAGGAGGTTTTTGAATGGACCTCTTTAATGTTAGTGTTAATTTCTCTCTACACATTGTTGGCACCTGTAACATTGAATCCTGCACTCTGTTCTGTTACCCTGATGCAGTTGTATGTTATGATCTGCCTGGAAAGCATGATCCTTGGTACACATGACAATAACAAATCAAATCAAAGCAAATCTGACAGCTGAGAGCCAGCAATGCTGCCGAGGCACATAGTCTCTGCTGAAACTCTTACATACGTCTGGATGTAAGTTTGCTCACTGAGTTGGAAGGTTTGTTTTCAGATGTTTCATCACCATACTTGGTAACATCATCAGTGAGCCTCCAGTGATGCACTGGTAGTATGGCCTGCTTTTTAGTTGTGTTTAGGTTTCCTTGGGTTGGTGACATCATTTCCAGTTCTTTTTCCCAAGAGGTAGTAAATGGAATCCCATTTACCACCCCCTGAGAAAAAGAACAGGAAATGACATCACAATTGAAAATTACATTATCACAGGAAACAACGTCTCCAACCCAAGGAAACTCAACACAGAAATTAAAAGCGGGCCATACCACATCCAGCTCAGCGAACAAGCTAACATCCAGAGCCTCAACCTGAGCTATAAATCTTCTCAAAACTCACTCTTACATATATATATGACCTAAGTAGAAGAAGGAGAGCTTCTTACATCTCTGGAATAAAATAATAGAGACCATTTTCAGTGAGACTGATTCGGATAACTACAGTGTAGTTTACTTGCTATATGCTAAAATAAAGACCATTGCAGCCACAGGGGCGAAGGAGACTGAGGGGAGGTTTTGATTTCCTGCCAGAGTCACAATGCGGGTTCCATCTAAAAGCACAGTGGACATCAAATTCACACTGAGACAAGTTCAAGAAAAGTGCAGAGAGCAGCTCCCTCTTATACATGACACTGCATTATAGCACAAAAGGTTTATTTAAAACCTCAAGCTTTCAGAGCCCCATTCCTTCCTCAGACACTAGCTGTTGGACTATAATCCAGTATTGTACAATTTTTAACTCTGTCCACCGCAGTCCAACACTGACACTTCCACATCATGGCCCTCTTATATATGACATCCGTGTTCCTCAAAAAGGCCTTTGACTCTGTTATCTGTGTGAGATGATGAAGCATTCACCTCAAGTTTGACTGCCTATAGCAATTCCACTGTCCTGCTTTACCTGCTGCATGACAATATGTAAAGCGTGAACCTGATGAACAAATCCACTACCGACCCAAAATGCATGCATTCCTGGGTCAACCAAGACTCAGTCATTATACCAATACGCTACATCATCTTCGAGTAAAAAATGAGGTCTGCAGATGCTGGAGATCACAGCTGACAATGTGTTGCTGGTTAAAGCCCAGCAGGTTAGGCAGCATCTCAGGAATAGGGAATTCGACGTTTCGAGCATAAGCCCTTCATCAGGAATGAGAGAGAGTAGCCAAGCAAGCTAAGATAAAAGGTAGGGAGGAGGGACTTGGGGGAGGGGCGATGGAGGTGGGATAGGTGGAAGGAGGTCAAGGTGAGGGTGATAGGCCGGAGTGGGGTGGGGGCGGAGAGGTCAGTAAGGAGATTGCAGGTTAGGAGGGCGGTGCTGCCTCTTTGTAGGATATGTGGAACAGTCCATCTTCCGCAACTACACTGGCACTACCCCCCACCTTTTCCTCCGCTACATCGATGACTGTATCGGCGCTGCCTCGTGCTCCCACGAGGAGGTTGAACAGTTCATCAACTTTACTAACACCTTCCATCCCGACCTGAAATTCACCTGGACTGTCTCAGACTCCTCCCTCCCCTTCCTAGACCTTTCCATCTCTATCTCGGGCGACCGACTCAACACAGACATCTATTATAAACCGACTGACTCCCACAGCTACCTGGACTACACCTCCTCCCACCCTGCCCCCTGCAAAAACTCCATCCCATATTCCCAATTCCTTCGTCTCCGCCGCATCTGCTCCCAGGAGGACCAGTTCCAACACCGCACAGCCCAGATGGCCTCCTTCTTCAAGGACCGCAGATTCCCCCCAGATGTGATCGACGATGCCCTCCACCGCATCTCCTCCACTTCCCGCTCCTCCGCCCTTGAGCCCCGCTCCTCCAACCGCCACCAAGACAGAACCCCACTGGTTCTCACCTACCACCCCACCAACCTCCACATACAACGTATCATCCGCCGTCATTTCCGCCACCTCCAAACGGACCCCACCACCAAGGATATATTTCCCTCCCCTCCCCTATCAGCGTTCCGCAAGGACCACTCCCTTCGTGACTCCCTCGTCAGATCCACACCCCCCACCAACCCAACCTCCACCCCCGGCACCTTCCCCTGCAACCGCAGGAAATGTAAAACTTGCGCCCACACCTCCACACTCACTTCCCTCCAAGGCCCCAAGGGATCCTTCCATATCCGCCACAAGTTCACCTGTACCTCCACACACATCATCTATTGCATCCGCTGCACCCGATGTGGCCTCCTCTATATTGGTGAGACAGGCCGCTTACTTGCGGAACGCTTCAGAGAACACCTCAGGGACGTCCGGACCAACCAACCCAACCACCCCGTGGCTCAACACTTTAACTCTCCCTCCCACTCCACCGAGGACATGCAGGTCCTTGGACTCCTCCACCGGCAGAACATAACAACACGACGGCTGGAGGAGGAGCGCCTCATCTTCCGCCTGGGAACCCTCCAACCACAAGGTATGAATTCAGATTTCTCCAGTTTCCTCATTTCCCCTCCCCCCACCTTGTCTCAGTCGGTTCCCTCAACTCAGCACCGCCCTCCTAACCTGCAATCTCCTTACTGACCTCTCCGCCCCCACCCCACTCCGGCCTATCACCCTCACCTTGACCTCCTTCCACCTATCCCACCTCCATCGCCCCTCCCCCAAGTCCCTCCTCCCTACCTTTTATCTTAGCCTGCTTGGCTACTCTCTCTCATTCCTGATGAAGGGCTTATGCTCGAAACGTCGAATTCCCTATTCCTGACATGCTGCCTAACCTGCTGTGCTTTAACCAGCAACACATTTTCAGCTCTACATCATCTTGCTCACCATAACACTTTCCTGCTGCAATGGAGCTTTTCAACAGGATGAACAAAAAACTGCCCAATAAACAATGGAGGATCCATGAAGATGTAGCCCTTTTGAAGAGGTCCAGGCTGGAGGCCAAGAAAGAAGGATTGCTAACATCAGAAGGAATGCAAGGAAACCACCCACACACCTTTTCAAACTCCACTTGTGGCAGGGTGTAAGGCTCCATAGTATACTGTTTGGGCGCCTCAGGATATAACTCCAAATTTGAAGTAAGTCATCCTCAGTTGTGAGGAACTGCCTAAGAAGAAAACGTTACTATGCCATGTATGATAGACCCAAGGTAATATTTAAAGGATGGGCACATACTAACAGAGCTGTTTTTATCGAAATATTGTCTGTTTGCAGATTGTTATTTCACAGTGTCCCTTGTGTAAAATCCACTACTGTGGTATTGATTATGTCATTTGCACCAAGTAAAGTGTTGCCTTTCAAATTGCAGCCCACAGATGAGTTGACTGATCTCCCACAACGAATGACTGAAATTGTGAAGGAGCAACGGCAGCGACGCGATAGTCAGTATCATGAGCATAGAGATGTACCATCTGTGACAAATGGCCCAGGTAAATACGTTTGGTCTGTTACAGAAACAACCATAGTAATTGAGCATGTGAGGTTATAGTAGAATGGCACACCGGATAAAAATGAAGACACCTTCTCCAGTTGTTAGCATTTCTTTCATTTACAGCTTGGCATATGTGTTACATCTAAACTGAAGAATGTAAGTAGAGCAAAAAGACACATTACTTTCTTGCGTTGGCAGTGTGGCTTAAAATATTTTACACCTGTGGACAAGCTTTGGTCTCATCTATGATTTTCAAATCTTTCTATTCTAATGTTTACCACAGTTTCTTTGAGAAGCAAAATGTTACCTTGTTAGACCAATTCTTCCTTCATTTTGAATGACCGACGTGTATTTCAACACTTCAGAATATGTAAAATATTGTTTTATTTTCCAGCTGTCAATTTTGTTTTTACTTTGGTCTCCAATTATTGTACAAGCAATTTGATCAAATTAAATTAGTTATCCAGATATTGTTTCAATTTGTAATATCTTATTTTCTGATTGTTTGGTACAGTCTTGACATGTGTGATTTATGTGTCAGAGTTTGAGCATTGTTGTAGAGTGATGCAATTAAATCCCAAACCCAAGAGTTGCCTATTTGTGATGTTTTGCTACCTGCAAGGCAAGCAGTTTAGATTTCATCTTAAATAGAAGTTAATAGACTTTACATCTTTCATTTGTACTCTGTGCTCATTCATCCTACTGAGGAGCTACCAAGCAGAATAGATAAAAGAGCAGCAGTAGATGTAATATTTGTATTTTCAGAAGACATTTGAGAAGATATCACACTTTAGGCTACTTAATAAGATAATAGTTCATGCTGTTGGAGATAGTTAGTGAATCCTCTATCTGTGCTATCAGAGATTTGGGATGAGGGCAGCATTTTCCACATGGTAACCTGTCATTGGTGGAGTGTCACAAGGAGCAGAGCTGGGGCCAAAATTATTTATCATGTATACTAATGACTTGGATGAGGAATTCTGTATTAGTGGTGCTAGAAAAGCACAGCAGTTCAGGCAGTATCCGAGGAGCAGGAAAATCGACGTTTTGGGCAAAAGTCCTTCATCAGGAATACAGATTGGATGAGGAAACAGATTGCATTAAGCCAAAATTGCAGAAAGAATATCGTGTGGCAAAATGTGAGGTTATTCCCTTGGGCAGGAAGCGTACAGAACCTGAATATTATTTAAAGGGAGTAAAACTGCGGAAAGCTGCAGAAAAGAGGTATTCAGGAGTCCTCATGCACGAATCACAAACAGCTAGCATCCAAGTTCAGCGGGTAATAAGGAAGAAAAAGGGAATAGAGTATAAAAGTAGTGTGGTTTTGCTATACCTCTGCCTCACCCCCAGAGTGTATTATTCAGCAACAATTTTACTATGATTCTGTCCTTAAATCCAGGTTTTGCAAGTCAGTGTACCCCACAAAATCATCTATAGCATTAAATGCAATCAATCACCGTTATGTTTATGCCAGTTCTTTGCTGAGACAGCCTAGAATTCATTCTTTTACTTAGATTACTTACACTGTGGAAACAGGCCCTTTGGCCCAACAAGTCCACACCGACCCGCCAAAGCGCAACCCACCCATACCCCTACAATTACTCCTTTTCTAACACTACGGGCAATTTAGCATGGCCAATTCACCTGATCTGCACATCTTTGGACTGTGTGAGGAAACCGGAGTACCCAGAGACATGGGGAAAATGTGCAAACTCCACACAGTCGCCTGAATCGGGAATTGAACCCGGGTCTCTGGCACTGTGAGGCAACAGTGCTAACCACTGTGCCACCGTGCCGCCCACGGTGCCTTGTTTCTCCTTACAGACTATTGTTTAGTTTGTTTCAAATATTTGCTTTAATTTTCTTGGATCTGACTGGTCCCTACATTACCAATTCCCAGCAATAAAACATGTTGTCCACCTTATGTAAAATAAATTTCCCTAAGATCTCTCTCCATTCATTAAGTGGTAATGTTATATTGATGACGCAGCCGACTTCTGAATTTCGAACCATAGATGTTATTATTTTCATATGCATTAGATCAAACTTGGAATAAGATATAAAATCTCTTGTAAGCTTCTTGTTAAATTGTGGCTCGGTGTAATTATTTTTGTCTTCTTTCCAGTTGAACACGACCTGGAGCAGATTGATTACATTGACAGCTGTGCCATGGAGGAAGAGGAAGAGGATATGCGATTGCCAAAACGACTTGACTCCTCCAGTCTCAGCTCGCAATTCATAGCATACATTGAACGACGACGGATTAACTATGATGTAACTTTTTAGTTCTTGTCTAAAACCAATTGGAATATTTGCATGTAAAGACTTTTTAAAATTCATTCACTGGATCTGGGTGTCTTTGCAAAGATAGTATTTATTGCCAATCCTTACTTGCTGAAAAGAAGTTGCTGGTGAGCTGTCATCTTGAAGTGGTGAACTTCATATGGAGAAGCTACCCCCAGTTCTTTTAAGCAGGGAGCTCCAGGATGTTGGCGTTGTGACAATAAAAGGACAGAAGTATATCCCCAAACAGATGGCATGTGTCTTTGAGCAGGAGAGTCATAGAGATGTACAGCACAGAAACAGACACTTCGGTCCAACTCATCCATGCCGACCAGATATCCCAACTCAATCTTGTCCCACTTGCCAGCACCTGGCCCCTATCCCTCCAACCCCTTCCTATTCATATACCCATTCAGATGCTTTTTAAATATTGCAATTGTACTAGCCTCGACCATTTCCTCTGGCAGCTAATTCCATATATGCACCACCCTCTGTGTGAAAAGGTTGCCCCGTAGGTCTCTTCTTTATCTTTCCCCTCTCACTCTAAACCTATGCCCTCTAGTTCTGGATTCCCCGACCCAAGGGAAAAGACTTTGCCTATTTATCTATGCCCGTCATGATTTTATAAACCTCTATAAGGTCACCCCTCAGTTTCTGACGCTCCAGGGAAAATAGCCCCAGCCTATTCAACCTCTCCCTACAGCTCAAATCCTCCAACCCTGGCAACATCCTTGTAATTCTTTTCTGAACCCTTTCAAGTTTCACAACATCTTTCCGATAGGAAGGAGACCAGAATTGCACGCAGTATTCCAACAGTGGCCTAACCAATGTCCTGTACAGCCGCGACATGACCTCCCAACTCCTGTACTCAACACTCTGACCAATAAAGGAAAGCATACCAAATGTCTCCTTCACTATTGTATCAACCTACGACTCCACTTTCAAGAAGCTATGAGCTTGCACTCCAAAGTCTCTTTGTTCAGCAACACTCCCTTGGACCTTACCATTAAGTTTATAAGTCCTGCTAAGATTTGCTTACCCAAAATGCAGCACCTCATAGTACTTGGGGGTGGCAATAGTGTTCTCGTGCCCCTACTGTTGTCCTCCTGCTTGGTCATGACAGTCATGAGTTGGCAGATGCTGTTGATGAAACATTGCTGAACTGCTGTCGTTCATCTTGTAGCCAGTAGTGGTGGGAATTAATATTTACTGTGTTCAAAGGGTTGCTAATTCAGTAGGATACTTTGTCTAAGATGTCTTCAAGCTACTTGAATGTTTATGAAGATGCTGTTATCCAGACAAATACAGCATGTTGCGATACCATCGCTAATTTCTGACTTGTAGATAATGTTATGAAAGACAGAATATGAAGCATCTAAACCTATTTGTGATTAGTGCAGTTAAGTTTCTGGTTAATGATGACACCCATTACCTTGATGGTGGAAGATTTTTTGATGTTGATACTGCTGTACATCAAGGGGAATTGGTTACTCTTCCTTTTGCTTATTCAAAGTCGACATTGCCTGGTACTTGTATGTACAAACATGATTTGCTACCTATTAACCCAAAGCTGAATGTTGTCCAGATCTAGCTGAACGTGGTTACAAACTCACTATCAGAGGAATTACAAACAGAGCTAAACCCAACAGTCAGCAACAAGTATCTACACTTTGGCCTTATGGTGAAGGGAAATCACTGATGAAGCAGCTTAAGCAGCTGTAAAATGAAGCAGCTTAAGAGAATATGCGATTGCCAAAACGACTTGACACCTCCAGTCTCAGCTCGCAATTCATAGCATACATTACCTAACCAGTGGAGAATTTTCCCTCTCATTCCCATTTAACTTCAATTTTACTTTGACTCTTTGATGCTATGCTTGGTGAAATCCGGCCATGGCCTTAAGGACAGTTTCTCTCAACATTGGAATTGCTCTCTATTGCCCTTGTTTGTACCAAGGTTATTGTTGGATTAGTGCCTTTTGATCCCCTATAAAGTAGTGACCATAAGATGATAGAAGTTAACATTCAGTTTAAAAGTGAAAAACTTAGTTGGAAGCAAACGTTTTTAACTTAATAAAGAGAGTTACAGTGAAGCACGGATAGAGTTGGCCAAAGTAAACTGGGTGGATAGATTAGCAGGAAAGATAGTAAGTGAGCAACGGTAAGCTTTTAAGTTGGTAATTCATGACTGTCAGCAAAATACATTCCAATAAAGAGACAAGATTCTCGGAGATCGATAAATCAACCATGGCTAAACAAGGAAACTATGGAGAGCATTAAGTTGAAAGATCAACCATGTAATGAGGCCAAGGTCAGTGATAACCCCAAAGATTGAGATAAATTCATAATCCAGCAAAGGAGAACTGAAAAGATAATAAAGACTGAGAAAGTAAACTATACAGACAAACTAGCAATGAATATGAAAACTGAAAATAAGAGCTTCCTTAACTATATCAGAAGGAAGAGAGAGATCAAACTGAATAGACTTCTTCGAAAATGAGTCTAGAGAGGTAGTTGTGGGAAACAAGCAAATAGCAGAGGAGTTGAACAGATACTTTGCATCAATCTTGATTGTGGAAGGTGGTTTGAGCATCCCTTAATACTAAAGAATGAAGACAAGCAATTCAGTATCATCTCTAGAGAAGCTGTATTAGATAAACTAATGGGGCTAAAGGCATTAGTACCCTGGTCCTAATAGCTTCCATCAATTATTAAGGAATTACGAGCAGAACATTTGGACAGTAATAATCTAATCAAGCAGAGTCAGCATAGCTTCATGAAAAGGAAATCATGTCTGACTAATTTATTCAAGGGTTGCGGGGAAAAGTCAGGAGAGTGGATGTGAGGAATGTCGGATCAGTCATTACCCTGTTGAGGCTTGAGGGGCTGAATGGTCTGTTTCTGTTCCTATTTTTATGGCCTTATTAATTGATGTCACTCAGAAACATAGAGACTGGGCTCTTGTGGTGCAGTGGTAGTGTCACTGTTGCTGGACTAAAAGGCCTGGGTTCAAGTCCCACCTCTTTCAGAGGTACATCATGACCTATCTGAACAGGTTGATTAGAAAATGTTAAAACATAGAAAGTAGGAGCAGGATTAGGCAATTTGGTTCTTTCAGCCTGCTGCACCATTCAGTATGATCTGATATCCAACTCCGTGCCTTGTTCCTGCTTTCTCTGCATAGCTTTGAACCCTTAAACTCTAAAGCTATACCTAACTCATTCTTAAATGAATTTTAATTTGAACTGAATCAAACTGAAGCCCGTCTTCTATGTCAGCAAGAGGCTGAGATGAATCATCCATCTGTGTGGTGTTTACATGTTCTCCCCATGTCTGTGTTGGGTTTCTGCCTAGTTCTCCGGTTTCCTCCCCCGTCCAAAAATATGCAAGTTAGGTGGATTGGCCATGGTAAATTGTCCATTGTGTCCAGGGATGTACAGGCTAGGTGGATTTGCCATAGTAAATGTGGGCTTAGGGAATAGGGGCTGGATCTGGGTCGGATATCTTTTGGAGGGTCAGTGCGACATCCAATGGCCTGAATGGTCTCTTTCCACGTTGTAGGGATCCTGTGACTTTAAAGTTCCCTGTGAAAATGGTTGCAAATTCTTCAGCCTTGATTCTTACACTGGCATACTGGGTTACACCATTATAAGAAGATGGAAATATTAATAAAGCCTCCTTGTAAAAGCTTTATAAGTACACTTTTAAAAGGAAAATTGCTCAAATTAATGTTAATCCCTTAGAGGCGGAGATAGGAAATAGCAAAGATATTCAATAAATATTGTGTTTATCTTTACGATTGAAGGCACAAGTACAACCCAGAAATGGAGGGTATCCCAGGGGCGAGTAAGAGTGAGGAAAATCATGTTATTAATGCCAGTAGAATAAAGGCACTGGAGAAGTTTAAATGACTAAAATCCAACTTTTTCTACAGCTTGATGGCATACATCCTAGGGTTCTAAGACATGGCTATAATTACAATGGATGCACTGGTTATGATTTTCCAATATTTGGACTAGCTGAGTGAGTGGATACTAGCTTTGAAATGGAATATAATATGGACAAGTATGTAGTTGTTGACCTTAATAAGAGGAATTGAGATCCACAGAATGGTGAGAGGTTGACAAGCATTGATGTCCAAAGAAACATGAGAGTCCTTGTTCTGACCTGATTGAAAGCTACCATACAGGTGCAGCAGCCAATTACAAAGGAAAATTGTATGCTGACTTTTATTCTAACAGGACTTGAATACAAGAGCAAAGATGTCTTGCTTCAGTTGGATAGAACTTTGGTGGGAATGCACATGGAATGTCTTGTGCAGTATTCCCTTAAAGCAACACACACTTGCTATTGAGACAGTGCAACAGAAATTCACCAGACTAATTCCTGGATGGTAGGACTGTCCTTTGAGGAGAGGGAAAAAAAGAGAAGTACAGCGCAGGAGCAGGCCCTTTGGCCCTCCAGGTCTGTGCCAATCGTCATGCCCTAACTAAACTAAAAACAAGCCTTCTGCCCTTATTTGGTCCATATCCCTCGATTCCCTCCCTATTCATGTAGCCATCCAGGTGCCTCTTCAATATCGCCTGCTTCCACCAGCTCTTTTGGCTGTGCGTTCCAGGCTCCTAACACTGCATGAAAAACTTATCTTGCACATCTCCCTTTAACTTCCCCCCCCTCTCTCCTTGAGCCTGTGCCTGCTTGAAATTAACTTCAACACTGGGGAAAAGCCTCTGACTATCTACTCTCTCCATGTCTGTCATAATTTTGTAGACCTCTATCAGGTCTCCTCCCAGCTGTCATCTTTCCAGTGAAAACGATCCTAGTCTTTTTAACCTTTTCTCATAACCATGCCCTCAAGACCAAATAACATCCTGGTGCATTCTCACTCCAAAGCTTCCATAGCCTTCTGGTCATGTGGCAACCAAAACTGCACATGATGCTCCAAATGCGGCCCAACAAGAGTTTCATATAGCTGCAACATGCTTTGTCAAGGTTTTTACTCCATGCCCCAGCTGATGAAGGCAAGCATGCCGCTTTTAGGGGTCGGTGTGCCTGCACACCCAGATCCATCTGTACGTTAATGTTCCTACGTGTCCTGCTGTTTACAGTATAATTCACACCTGAGTTTGATCCTCCAAAATGCATCACCTCACATTTGTCAGGATTGAACTCCATGTGCCATTTCTGTGCCGAAGTCACTCATCTATCAATATCCTATTGCATTCTTTCACAATCATTGGTACGATCAGTAACTCCACTAATTTTGGTGTCATCTGATGTAATCAGACCACCCATATTTTCCTCCAGATCATTTTAATATACAAACAACAGAGGACCTAAGACTGATCCCCGTGGAACCTCACTAAAGTCAATGTCGACAACATCCACAGTTCTTCCCTCATCAATTATCTTTGTCACGTCTTGAAAAAATTCCATTAGTTTGGTAATCCGAGATTAGGGGAACTGGGCCTGTATTTTCTGGAATTTAGAAGAATACTCTATGCCTTTAATAAATAATGGTATCTTAGAACTTGGCAAATTCTTAAACCAATAGAAATTGTAAATGCAGGCAGATGGTTTCCCCTGACTCTCAAGTTGAGAACCAAGGGACAAAGTTTAAGAATAAGGGGCAAACCATTTGTGAATGTGATGATGATGATGAAGAATTCCTTCATATGGTAATAGAGCTTTAAAATTCTGTACCTTAGAGTTATGTAAACTCAAGTCATTAAACATGCTCAAGACAGTGATTGATGGATTTGTAATTACCGTTGATATCAAGGGAAATGATGATGGTATGGGAAACAAAGATAGATGACAGGTCATGGTCTAGAACGGCAGAGTAGGCTCAAGGGGTTGAATAGCCTACTGTTGCTGCAATGTTCTAATCCAAGTTTGCAGCTAATAAAAAGGTAGGTGAGAATACCAGCTGAGAAGTGGAGCCAGAAAGTCTGTTGAATGATAAATACAGGTTAAGTGAATGTACAATGAAGTGGCAGATGGAGAATTACATGGGGAAGAGTGTGGTTTTCCATGTTATACTCCTGATAAACAGTTGTTAATCCAAAGCATGAACAGATTTATTCACAATGTGAAGCATTGCAGGTATCTCTTTCCTGATTTCACTCCACTCTTCTCTGTGACTGTACATGCTCAAGTAAACATTGAACCAATATATGCTTTGATTTATACAAGTAACAATTAACTGTGAGCATAAAGCAAATTGAAAGATATGACACTTATAAATATTGATGTTCAGATAGACTTGGGTCGGCTTATACACAGAACACAAAGTTAGTATTCAAGAAAAGCAAATAATCAGGAATACGTTTGGTGTCTCGGCCTTTATTGCGAGGGGGCAAGAAAAAGTTCTGTTCTAACTGTACAGGACTTTGAGAGACCACATCTGACTTCCTGTGTGAAATTTTGGTCTGTATTTATGGAAGGATACACTTGCATTGGAGGTGGTACAGCAAATATTTGCTTGATTATTCCCTTGGGGGTTAGAGGATTCTGTTCCTGAGCAAACTGGATCTATATTATCTTGAGTTGAGAAGCTTGACTGGTGAATCCATTTAAGTATACAAGACTCTGTGGGAACTGACTGAGTAGAGATTCAGAGATAATTTTTCTTAGCTGGGATAGAATATGGGAGTGCAGTACCAGGATAAGAGGCCAATCAGTTAAAACTCAGTTAAGAATTTTCAAATTCAAAGTTGTGTATCTTTGGAATTCTACAATTCAGAGAACCATACATGCTCCATCATTGAATGCACTTAAGGCTGAGACAGATTCTTGCCATTTCAATGATTCAAGGGACATTGCAACAGGCAGGAAATTGGAATTGAAGCCAAAAGTGTGCCATGACTGTGTTGAATGTGTGATCAAAGTGATTTCAAAATATATTATTATTTTTGGAATTTGATTTGTTTTAACAAGAGACATTTGGATGAGGGTTGGTGCTGTGAAGGTTTTTTGTTTAAAAAGATCAGTCATTCTGAAATGGTGACTGAAGTGCATCAGTTCAAAGCAGACATGTGACTACAAATAAGGGCTTAAGAAAAGCTTTAAGGTGTGAATAGAGTCAGGTATTCATATTTTTGAGTTTAAAGCAGGAAGAATAAATACATTAAGCATGTGAATATATTTCAATAACATCACATGATCCAACTAAAAAAGGTAATTTAAATATATGATCTGTCAAGCCAGGTTCATTTTGGGTTCTAATTTGTCATGTTGTACCATTAGGTGGGATCATTGCAAATGGCAGAGCAGGCTCAATCGGCCACAAGGTCTGCTGTTCTCCTATTTCTTGTCCTCTATATTCTCCATCTAATTGTTTAGTTCTCCACAGTCATTCATCACTGGATATTAAAGGACTGCAGAGTTTAATTCTGACCCAGTGTTTGTGGAAACACCTTATTTCTGTTTGTGTCATGTTGCTTCTGCTATTTAGCATGCATCTAGTACTGTGTTGCATGGGCCCTATTCAGTAGCTTCACCAGTTTGGCACTTTTACACTTAGACATGCCTGCTACTGTTCCTGAAATGTTTTCCTACACTTCTCATTGGACCACATTTGATTACTCTGGCTTGATGGTAGATTGAGAGATTTGTCATACCAAGAATTACAATGGTGGGTGAGTGTAATTGTACTACTGCTGATGATCCACATTACCTCATGGAGTACCAATTTTGAGTTGCTTATCAGTTAAGAATCTTTTTTGTTAGCAGAGTAGTGGTGCCACACAACATGATGGAAAGTGTCGTCATTATAGAATGGAATGTGCTATCACTGAGACTGTGCAGTGCTCCTTCCTAATAACCTTGTCATTGATATGGACCATATAGATTGGCAGAGGGATGGCTTGCTTAGTTAGGTTTATGACTGGTTTGCAATACAGAGTGATTCCACTCGCATGGATTCAGTTCCCGTACTGGTAGAGGTTACCATGAAGGACTCTCCTTCTCAACCTCAACCTTTACAGATTGGTGAGAGCAAGTTCAAGGAGGTATCTCTGTTTTCTCACCACATGCTGCAAAACCAAACTGTCAATGGCGTCCTTCAAAACTGACAACCTTCATTTGTCATTTTGATAAATATTAATGTTTTCATCCAGAGAGCATTCTCTGCCCTGACTATTCTCAGCACTTCTTCCCAACATGAGGAATACTGACATATTAGCTGATGTAGTGTAGTTAATTGATAATCAACAGGGGATTTTCCTGTAAATGACTAACCTGATGCCCTGAGACTTCATAAGATCAGATGTCAATGCTAAGGATTCCCAGTTAATCCCTGTCCATC
This sequence comes from Hemiscyllium ocellatum, assembly GCF_020745735.1. Taxonomy (NCBI): domain Eukaryota; kingdom Metazoa; phylum Chordata; class Chondrichthyes; order Orectolobiformes; family Hemiscylliidae; genus Hemiscyllium; species Hemiscyllium ocellatum. Next base: position 32,582,280 of record NC_083413.1, read on the forward strand.
TGTATATATCTATATCACTGTGTCACAGAATCATTCATAACGAAAGAGGCCCTTTGGCTCATGGAGTCTACAGCGTCAAAAAAATTCCCACTACCTACACTCATCCCACTTTCCCAGACTAGACCCATAACCTTGAATGCTGTGACTTTTCAAATGTTTATCCAACTACATTTTAAACAGTGTGAGGTTACCCGCCTCAACTATCTTTCTAGACAGTGTATTCCAGATCACACCATGGGTGAAAACATTTTTCCTCAAATCTCCTCTAAACCACCTGCCTTTCACTTTCAAAAGATGCCCCTTTGGTCTTCATTTTTCAATTAAGAAGATAGCTGCTTTCTATCCAACCTGTCCAGGCCCCTCATAATCTTGTAGACCTCCAGTCAGATCCTCCCCTCAACCTTCTCTGCTCCAAAGAAAACAACCCAAGCTTATCCACCCTTTCTTCATAGCTAAAATCCTCCATCCCAGACAACATCCTGGTCAATCTCCTTGAAATCAGTCACATTCTTCCTAAGGTGTGAGGCTCAGAACTGCACACAATACTGTAGTTATGACCTAACCAATGTTCCGACCAGCTCCAAAATAATTTCCCTGTTCTGATCATCTATACTTCTATAACGGCAAACATTCTGTATGCCTTCTTAACTACCCTATTAACCTGTCCTGCCACCTTCAATGATCTGTGGTCAAGCACCTTAAGATCCATCTGTTCTTCTGAACTTCCTCTTGTTTTATTCATTGAATGCTTCCTTGTACTTCTTCCTAAGTGCATTACCGTACAATTATCAGGGTTAAATTCCATCTCTTTATATCATCCACAAACCTCCTTATGATACCACTCCCGTTCTCATTTATTTATGAATATCCCAAATAATAATGGACCCAACATTACTCACTGCAGAACACCCCCCACTGTTTATCAGGAGCCAGTCACAAAAATAGCCTTCTACCACCACTGTCTGCCGCTGAGCTAAACCTAGATCCAACTTGCCAAAAAACCCTGGATCCAATGTGCTTTTGCTGCTTTATCAATTTCCCCTGTAGGACTTTGTCAAAGATCTGGCTGAAGTCCATATAAAGTACGTAAACTGTTCTGTCTCATCTACTCACTCGCTTGTCTCCCCATAAATTCAACCAGATTAGGCTTGACCTTTTTTTGACAAAGGCATGCTGACAATCCTGATCAAACCTTGCCTCTCTCAATGGCGAATAATTTTCTCCTTTAGTATTTTCTGCAATAGATTCCATAGTGGGTCTGTTCCAGCAGAGGAACAGAGTAGACAGGAATGCTGCTGGAAGAACCTGCTGCACAGGCTGAAAAATGTGATTCCGAGAATAGGGCTATCAGATTGTTGCCTGACTGTGTTGGCTGCCCTAGATTTGGTACGAATTCTCAGCTGTTGCTGAAGACCACATTGTAGGTCTGACTGGGCTGGCAGTGGTGGTATCCTGTCGGAAACCAATACCTAGATTGTTCTGAGAAATGATTTATTCTTTATTCTTTTTGTGCATTGTTTATTGTAGTTTGGTACAACCAGGTAGCTGTTGGGGCATTAAGAGGTAAGGTAGGTAAGCGTCAATCACTATACCATATTTTGGCCAGATCAGATACTGATAGCAAGTTTGCTTTCCTTAAGGATACTAGTGAAGCAGATTTATTTTTATCGCATTCAGGTTGTTTGATGGTCTCCATACTATTTGTTTAATTAACTGAATTGAAATCTAAGTTACCATGGTGGGGGATTTGAAGTCACTTTCCTCGATTGTTAAATTGGGCCTTTGGATTAGGACTTAAAAATGCTAGAGAAGTGCAGCAGGTCAGGCAGCATCAAACACCTCTGGGGCACCCGCACCAACCAACCCAACCGCCCCGTGGCTGAACACTTTAACTCCCCCTCCCACTCCGCCAAGGACATGCAGGTCCTTGGCCTCCTCCATCGCCAGACCATGGCAACACGACGCCTGGAAAAAGAGTGCCTTATCTTCCGCCTAGGAACCCTCCAACCACAAGGGATGAATGCAGATTTCTCCAGCTTTCTCATTTCCCCTCCCCCCACCTTTTCTTAGTCCCAACACTCAGACTCAGCACCGCCTTCCTAACCTGCAATCTTCTTCCCAACCTCTCCGCCCCCACCCCTTCTCCGGCCTGTCACCCTCACCTTAACCTCCTTCCACCTATCGTATTCCCAACCCCCCTCCCCCAAATCCCTCCTCCCTACCTTTTATCTTAGCCTGCTTGGCACACCCTCCTCATTCCTGAAGAGTGGCTTATGCCCGAAACGTCGATTCTCCTGCTCCTTTGATGCTGCCTGACCTGCTGCGCTTTTCCAGCAACACGTTTTTAAGCTCTGATCTCCAGCATCTGCAGTCCTCACGTTCTCCTTTGGATTAGGAGTCCAGTAATACAAACACAATGACATTATACCATTTTATGTGATTGAGTAGTGATTTGCTGATGCACTGTATGTTTATAGGTGTTTGAATTTAATAGCTACATTTTGCATCATCCTTGTTAATAAAATAATTTCTTGTACTGTTTTACTAAGTTGCTGTTTACTTGCATGGATTAATTTAATGCACAAAAATAAAATTTGGATTGTTTTTGTACATGCAGTACAATGTACAGTTGTGTAAAATGCAAAACAAGTTTCATCCATTGATAACTAGATTAGTGATCATAACCAATATTCATTTGAATGATCCCAGCTAATGATAATACTAGACAAATCAGATCCCAGAAGGAAACCTGATTTGATCATATTTTTCACTTTGGTAATGGGTTATCATTGTAGTTATTCTCTGAAGATTGCAGATGTTCATTAACATCAGACTGCAAGTTTATTATACAACAAAAAAAATGAAGATATAGATGAAAGTTAGAAAGATCTGAACACAAACAGGAAAGCAAAATTTCAATCTGTTCCCCGAACACTATTCTTTTACAGCCATTAACCCCTAAACTCCCTCAATCAGGAGATGAAAGAAACAGGTAAGTCCACCCTTTAGATGTGATACAGAAGGAAGTTCTCTCTGATATTTCAATATTAAAAAATAGTAATGTTAGCACAGATGTGATTGAACTTTACAGTGTTTTCAAAATATTTCTTATTTATTAGATGTAAATAGCTTAGTTTATTCTATTTCACCTTATTTTATTCTACGTAATAAACTTGTCTATTGTTAAAACCAAAATGCATCATTGTGTGCTTGTATTTCTGTGAAAGATCACTTTTTAAAAATAAAAACAAAATCAAAACATGATCTTTCAAGCCAGTCTTTATTTTGGAATCTGACTTCTCCAGTAGTAATTTAGCTGGGATCATAACAATATGAACATCCCATCCACTAACATCATAGGGTTTTACCTTGGCACTGGAATCACATGCTTTCTTGGAATTGATGCACCTTGGTCACTTAAATGATTTTCTGTCCTTTTTCAAAAAAGAGAACCTTCACAGGACTAGCACACATCTACCTTTCTGACTGTGAAATCTGTTCCTGATATCTTATGTATGTATCTATTACACCTTTCATCACACATTTTGTAATCGTCGTTCATAGATCTGTTATGGAACTGTAATTATTTGGCAGGATTACAATTGATAATTCAGTACTGAAGGATTTTTTTTCCTTTGAAGGCTGTTCCGATGAAATCAAAGCATGTTGGTGATCCACAAAAACCTGTGAGTGACAGGGGCTGGCCACAACAAAACAGGTATTGCCTTCAATTTAAACTATGACTTTACATGAAATAATTAAAGATTTTGCCAAGCCGGTGAACTCCTTTTAGAAAGGTAATTGGGTCTATGGGTATTTGTATTCCGAAATGAATTTGCACTTACCAGAGAGAAGAAGCCATCCAGAAATTAAGGAAGTAGGGATTAAAATATAATTTCTTGCGTACATTCTTTACGAAAAAAATGAACCAAAAACAATGGAATTAATGCCTGCAGCTGTAGGCTAGTTAGCTGGGCATCAACAGCAAGAAGAATATAAAATGTTTTTGTTCAAAGAGAGATGACAAAATTCTAGAGACAAATACTATAATTTAAAAAACGGATTTTGAAAAAGAAAGTCCACCTTTACTCAATAAATAATTTAAAGTAACGGAAAGGGCAAAGTGGTGGGGTTGGTATACATGTTTCAGCAAGCCTTTGGGAAAGTTCCACATAATACACTTACAGCAAAGGTCAGAGTGTGTGAAGTTAACAGCCTGTCAATTTTTTAAAAGTTTGTACATGCAATCTAGGTTTCTCCAACTAGGCTAGTATTTATGTTCCACCATCTTGGAGCAATTGTTACTAGCCATTTGTCAGTCCAAGCCTGGATGATGTTCTCATCAAGCTGTATATGGATAGCTTCAGTATCTGAGAAGTTGTTAATGGTGTTAACCATTGTATCATTGCAACATTTCCCACTCTGACGTTATGATAGATTCCTACTCTGACATTATAATAGAGGGAAAGTCATTGAAAAGCACCCTTAGGAGCTCTTGCAGTCATGTCCTGAGGCTGAGATGAATGAACTCCAACAACCACAACCATTTTCCTTTAGATAGGTATGACTAACGGGGAGTTTTTCTCCTGATTCCCATTGCCTCCCATTTTTCAAAGGCTTTTTGCTACTCTACACTGCCACATTCTGCCAATATGTCTCTTATGCTTACCTTCTCTTGTTTGTCCATGGTGGGACCAAAGTTGTAATGAGGTCCGTCGTGAGTGGCTCTGCAGAACCCAAACTGTCTGCCAGTGAACACTTTATTCCATTATAATTGCTGCTTGGTCACACTGTAGATGACCCCTTCCATCACTTCACTGGTGATTAACACTCAACTGATAGGCAGTAATTGAACAGGTTTTATTTGCCCTGCTTTCTGTGAAAATGACATACCCAGGCAATTTTTGACATTGTAGGTTCCATTGTTGGAACTGTACTGGAACAGCTTGGCCACGATAAGGCTAATTCTGGGGGACAAGTCTTCACTATAGTTGGGCTGTGACAATGTTCCATATCTTTGCAGTAACCAGAATATTGAGCCATTTCTTGATACTACCTGGATTGAGTCTAATTGGCTGAAATCTACAATCTGGAATGCTTGGGACCTCAGAACAAGGCTGAGATAGATTGTGCATTTAACACCTCTGGCTGAAGACGTAGGCATGTATTTCATCCTTGACTTTTGCACTAATATACTAAGGTTCCCTGTAGTTGGTTAGTTGCCCAAGACAATTCACACTTTATGTAACACAATTGCAGAGTTTAAATATCAACCACTGATTATTGATTGCTTAGCTTTACCTCCTACGTGATGCTTCAACTGTTTGGTATTACCATTACCATCAAGGCAGGAAATCAACCCTGATTCATTGGAGAGTGCAGGAAGGCATACCAGGAACAGCACCAGACGTACCTAAAAATGAAATATCAGCCTGGTGAAGCTACCAAACAGGACTACGTGAATGCCCATCAGCATAAGCAGCAAGTAACAGACAGAGCTGAAAATTTGTTGCTGGAAAAGCACAGCAGGTCAGGCAGCATCCAAGGAGCAGGAGAATCGACGTTTCGGGCTTATGCCCGAAATGTCGATTCTCCTTCTTGGATGCTGCCTGACCTGCTGTGCTTTTCCAGCAGCACATTTTCAGCTCTGATCTCCAGCATCTGCAGTCCTCACTTTCTCCTAGAAGTAACAGACAGAGCCAAGCAATCCCACAACCAACAGATCTGATCTAAGCTCTGCGGATCCTGCCACATCCAGTCACGAAGAAAGGGGGATAATTAAACAGCTCACGAAAGGAGGAAGCTCCACAAGTATCCCCATTCTCAATGATGGAGATCCCAAAACATTAGTGCAAAAGTTAAGGCTGAAGTATTTTCAAATATCTTTAGCCAGAAGCGCCGATTGGATTATCCATCTTGACCTCCTACAGTGATCCCCAGTCTCTCTCATAGCAATCTTCAGCCAATTTAAGTCATTCCACGTGACATCAAGAATCGGTTGGAGACACTTGAGAAAGCATTGACTTATGGGCCCTGACAATATTCTTGTCATAGCAGAGTCATAGAGATATATAAACAGCAGGGAAACAGCCATTTTGGTCCAACTCGTTTATGCCGACCAGCTATCCCAAATAAGTGCAGTCACATTTGGCAGCATTTGCTCCATATCCCTCGAAACCCTTCCTATTCATATATCCATCCAGATGCCTTTTAAACGTTGTAACTGTACCAGGCTCCACCACTTCCTCTGACAGCTCATTCCAGACATGTGGGTTGAAAATTTGCCCTTTAGGTCCTTTTTAAATCTTTCCTCTCAGCGAAAACTTCTGACTCCCCTTTTGGACTCCCCCATCCCAAGGGAAAGACCTAATCAATTTATCCTATCCATGCCCCTCATGATGTTATAAATCTCTGTAAGATCACCCCTCGGCCTCTTGACACTCCAGGGAAAATAGCCCCAGTCTATTCAGTCTCCTTATAGCTCAAACTTCCAACTCTGGCAACTTCCTTGGATATCTTTTCTGATCTCTTTCAAGTTTCACAGCATCCTTCTTACAGTAGGGAAACCAGAATTGCTTGCAGTATTCCAAATGACTTGTGCTCCATAGCTTTTTGCTCCCGTAGCCAAGTTCTTCCAATGCATTTACAACACAGGCATCTACCTGATAATGTGGATAATTTCCCAGGTATGTCCTGTACATAAAAAGTATGACAAATCCAACACTGCCAATTACAGTCCCACCAGTCTACTCTCAATAAACAGTAAAGTGATGACATCAACAGTGCCATCAAATAGCACTGTTCAGCAATAACCTGCTTAGTGACGCCCAGTTTGGATTCTGATACGCAGCTCCTTAACATTATTACACCTATGCTTCAAATGTAGACAGAACAGCTGAATTCCAGAGATGAGGTGAGAGTGACAGCCCTTGATATCAAGGCTGAGTGTGGCGTCAAGGAGCCTGAGCAAAACTTGGATCACTGGGTATCGGGGGTAAACTCTGCTGGTTGAAGTCATACCTAGGGCATAGGAAGATGATTGTGGTTGTTGAATGTCAGTCATCTCAGCTTCAGGACATCTCCTCAGGAGTTCCTTCGGGTAGTGTCCTAGGCCAACCATCTTCAGTTGTTTCATCTCTGGCCTTCCCTCCATAATAAGGCTCTTTTGGGGATGTTTGCCAATGATTGCACAATGCTCAGTGCCATTTGCAACCCCTTGGGTACTGAAGTAGCCCATATTCAAATGGAACAAGGTCTGGATGATTTCCAGGCTTGTACTGACAAATGGCAAATAGCATTTATGCCAGACTATGACCATCACCGAGAGGAGACAACATAACTACCCCACTTTGCCATTTAATGGTGTTATCATAACTGAATTCCCCAATATCAACCTCCTGTGGGTTACTCTTGACTAGAAATATAACTGGAGTCACTGTATAAAAACAGTGGCTACAAGAGCAGATCAGAGATGAGGAATATTGCAGCAAGTAACTCAACTACTGACTCTCCACGGCATAGGCAAAGGTGAGGACTGCAGATGCTGAAGATTTAGAGTCGAGAGTGTGGTGCTGGAAAAGCACAGCAAGTCAGGCAGTATCTGAAGAGCAGGAGAATTGACATTTGGGACAAAAGCCCTTCATCAGGAATGAGGCTGTGAGCCGAGGGGGTTGGGGCTGGAGGGGGGAGGTAGGTCAGATTGTGATAGATAGATGGTGGTGGGGAAAATGGTGATAGGTTGGAGAGGATGGTGTAATGGATAGGTGGGAAGGAAGATGGGCATGTAGGACATGGGCATGAGGGTGGTGCCGAGTTGGAAGGTTGGAACTCAGATAAAGTGGAGGGAGGGGAAATTAGGAAACTGGTGAAATCCACATTGATACCGTGGGTTGACGGGTCCTGAGCCAGGCATCAGGTAGTTAGGGAGTGGCCCTGGAGGAGGCCCAGGACCTACATGTCCTCGGCAGAGTGGGAAGGGGAGTTGAAGTGTTCGACAACATGGCAGTGGGGTTGCTTGGTAAGGGTGTCCCAGAGATGTTCTCTGAAGTGTTCTGTATTTGGCGTCTTGTCTCCCCAATGTAGAGGAGACAGCGCCAGGAGTAATGGATACAGTAAGTGACGTGTGGAAGTGCAAGTGAAACTTTGATAGATGTGGAAGGCTCTTTTGTGGCCTTCGATGGAAGTGAGCAGGGAGGTGTGAGCACAGGCTTTGCAATTCCTGCAGTGGCTGGGGAAAGGGCCAGGAGGGGAGGGTGAGTTGGTTGCTTTATGATGTGGTGCTAATCAAGCAGGCTGCTTTGTCCTGAATGGTGTCGAGTTAGACAGCACAGAAACAGATCCTTTGGTCCCATTCGTCCATGCCGACCAAACAAAACTAGTCCCACTTGCTTGTGTTTGACCCATATCCCTCTAAACTTTTCCAACTCCGGTACCTCCACAGCATGTCCACCAGCCAAAGTCAGGAGTGTGATAGAATAGGCCCCACATGTCTAAATGGGTGCAGCTCCAGCAACACACAAGAAGCTTAAATATTCTTGGATATCATTGAGGCCTAGCCCGATGAGTGACAAAGAACATTTGCACCATATGGTTACCAAACAATGATCAACTCTGACAAATAAGAGGTAAAAACAATGATTGTAGATGCTGGAAACCAGATTCTGGATCAGTGGTGCTGGAAGAACACAGCAGTTCAGGCAGCATCCAACGAGATAAGAATCTAACCCTATATCATTGACATTTAATGGCTTTATGTTCACTGAATTCCCCACTATCATCATCCTGTGGGAAAATATTGATGAGAAACTAACTGAACCAGCTTTATAAATACTGTGGCTACAAAAGCAAGTTAGAGGGTAGAAATTGAAAACACATTTGGACAGGTGCATGAGTTGGAAAGGTTTAGAGGGATGTGGGTCAAACACAAGCAAATGGGACTAGTTTTGTTTGGTTGGCATGGACGAATGGGACCAAAGGATTGTTTCTGCGCTTTATGACACTCTACACCATTCAGGACAAAGCAGCCTGCTTGATCGGCGCCACGTCATAAAGCAAACCTCCTCCCCACCCCCATCCCCACCCCACAACCACCACCACTGCCACCACCAGCATTCAGTAGCAGCAGTGTGTACTGTCTGTGAGATGCACTGTGGAAATTCACCAAAGATTGTTAGATCGCATATTCCAAACACATGACCATTCCCATCTAGAAGGACAAGGCAACAGATATATGGGAGCACCTGCAAGTTTTCCTCCAAGCCACTAACCATCCTGACTGTTCCTTCACTGTCTCTGGAGTGATGTGTGGAGATTAATGTGTTTTTAAATGTCAGTATTAATAAAATGGTCACATATTTTGCTGGGTTCATCATTTGATAAAAGCAAGTTTTACCATTATGTTTGAAGATTCTAACCTTATTACCTGCATGTCTAGTATTTAATTTTTACTAACATTAAGCTTATGATTGAATTTCTTTTCCAGTGTATTTTCAGAAGCTAGCTTGAGCTCTCCAACTCCATCTTGTGGCCAAAGTGTGGTAATTATCATACTATTGATCATATTCAGTGTCTTTAAAACATATTCAGTGTTATCAAAATATATGGAAAATGCATTTAAAATGTTAAAATTAGCCTGGAAGTAACCACAAGCAATGGCTTACAGCTATGCTGAGGCAAAATTAAAACGTCAAGAGTTAAGTTCAAGAATTATAGAGTCATAGAGATGTACAGCATAGAAATAGACCCTTCAGTCCAACCCGTCCATGCCGACCAGATATCCCAACCCAATCTAGTCCCACCTGCCAGCACCCATCCCTCCAAACCCTTCCTATTCATAGACCCATCCAAATGCTTTTTAAATGTTGTAATTGTACCAACCTCCACCACTTCCTCCGGCAGTTCATTCCATACACGTACCATCCTCTGCGTGAAAAAGTTGCCCCTTAGGTCTCTTTTATATCTTTCCCCTCTCACCCTAAACCTATGTCCTCTAGTTCTGGACTCCCTCAATCCCAGAGAATAGACTTTGTCTCTTTATCCTATCCATGCCCCTCATAATTTTGTAAATCTCTATAAGGTCACCCCTCAGCCTCCGACACTCCAGGAAAAACAGCCCCAGCCTATTCAGTCCCTCCCTATCGTTCAAATTCTCCAACCCTGGCAACATCCTTGTAAATCTTTTCTGAATCCTTTCAAGTCTGACAACATATTTCCAATAGGAAGGAGACCAGAATTGCACACAATATTCCAAAAGTGGCCTGACCAATGTCTTGTACAGCTGCAACATGACCACCCAACTCCTGTACTCAATACTCTGACCAATAAAGGAAAGCATACCAAATGCCGCCTTCACTGTCCTCTTTACTTGCAACTCTACTTTCAAGGAGCTATGAACCTGCATTCCAAGGTCTCTTTGTTCAGCAACACTCCCTTGGACCTTCCCATTTAAGTTTATAGGTCCTGTTCTGATTTGCTTTTCCAAATGCAGTACCTTACATTTATCAAAATTAAACTGCATCTGCCACTCCTCAGCTCATTGGCTCAACTGATCAAGATCCCGTTGTAATCTGAGTAAACTTCTACGCTGTCCTCTGTGCTTGCAACTTTAGTGTCATTTGCAAACTTATTAACTATATCTCCTATGTTCACATCATTTATGTACATGACAAAAAATAGTGAACTCAGCACCAACCTTTGTGGCACTCCACTGGTCACAGCCCTCCAATATGAAAAGCAACCCTCCACCACCACCCTCTGTCTTCTAGTTAGATCTGTATCTAGTTCTCCCTGTATTCCATAAGATCTGACTTTGCTAACCAGTCTCTCATGGGAAATCTTGTTGAGCGCCTTACTGAATTCCAAATAGATCCTGAAGAAGGGCTTATGCCCGAAACGTCGATTCTCCTGTTCCTTGGATGCTGCCTGACCTGCTGCGCTTTTCCAGCAACACATTTTCAGCTCCAAATAGATCATGTCTATCGTTTTGCCCTCATCAGTCCTCTTTGTAACTTCTTCAAAAAAAAACTTAATCAAGTTCGTGAGACATGATTTCCCAGGCACAAAGCCATGTTGACTATCCGTAATCAGTTTTTACCTTTTTAAGTATGTATAAATCCTGTCCCACAGGAGTCACTCCAACAACTTGCCCACCAACGACGTCAGGCTCTCACCGGTCGATAATTCCTGGCTTTTCCTTAACACCTTTTTTAAGTAGTGGCACCACGTTAACCAAACTCCAGTCTTCCGGCACCTCACCTGTGACTATTGATAATACAAATATCTCAGCAAGGGGCCCAGCAATCATTTCCCTAGCTTCCCACAGAACTCTAGGGTACACCTGATCAGGTCCTGGGGATTGTGCGGCAGTTTAGTCAATTTTGAATATAAAGAAATGAATATATTTTATTGCAGTCTGCCCAAAGCGTTTTGCTTTTTTTTCCCTTCTGTTCATAAATTATGCAGAATAGTAGAAATTAGGTTAGCAGCTTAATATGCAAAAGTTGAGTGAATTGATTCACTTAAAATAGAGTTCTAGTTGTATTACTTGTTTAATTTACCCCAATTGGTTAGATTGTCAATGTCAGCCATCTGAGCAAGTTTATTTATCAGCATTTCAATCCAGGGAGCCAATGAGGAAGAACTGATATAAATCCTTACAACAATCATGAAACTAGAACTGTGTAGTATGGATCTTCAACTGTTTAAATCTCTCAAAGTTTAGAAATTCTTATTCATCTTTTCTTTTTGCAGATTAGCAAAATAATTGTCCTTAAGATAGTTGTGGATTATATCAACTGAAATTTAATGTTGTCAAATGATTATTACAGTCAATATTACAAAAAACATTAATGGGTTAGGAACAGGAAAATGAATTTGGATACTCTGTTTACCAGGTTTCAAATGTGGGGTGCTCAGAATCTGAGTTACAGAGAAGACGTGAGCAACTACTTGTAGAACGGACCAGAAGAGAAGCGCAGCTTGCAGCTCAGCAATATGAAGAAGAAAGAATCCGAACTAAACAAATTCAGAAAGAGGCCGTTCTTGACTTTGTGAGAGTAAGCAATAATATTTCAAAGATTTAAATGCAATACCTTGCTCATTTCCCAAGAATATTCCAAAATGAAGCAGGTTTGTAATGATCTGCAGTTTTGTTTTCCATCTTGTTTGTAACAATTTTACTGACCTAAGTAGCTAAAGAAATTGCAGACCAGGTTCAGTAAGATGAGTTGCCAACCTATTTTAATTTCTCAAGGATCGTTTAAACATTTGTTCTGGATTTCTACTGAAGCTGTTCTGTAGCACTCGAGATTTATGGGTTCACTGCCTATGCTCAATATCCCCAAATAGTCCAGCTGAAGTCAAATGAATCAAAGTTGTATTGTTCTTTATGATATGATACTTAGTTCCCTGAACCCAGTCATTTCAAGGAGGGATGATGGTGTCTATGTCAACATTTATTTTTCCCCCATTGTCTTTAAAAACTGTCCTCACGTTTAAACCTTGACCTGTTCTGAACTGTCAGTGTACTTCACCTGCTGCCCTTTAAAAGGTAATTAACTGAAAATGAAGTTAATCGTAAAAATAAGGTCAGTAGTTTGTGCAAAATTTGTGTTTCCTTGTCCTGTTGATCTTTTTTCAAAAGGTAGCATTCTCGAGTCAAATGAAAATGGCTAACTTTTGCATATTAATCTGTACAGAGGACTTTAGGAACAATTTGTACATGGCAGCAGTGTAAGAATCAATCTTTTCCTTGATGCAATGTCTTTATAGGTGGTTGCTAATTAGAGATTAGAAGGTGTTTGCTGCATCCCAGTCCAGGAATGTCAAATCTAACTGTCATTACTTTTGCCATGTGGTCTAAATCAGGCATCTAATTTTGAGGTTGATGTAGTCTGTTTGGCTCCATTACATGTTGAGTTACCACCTGAACAATTGGAAAAGTTTGACTACCTCGTGTCGAGGCTTTCCATCAGATGATTTGTTTCATAAGTCACATTGTTGTGAACAACTATGAGTGATAATGAATGAAGTCCCTAACAAGATATTTTCAACATAATAAAACTCAAATAAAATTTTCATATATATGTAGTAACACAAAAATGTTCGTTTAAAAATTCAAACATATTCCATTTTAATTATCATGGATCATTTGCATTCAACATGTGAATAAAAGATGGAAACAACACTGCTTGGCAAAATTTCACGTTATGCCTAGAATGGGAAGTGTAGAATTTGAGTTGAAAAATGTAGGAATAGCCATTAATTAATCAAAATCCAATTTAGGGAACTGCCACTTCAATATAATTTATAGAAATGGTAATTAAATTGCTAGTCTTTGTGCTTTATCTCCCTGCAGCAAAAGAGTGGTCAAAGTCCTCAGAAACAAAGTCTGTCTGACAGCGATCACAGCGATGTAAGTGCTCTGCAGATTTAGGTGGATGTTAGAAAATAGTGAGTGGGGAGGGATCTGTTGTTTTAAGGCTCAGTCATTTTAGTGCTACCTAAGCTTTCACTTTAAGGGACGGTATCATCTTAAATCTTTGTTAAGCAAAAGGATCACATATCAGAATACGTGATGTTTGTTTCTGAGTCAGTCTTTATACTTATCATGCTATACTTCTTTACAGCACTTCATTTAGTCTAATTAAGTAATTTACTTAATTAATCAAGTAATTAGTTTGGAGATTATTGTAGTATTCATAGTTTCCCAAAGGAAATTTATATGTAGGTGTTCTATAATACTGTACCGACATTTCCATTTTGAAATATCAAGTTTCTAATTAGTTTTGATTTTCTGTCTTGCCATTGAGGGAACTACATAAGTTGTTGCTATCTCACTTTCTGGACCCAATGGTGATTTTCTAATGTGTTTTAGAAATACTTTGTGTCAACAATTTTTATTGACAGTAAAATTGAGAAGAATAGTATAATTAACAATTTCATTTAACTAGGTTAATGTTGATATAGGATGTGCTAACATGTGATGTTCGTCAAATGGTTTAAACACAGAAGGAAGCCATTTGACCTGCCTTTTTTGTGCTGGCCCAGAAATCATGTTTATTCTGGTTATGTGCCACTCCTCTACTGCCTTCCCCTGCAGCTCAGGAATATTTTTTTTAATGGGATAATGTTCCAACAAATTTTGAACACCTCAGTTGATTCTACATCCACCACAACCTTCACATACTATACTCCTGATCTTAAACACACTGTGGAAAAGTTTTTCTATGTCTTCATTGCCTCTCTTCCCCATTACCTCAAATCTGTGCCCTGTGGTTCCTGATTATTACACCAGTGGGACAGTTCTTCCTATGCGCTCTTTCCAGACCCCTTACGATTTTGAGTCTGTCAATCAAATCTCATCGCAACCTTTTCTTCTCCATGGAGAAAAGTATGAGCTTTTCCAATATTTCTGTGTAAATGAAATTCTTCATTTCAGGAACCATTTGTATGCATCTGTTTTCCAGTTTTTTTCCTCTCCCTTGTTACAATTACGAGCTTGAGCTGTGCTTGACTGCTCGCTCTACAGTTCGATTAAAATCAAAATTGCAAGAGTAAGTGGTAATAGTTTCATTAGCTAAATGTTTTCATTTGATGGCCAAACAGTTTGGGTTTGGTGTATTTTTAAGTTGAAAGATAGAAATGTTAATGCTGTTCAATAGTATTTTCAAAATAATTCACCATGACAATTAGAACGTCCTTGTCATCATCTTTTCTCCAGCTTCTTTGTGCAGGTTAGGTGGTTAACTATGGTAAAGGTGGAGTTAAGTGGATAGGGTGGGATGCTGTTTAGAGGGTCAATGCAGACTCAATTGGCCAAATGGTCTCTTCATGTATTGTAGGCATTCTATCCTTCTGTAATTCCATTTTACTCTATCGTCACCTATTCTTCAGTTAATCCCACGCTGTTCAGTCTCTTATGGCCACATCATTCCATGCAGTCTTAGGCCCTTCACTGCTTCCTCGCTGGCAGACTCATTTCCACCACTCACCTCAACATGTTTTTCTCTCTGCAACAGATGATCATGCTATTCCATTCTCTTCTTGACTGCTTGGTTTGATGCTTGCACAATCTCACTGACCTTGCTTATAATAATGTTCTTTCTGCACTTCATATTTCATCTCATAGTTATCCAGTTGTTCTTCCCTTTGTTTTCGATTTTGTTCTATATAATGAGGCTGATCTATAAACTTCCTTTTAGGTTCTTCATTTTGCTTTCAGCGGTAAATTTTTTTTCTTATAATATTCTACTTGTTCCAGTTACTCCAACCAGAGCTAATCTGTTGTTCAGTTTCCATTCCTGT
Source organism: Hemiscyllium ocellatum (assembly GCF_020745735.1). NCBI lineage: Eukaryota > Metazoa > Chordata > Chondrichthyes > Orectolobiformes > Hemiscylliidae > Hemiscyllium > Hemiscyllium ocellatum. The sequence goes on from NC_083413.1 coordinate 32,597,583, forward strand.
ACTTTCAACTCACCCATGGATAATCATCATTACAAAATCTTCAAAAATTCTGAAAACAGGTTGTCTCAGATTTCCTAATTCGGTTATGTGTGTTTACTCTGCAAATGCAATTTAGCTAAATGTGCGGTTTATCTAGATCTTGAAAATGGTTACAAGAACTGACAAGTGCGAGTTAGAGTTTTGCCTAATTCATAGTGAACCAAATCATGTGAATGGAAAATATATAATATAATGTGTAGTCTAATTTCTTGCATTTGATCGAAGTCCTGAATTATTCATTATATATTAATTGTTTGCCTTCATACAGAACTTGTGTTATTTTGGCTTGGTGTAACTGTTATGATCATTAGTTTGCTTCTGTTGGGAATGTTTGTTGTATTTTATTCATCTCTTTCCTCATTCCCCTCCCTCAGCTCCCCAAATATTTCCCTATCAGACGATCCCAGCATACAGATGATAGCGCCTTATTAGTGGTAAGAGTGTGACTGCATGGATTGACCTATATTTTAGAAGATTAGATCATAGAAATGGCATGATGTCTAATCTATCAAATTACCAATCATTATTTTAAGATTTACTGAATAGCACAACCCACATAAAAATGGAATAATCCCTTGTACTCTATTACTGGAGAAGATCCAGTGGCACTTACAGAAACAAAAAAAAATCTACAACTGGTGTCTTTCCTAAATGACATCCTGTGACAATAACTTAAAGTTTGCAGACAAAGAAAAGAAAAACTGAGTAATCTTGCATCTGGACTGTTTGTAAAAATAGTTACTGATCAATATGATGTACATTTTGTGTCCTTGAATGCAAAAGATATAATGGTGCTGTTCTTTGATTATGAATACTTGTTAAACACTGAACAATTGACAATACATAGAGCATAATGAATGGGAAGTTGAGTCATCATCCTTTTTTTCATTTCTTGAACTTGATTATTGAATCCAGCCTAAACTAATTAGATGAGCTGCTTATCATGTGTCGATATGAAATAAAACTTGCCAACTTCATTAATTTTATAATGTATGTAGGTCCACAGAAAAAGAAGTCCACAGATTGGTGGCTTCTACTGGAGAATAGCTGATTTAGGAAGTGGAATAATTTGTACTGGTTGTATAGCACATTGCAGGCAGAACAGCTGGATCTTTAATTTACATCTAATATAACCTCTTATTGAGAAACATTTAATGCTGGTGCTGGATATTCATTATTTCCTTCCTAATTTGTACAATTTCTCCTGGTTGATTTTTCTTTGGTAATTGCCACTAAAGATGCTCAATAACATATTAAAACCAAAATTACATCAAAGACTTTAAGTTCACTGTTTTAACCTCTACTTCCTTCAGCAAGATAGTTGAATGATTGCATTACTTTATTAATCTTTCACTTAGATATGGTAACATGATGTGCTAAAAGCCTAATTTGAACCTTTCCTTAACGATTTCTGCACAGACTCATTTCACTTTGGCTCAGTTGAGGCTTTATGGTTAAGAACCCAATTCAAACCTTTAATGCCTAACATCCTGGACTGTTTGGTGAACAGTGTGTTTGAATATATCAACCAAAAGCACATTTCAAGTTCATCTGGGGAAAATACTTTGTCGAACATCTGATTTGTTGCCACCACACTTACATAATGCATTCAGGAGTACCAAAACAAAAGGGTGTTTGTATTGTTTTGTCAACCTTGCACTAATGACCTCTATTACGGGTGCACAAATTAACTGGCAATGAGAACGTCAAGTGAGGAGCAAGAAAAGACTTGGTCTCTGCTCTAGTCTATATACCATCCACCCATAATAACTTCAACCCTGCCATTAAAGTCCTGACAAATGCCAGCATCTAGGAGAAGGAATGACTTTATGGAGTTTTATAAAATCATGAGGTGCATGTAAATAGACAAGGTGTATTCCCCAGGATGGGGGAGTCCAAAACTAGAGGGCATAGGTTTAAGGTGAGAGGGAAAATATTTAGTAGGGACGGAACAGGCAACTATTTCATGCAGAGGATGGTGCGTGTATGGATTGAGCGGCCAGAGGAAGTGGTGCAAGCTAGTACAATTAGAACATTTAAAAGATTTCTGGATAGGTGTATGAATAGGAAGGGTTTAGAGGGATGTGGGCATCTCTGTGACTCAAATTCCCAAATCATAATTCAGCATGACGTTGAGTGAATTTCAAATCTCCTTTCTGCACAGATGACAAGTTCCTTCCCCGTTAGCAAAGTAATCCTCATAATGCATTGACTGACATGATATAACCACGAAAACTATTCCAGTAATCTCCAATTCTGTCCCCTTCCAGATACTTATGCAGTGTCGGGTCTCATACATTTGTGAGGGGCTTTTCACTGGTTTGTGGAAATGGGGAAGTTTTTTTTGTTCTCACTTGTTAGTGAAAAAATTGGTAATTTAAGGTGAGGCCTTGGAAAAGGAAAAGGATTAAAACTTTCACGTGCAAGTCATCTTCAAATAATCAAATTATGCAAATGCTGAAATGAATACAAAGCTGGAAAGAAGATGGGGCGTGCAAACTTTTCAAACTCAAAAGATTTCCCGTTGACTCTTATTCAACTTGAAATTGGAATCTGCAGTGGTTTGTGCTATTCACATCAGTTTTGCCTAATAGTGATTTATTCAGTTAGTTGATTTGACTTGAAACTATAGTTGATGACAATCTTGCCTGGATCATGAGGCATGGGATTATGTTGTGTTGCATGTACTCCACACCTGCTGAATATTCTATCTACAGTATTAACTGATGGATGACTCATTGCTGCGGTGGAGCATACAGAATGCATGTTCACATGCTGCAAAATAGATGTATATAATGTTAATATATACATCTCAAAGCTTTTAGATTACCTAAGCATCAGAATATTTTGTTCTCAAGTTATTTGAAGTAACAATTGTACAAAGAAGTGAGTTGAAATCTGCTAATTCTTCCTGCAAAACCACTGCTCTAAAACATTTCCATTTCTATTTTAAATCATTGTTCACAATTTTTAAGCTGGATTTTTGACACCAACTTTAAGCCTTCAAATTTTTCTCATGTTTAACTAAGTCATACTAATTTTGTAAATTTTATTGATTTAATCTAAATTATTTTTCAGTTTATTAAACATTATTACATATTTTCTAATTAGGGTATTCCATTAATTTTTTTGACGTTAGTTCTTTTTATTTCAAAAAGTATATTTGTTTTTATTTGAAGGTGCAACAGCTTTAATTCTTAGTTGGCTTATTACTTTCACTGAGATACCTTGTGTTTATTTGCATTTTTTTATTTTGCTATCTGTTTAAATGTAACGATATTTTCAGCAGCCAAAGTTAAAGCTAACTCTTTGTTTGTCACAAGGCCCCTAAAGGCAGAATCTGAGAAATGACAGCACAATATCGTGCCGTTACGTTGGCCCTTGATTCGATAATGTCATCGTCCATTATGAACTTAAATTCTTCCCTCACTTGAACTGCTTTCTCTGGATTGAATCTGTAAGGATGTGTTTATAAGTAATGCATCCCCTATATTAACATCTTAAGTAATCAAAAATGTTTCCCTGTCCTGTTAACACAAATCAATTTGAATTTGTAATAACCTTTGTGACTTCCTTTTATAGCTGTCTAGAAGATCTGTATTACCCAATCTGATTGCTGGAGTGTCAACCTTTGAGTCTTCAATTTCAGATTCCTCCTGTAATTGTTCTGATACTTTTGTTTTACTCGTTTTCTACTGCATAAAAGCTTTTTTTTCTCCTGACTATCCTCCATATCATAATATCTCTTAAATACCTCTTCAATGCACTAGCTGATTTTTCCTTCTGTCTGTAGTACCAGCATATTTTATACCACTCAGTTTGTTCTTGATTTGAAAACTTTTGGGCAGTATTGATGTTGATAGTTCCCGAGAGATAGGTAATAGCACAAACACTTTGTCACCATTTCCACTCTAAAAATTTAAATGGCTGCAGTTTTCATTAACAGTTGAGCACTGCTAAAATACTTTTTGCCCAATTCACATGCGTTGGGTTATTTTCTTTATGAAACTCAAATTGGAATGGAAGGTTGTTTCTTGTGGTTTGATACTCATTTTTTCTTGAATCTTTTTAAGTGGTCCTCTCTCTTTATGTCCATGTATCATTGCAAAAGGACTGAATCCTATGGTCAAACTCAATATCTGTTTTGGCAGAGCGTAACAAAGAGAGTTCCTTTATTCCAACGCTTAAGACATTCTTGATAATATGCTCTAATTGTAGTTGTCTTTGTTTGATACCATCTTTACATTGAGCCTTGAGATGGTAGTTGATTTTGGGGGTAAGATATAAATTATTTTATCTCAAACTTATCATCATCTCTTTGAATACCTGTGACATACAGTTAAATTAAGATTTGAATTTTATTTTATTGAGTAATTCATATCTTGTTAAAAAATTGAAACAATGTAACCACTACCATTTTAGTTGTACTTTTTCCTTGATTTGCTCATTCAGGAAACCTTGTTGAAACATCCATAATTGTTAAAAAATGGTTTTGCATTCTTGGTTTTAGGTAGGGTTTCTATCCCATCCATTCAGACCTCCTAACTAGTTCTTCGAAAACTGGAATCGGAATTAATGATGTAGGTTTAATTGATGGTGGGATCTTCCCCACTAACTGGCCTGCAATCTTGACTCTCCAGCAATAGAATTTTCTAATATTTTGACTTTTTTTTCCCTGCTTGTAAAATTTCAGTATGATTGACCCAGTCGTCTTCTGATATTTGAGATGCCTCAATTATCTCAATAGTATTGTCTTAATATTCTCAATAATATGTCATAAAATTTAGGTGTTGAGTATGATTCGTTTTCTGAACAGGTTGTTTAATATAATCTGTTTGATTCAGGATCTGTTTTTGTACTATTAAAGAAGGTATGCTTAAATTATAAATCTCATTCTTTGTTTTTATTTAAAATTTTAAAAACAGTACTGAATAACTGAATTTCCAAGTTATCTCCCTGTTTCATAGACTCCTCTTCCTTTCTAATTTTAAATGCCAGCTATCTGAATACAATATGGTTAGAAAACACGCAAGAATGTTCCTCCTGTGGCATCTTTTTTTTTTAACCTCCAAAGATTGTTTCACCACCATTAGTGAGGCCAGTAATTTTGAAACAGCCAAGTCATTTCTCAAGATAAAATCAATTCATTCGAAGTGGATTTATTTCACTGCTCCAATTAAAACTTCTGAATTTACTCACTCTTTAATTCAACTCTGTATAACGGGTCCAGTTTGTATCTTCCATGGAAACCTCCAACCAATATTTTTTCCTTCATGAGCACCTCTGGATGACATATGTTTCATCGACTGGCTCCTGTGCCTCTCAACATCTTTGCTGATTTACTTCCTTGATTTGATGTATGAGGAAATACCTCTTGTTTTAAATCTTTTTAAGAATCAGCATCTATAGTAGATTGATTGTTTTTGTTGGTAGTCTTAAGAATTTTCATGGCAGTTGTCTCTCCCTTCTTAGTAAATTGTGAGGGAATATATTCCCTTTGTGTTACTGCTACATTTCCTGATACTCTCTTTTCTTGAGGATTCTTTTACATTCCTCCTCCTGCACTCAGTCTCATATTTAACTTGCATCACTTTGATATGTCCAATGAAAGCAGATTATTTTCTTTACATGACTTTTTCATATTAACCTTTCTCCTTTATTACATTAGCATCCTGTGTTTGTTCCCTCAAAGTCGTAGCCCTACCATCTGCAGATTTTCTATGCTTCTGATTTCTTTGTAGCTTCCCAAATTACCATCTCCCCACCTGTGTGAGATATCATAAGTATCTGCAGAACTGCTCCTTCTGTGATTTTTGATCCTTGACACTCTGAATAAGTTTTTCATTTACAGGAATGCTATTTATGAATTATTCCATAATCATAACTTTCCTCTCATTCTAAAACAAAACCACAGATCTCACAGCATTTATTTTTCTCTTGCAAATCTTACACATGTATGAATAGGTTTATTTCAGGTTCTAAGTTTCGGTGGCCTTAAGGGACCAGCTCATAAATATTGAGTATTGCTTTGTTTTAGTTTCCCTTGAGAAAGTGGGTGATCAGTCGCTGTCTTGAATCACTGTGTTTCGTGTAGGTGCACCAATGCTGTTCAGGAGGACATTGCAGGATTTTAATCAAGTGACGTTGAAGGATCAGTAAAATATTTCCAAGTCAGGACAGTGAATGGGTTGGAGTGAAACTTACAGGGGGTCGTGTTCCCATATTTGCTGGCCTAATCTTTAAAGATGGCAGCAGTCATGGACAGTGCTGTCTTAAGAAGTCATGGTGAATTTCTACAGTGCATCTTGTAGATGATAAACATTGGTGCTACAGATCATGATAGGGTAGTGACTGAACATTTGTAGATGTGGTGCCATTCAAAAAGGCTGCTTTGTCCTGGAACGTGTCAAGATTCTTGAGTATTATTGCAGTTTCACTTATTCAGGCAAATGGTGAATATCGCATCACTCTCCTAACTGGTATCTTTTAGATGGTGGATGGGCTTTGGTTATTGCAGGATTCATTGTCTCTAATCTATCTTGTCATCATTGTATTTGTATGGCTTGTCCAGTTAAGTTCTGATCAGTGGTAACCTCCAGGATGTTGAGAGTGGAAATTCATCCATTGAATATCCAAGGGCATGGTTAGATTCTGTCTTATTGGAGATGGTCATTACCAGGCACTTAGTGGCATAAATTTTATTTGCCACTTGTCAACGTAAATCTGGACATTGGTCAGACCTTGCAGCATTTGAACATAGACCGTTAAGTACTTGAGAAGTCGTGAATGATGCCAAATGTTGTACAATCATCTGCGAACATGCCTATTTCTGGACTTATAATGGAGGGATGGCCATTGATGAAGCAACTGAAGATGGTTGACCCAAGGACATTACCGTGAGGAACTCTTGTAGAGAAGTCCCGGAACTAAGATGACTGCCTTCCAGCAACCACAGCCTTCTTCCTTTGCATCAGGTATGACTCCAACCAGCGGAAAATTGTCTCTGATTCCCGTTGGCACCAATTTTGCTCAGGCTTTCTGATGCCACACTCAGTTAAATGTGGCCTTATTGCCTAGGGCAGACATTCACCTCATCTCTGGAATTCACCTCTTTTGTCCATGTTTGAATTAAGAGTGTGATGAGGTCAGAAGCTGAGTAGCCCAGTTGAAACCCAAAAAGAGCAGGTTATTGCTGAGCAAGTTCTATTTGATAGTGTTCAAGAGTTGATGAATGGGGCAGTGATTAGCCAGTTTGGATTTGTCTTTTTTGTGCAGAGGGCATATCTGGGCAGTTTTCAATGCTGTTATTTGATGCCAGTGTTGTAGTTGTACTGGAACAGATTGTGTTGGGGCCCAACTAGACTTGGAGCACACGTCTTCACCACAGTGAAATCTACAGTAGAATACAGTGGAATGTTTGAATTTCTTGATGGCATTAACTTTATAAGGAATTTAATTTATTTTCAGAGCTGCAGTAAAAACTTGTGATATTTAACTATCGGCAGTCTTGATGCGTTTTTAAAAATCAGCTTCTTTAAATCTTGGAATTAAGTTAATTATACATTTTTCTGGATGCAGATCCAGAACAATCTTTTAATATGCATTTGTGCCACATCCTTTACAAAGCTCAGACAAAGTTTTTTTTTGTAAGAAGCAATCATCAAAATAAGAGAGAATATTGTTGGTGTTTTTCCTTGAGGCAATCCCTTGCTAATTATTTGCAAGCTATGTATTCACTTCCCTAAAGCCTTCTCCTGTGCTTTCTGTAACAGAATGGCTTTGAACTACACTACTACTAAGAGATTGACAGTATCACCAGCACCATTAAACGGAGGCCTGGTTCACACAGCAAGGTGACTGAGTAGCTTGTGTGAAGTTTGTGGCTTTATATAGATCCTTACATTTTTCATTCTGTGCATGAAATCAAGTGGGCACCATTCCTTTCACCAAATGAGACTTCACAGTTTTTTTTTTAAAAGATTCTCTGAATTATATACAAAAACAGAAGTTGCTGAAAAACTCAGCAAGTCTGGCAGGATCTGTGAAAAAAAATTAAAGTTAATGTTTCGGGTCTGGTGACCCTTCCTCGGAATGAAATTGATTGTTGTACTCACATTTTGTATAAAGTTGATAGTGTAATGTATGCCATATTTTGTTACCCCTCAGTAATTTGAGAGAGGTAAAGGTCAGAAAATGTTAAAAGGGTTGTAAGGCTCCCAAATTCTAAAGTAGAACTGAAGCCCAACTATTTGCACAGAATTTGGTGGTACGCTGTTTCAGGCTGTGCAGTTAGCTGATGAAAGGTCCTGCACAATCTGCATGTGCTGACCATCTTTTTAATTACAAGAATATCTTTTGAACCATGAAACTGTCTTCATGTTTTTGAAATTCTATTTTACCCAAGCTTGTTGTTTTTTTTTTAGAATTAAAATAAATTATAGACTAGGTAACACATTAATTCAGAACTAGAATATCAATATTTTGAGAATTGTAGTCGTATTTTTATATTATATCCATAATTTCTATCTCCATTCTTATTGTCATTAAAATGTTAGGCATGCCCTGGAACAGAATTTTCATTTTCCCACACATTGCATTTTTTTCTGCTTAGTTATTTTGTGTAAAATAGAACTTTTGATGTTCTTGATTTTGTTAGAAATTTATTACATTTTCTTTTCGAGGCCTAATTTCAATACTGTTTATTCTGTTCTGAAAAGTAGACTCTATGCCATCAGTACAGCAGTGCAACTTGTGCAAAATATGCTACTGTAAAATATGTTAACTGAGACATAGAAACTTTAGACCTTTACTGTATCATAGATTAATGTTGCTTTCCTATCAATCGCTACTGGAGAAGAATTTGATTGCATTATCTGTGACAAATTTTATGCTAAAATATTGAACCGTCTTTGCTTGCAATATATACCTTGACTTTTTAAAAATTTATTTAATTCGCATGATCTTTCATTCTTATGTAGAAATTATACTGTCCCAGATACTGAAAGCTATCCTTTCAACTGTCTCTCATCCTCTTTCCTTCTATCCCTGTTGCTAACATAGAAAAACTCTTCATGCTGACTAAAAGAACGTAACGGTATGTGTCACTCATATTAAATCAAAATGTAGACATTATCTGATCCATGACATGTTTTGTTTTTAACTCATTTAAAGTATAAGCTCTCAGGAGATAAGATATTTTCACACTCTGCATTTATGCTCAAGTATGTGAAGTAGTAAGCCTGTAAAACCACATCAATCATTGATATTGCCAAGCTTGAGCTACAGAAAACTTTTGCAGTAATAATGTATACATGACACCTGTTTTAATAGTAAAAAGTGCATTATTAGCCGACTAATAATGGAAGATTGGATCACTTATCTAGTCAGAAAAGCACAGGAATTCCACTTAATTTCCAAAGTGAGTTGTACACTCTCATATTCCTTTTCATATTGTAAGAATGGCCCCTTACCCTCACAAATGACCAAAAAAAAAGCTTGATTCATTCCTGTGGCAGAATTTACACAGGAGAGATTCAAAATCGACCACAGTTCTGCTCAATAACTTTGAGCAGACTGATTGTGCAGGTTGTCCACAAAGCTTGCATTTGATTTCAGAGATGTGGCAATAACAAGACTGAACACTGTCTTGTCCTGGTTTGGATTCAGTCTGCATTAAAACGCAGCCTTTTCAGAAGTTCAACCTACGGTGATTTAACGTTTTTGACTCTCATTTTCTGCTTGCATCAAGTTCACAAATGGTTTCTTGAAACAAATTTGTTTAGAGTCATAGAGATGTACAGCATGGAAACAGACCCTTCGGTCCAACCTGTCCATGCCAACCAGATATCCCAACCCGATCTAGTCCCACCTGCCAGCACCCGGCCCATATCTCTCCAAACCCTTCCTATTCATATACCCATCCAAATGCCTCTTAAATGTTGCAATTGTACCAGCCTCCACCACTGCCTCCGGCAGCTCATTCCATACACATACCACCCTCTGCGTGAAAAAGTTGCCCCTTGGGTCTCTTTTATATCTTTCCCTTCTCACCCTAAACCTATGCCCTCTAGTTCTGGACTCCCCCAATCCCAGGGAAAAGACTTTGTCTCTTTATCCTATCCATGCCCCTCATAATTTTGTAAACTTCTATAAGGTCACCCCTCAGCCTCCGATGCTCCAGGGAAAGCAACCCCAGCCTGTTCAGCCTCTCCCCATAGCTCAAATCCTCCAACCCTGACAACATCCTTGTAAATCTTTTCCAAACCCTTTAGTTACTATTGATTACAGTCATGTAATCAATAGTATGTATGGTTTAAAAAACAACTTTGGAAATTGCATCTTTTGTAAAACCAAGTTAATGTAAAGTATAAAGAGTAAGAAATATTGCTTTTGTTTCAGAAAGAATTAACTTCCACTCTTGAAATTGAAAGTTAGAAGTTACTTTTGAAAAAGACCAGAGTCTGAAGCGAATTATAGTACATGTTGATTTATTATGTTTGGATTCTTTGTGGAGCATTACATCCTTGGTTAACAAAGTAATTAACGGTCTTTCTACGACTTGAGTTCAACTGCCTCAACATGTTGTTTTTAGTTCTGCTACACGAGTAGCAACTCTAGTTGATCGAAGCGTGCCAACTTAGTGACAGAAAAAGCTGCTAGAGTCAAATTTGCCACAACGTAATTTTTGCAGTAGTTAATCAACAAATTGTACGTTTGTTACAAATCAAACAGTTCCTCAATTTTGTGTTGATAGTATCTTGATGGTGAAAGGATGAGAGAGATGAGGATCAGGAATGAAAGTCTGGAAGAAAACCAATGGATATTCACAATGATAACAACATGAAGCCAGGGAAAGGATAAACAATTATTTTTAAATTGAATTATTCACCCACTTTGATTATAATGCAGCCTTGATCCAAATAGTCAGTTTATCTTCATTACATTCATTGACAAACTCCAAGTGAGGAGCCAAGTGTGCACAACCAAATTTGTCAGAAGCGAGTAAAGGACACAAATGGAAATAAATGATTGATCCTCTCATGGAGTTTCCAAAGTCTACTTTGTATGTGGAAGGAAACCAAAGTATTCCACATGTGAGGTCAAAAGAATAAGCTGAAGAAAGTGCAATGATTCTTGATTTCAACACATTGGTTGTAGTCCATTTGTAATAAAATATTGAAACATCTGGCTTCGGGCTATAAGCATAGTAGTGGGACATTGTGCGTGGCATCAGAGGAAATAGGGGAAGCACAACATGAATACTTTTTTGTCAGTATCCACAGTAGAAAAAAACAATGAGGTTGACGAGAATGCGGAGGTACAGGCTACTAGGCTAGACTGGATTGAGATGCATAAGGAGGAGGTGTTAGCATTTCTGGAAAATGTAAAAATACATAAGTCCTCTGGGCCAGATGGGATTTATCCTAAGATTCTCTGAGAAGCCAGGGAGGAGATTGCCAAGCCTTTGGCTTTGATCTTTATGTCATCATTGTCTATAGGAATAGTGCCAGAAGAGTGGAGGATAGCAAATGTTCCCTTGTTCAAGAAGGGGAGTGGAGACAACCCTGGAAATTATAGACCTTTACTTCAGTTGTGGGTAAAGTGTTGGAAAGGGTTATAAGAGATAGGATTGATATTCATCTTGATAGCAATCAGTTGATTCAGGATAGTCAACATGGTTTTGAGAAGGATAGATCATGCCTCATAAACCTTATAGAGTTCGTTAAGAAGGTGACCAAACAGGTGGGTGAGGGTAAAGTGGTTGATGTGTTGTATATGGATTTCAGTAAGGCGTTTGATAAGTTTCCCCACGGTGGGCTATTGCACAAAATGTGGAGGCATGCGATTGAGTTTGATTTAGTGGTTTGGATCAGACAATGGCAAGCTGAAAGAAGACAAAGGGTGGTGGTTGATGGAAAATACTCAACCTGGTGTTCAGTTACTAGTGGCATACCGCAAACATACCACTGTTGTTTGTCATTTATATCAATGACCTGGATGAGGGCATAGAAGGATGGGTTAGTAAATTTGCAGATGACACAAAGGTCGGTAGAGTTGTGGACAGTGACGAAGAGTGTTGTAGGTTACAGAGAGACATAGATAAGCTGCAGGGCTGAGAGGTAGCAGTGAAGTTTGATGCAGAAAAGTGAGTGATTCACTTTGGAAGGAGTAACAGGAACTAGGCTAATGGTAAGATTCTTGGTAGTGTAGATGAGCAGACAGATCTCGGTGTCCAGGTACATAGATCCCTGAAAGTTGCCACCCAGGTTGACAAGGTTGTTAAGAAGGCATATGGTGTGTTAGCTTTCATTGGTAGAGGGATTGAGTCTCGGAACTGAGAGATCATGCTGTACAAAACTCTGGTGTGGCCATATTTAGAGTATTGCATACAGTTCTGGTCACTGCATTATATGAAGGTTGTGGAAGCTTTGCAAAGGGTTTAGAGGAGATTTACTACGATGTTGCCTGGTATGGAGGGAAGATCTGATGAAAAAAAGATTGAAGGACTTGAGGCTGTTTTCGTTAGAGAGACGAAGGTTGAGAGGCAACTTAATTGTGACATTTAAGATCATCAGAGGGTTAGATAGATAGAGGATTAGAGGGACAGTGAGAGCCTTTTTCCTTGGATTATAATAGCTAGCACGAGGGGACAAACTTTAAATTGAAGGGTAATCAATATCGAGCAGATGTCAGAGGAAGTTTCTTTACTCAGAGTAGTAGGGGCATGGAACGCACTGCCTGCAACAATAGTAGACTCACCAACTTTAAGGGCATTTAAATGGTCATTGGATAGACATATGGACAAGAATGGAATAGTGCAGGTTCGAGGGGCTTCAGATTGGTTCCACAGGTCGGTGCAACATCATGGGCCAAAGATGTGCAACATCAAGGGCCAAAGGACCTGTTCCGTTCTGTAATGTTCTATGTTCTACTTAGTGTCTAGACGCAGAGCTTGTTCTCTGAAAATGATCTTTCTGAAATTAACTCTATTTTAAGAATGCAGAACATACTTCATTCAGTTCTAGCACAACTATAGTCAGGTTATAGTTTGGATGAAAATTATCTGATGGCCATGCTTATTTTGTGATTGTTTGTTCATGCCTTTCATTTAAAAGTATTTTAAAAACTGTTTGTTTCTGTGTTTGAGATGGAACATGAACATACATTAATGTGGGGGAAGGTCTTTTTGTTCAATATTTGCAGAAGACTCATGATTGTATAAATTACCCAAAAATGCAATCCCTTTCTCTTCCCTTCTTGCTAGAGGCTTTTAAAACTGAAGTTTGCTGGTCTCTTAAGTGTAGCTAAATGATTTGTTTAATCTTCTTGTCAATGTCTTTTCAATTTGTAGAACTCTTATTTGAAGAGTTTTGGCACATCACTTCACCATCAAAAACAAAGTCCATTGTCATTTTATTACTAATTACTTATGTGTTTCTTTGATAATTATTCACAATTACATTATTTGTAGAATGCCCAGCCTATTCAAATGCTTCTGAAACAAATTTTATGTATGGGGCTAGACCACGCTAATCCAAAAATGCCATGTAACAGGGACATTGTCATTGTCTGTACATTTTACCCTCAATTAAGAGATGTTAGATAAAAGTCTTATTTAAGAGCCTTTAGCTGTCATTAAGGGAATTTCATGAATTGATTTAGGTCCATAACCTGGAGGCTATGAAAACACAAGTAAATGAATGTTACAAGATTATTCTTTCAGGCAGTGAGTTTTAGACTCCCACAACCCTCTGGGTGAAATAATTTCTGTTCAACTCTCCTCTAAGCCTTCTGCCTCTTAATTTAAGGTAATAGCGTTGGTTGTTCAGTCCTCTACTTATGGAAAAGGTACCATCCTATCTACCGGTTTATGCCCCTCATCATCTTACACAGTTCCATTGAGTCACCCTTCAACCGTTGCTGCTCCAAAGAAACAATCCTAGCCTATCTAAACTTTCCACATAGCTCAGACCCTGCAGCCCAGGCAGCATCCTAGCAAAGTCCTCCATCCTAGCAAAGTCCTCTGCACCCAGCTAAAATAGTCACAGCCTTCCTACAATGTGGTGCCCAGAACTGCATGCAGTACTCTAGTCATGGGCTAACCACATCAGAGCTTTATACATTTCAGCATAACCTTGCCCTTGTACTCTTTGAGTTTTCCCATGTGCCATCCTAGTAATCTTATTGGTCTGGCCTGCTGCCTTCATTGATCTGTGGACATGAATGTCTTTCTGATCTTCAGAACTTCCCAGGGTCCTACTATTTCCAGTTAAATCCCTTGCCCCATTAGCCCTCCCCAGGTGCATTACCTGTAAGAGTCTAGATTCTTATAAACTACTGGCCTATGCCTCTCAATTCTTATTAGACTTGAATTATCTTTACAGATCCCTAATTTGCTCTTGCCCACTTACATTATTTGTAGAATGCCCAGCCTATTCAAATGCTTCTGAAACAAATTTTATGTATGGGGCTAGACCACGCTAATCCAAAAATGCCATGTAACAGGGACATTGTCATTGTCTGTACATTTTACCCTCAATTAAGAGATGTTAGATAAAAGTCTTATTTAAGAGCCTTTAGCTGTCATTAAGGGAATTTCATGAATTGATTTAGGTCCATAACCTGGAGGCTATGAAAACACAAGTAAATGAATGTTACAAGATTATTCTTTCAGGCAGTGAGTTTTAGACTCCCACAACCCTCTGGGTGAAATAATTTCTGTTCAACTCTCCTCTAAGCCTTCTGCCTCTTAATTTAAGGTAATAGCGTTGGTTGTTCAGTCCTCTACTTATGGAAAAGGTACCATCCTATCTACCGGTTTATGCCCCTCATCATCTTACACAGTTCCATTGAGTCACCCTTCAACCGTTGCTGCTCCAAAGAAACAATCCTAGCCTATCTAAACTTTCCACATAGCTCAGACCCTGCAGCCCAGGCAGCATCCTAGCAAAGTCCTCCATCCTAGCAAAGTCCTCTGCACCCAGCTAAAATAGTCACAGCCTTCCTACAATGTGGTGCCCAGAACTGCATGCAGTACTCTAGTCATGGGCTAACCACATCAGAGCTTTATACATTTCAGCATAACCTTGCCCTTGTACTCTTTGAGTTTTCCCATGTGCCATCCTAGTAATCTTATTGGTCTGGCCTGCTGCCTTCATTGATCTGTGGACATGAATGTCTTTCTGATCTTCAGAACTTCCCAGGGTCCTACTATTTCCAGTTAAATCCCTTGCCCCATTAGCCCTCCCCAGGTGCATTACCTGTAAGAGTCTAGATTCTTATAAACTACTGGCCTATGCCTCTCAATTCTTATTAGACTTGAATTATCTTTACAGATCCCTAATTTGCTCTTGCCCACTTACATTATTTGTAGAATGCCCAGCCTATTCAAATGCTTCTGAAACAAATTTTATGTATGGGGCTAGACCACGCTAATCCAAAAATGCCATGTAACAGGGACATTGTCATTGTCTGTACATTTTACCCTCAATTAAGAGATGTTAGATAAAAGTCTTATTTAAGAGCCTTTAGCTGTCATTAAGGGAATTTCATGAATTGATTTAGGTCCATAACCTGGAGGCTATGAAAACACAAGTAAATGAATGTTACAAGATTTTTGTGCCTTTTGTCCAGCACTTTTAGGTGGGAAACCTGACTGACCCTTTGCTCCTCCAGTTCAAGTTCTAGAACATATATGCGGATAAAATCTAAGGCTTGCCTGGTTTGAATGCTTTACTGTTATAAAACTGGAATATCCACATAAAAGAATTATGATGTACAATTGCATAGGTTGAGTTTTCTGTGGAACATTTTCACCATTCACACTACTGTTTCAATGTCTTATCAAGAGTACTGTGTCCTTGCCAGTGCAATCTGATGACTTGTCTAATGAAAGTGACTTTGTAATTGGCTCAATTCTAATTCTATTGAAATTTCAATTATATCATATTTGCAGATTAGCTTTGATTTTGGCTTTTGAAGTGAGACAAAATTAACTTTCTTAAAGACCTTTGCAGATTGTCTTCTCTGTTTTACTTCAGTTGTTTTTCTAACTTAATCATGATCCTTTGTTGACAACTTTATCTGTTCCTTTGCCCTGAAAAATTAAATAGGTATTGATTTGGCACTGAAGAGGAAGCAAGACATATTACAGAAAACTGATCCCTTTCATACTCTACTGTTCTGAAGCAAACTAAGTTTAATATATTTGAGAATTTGCTTCACACTTCTTATTTCTAATCCCCCAGAGCAGTTTATCTGCTACTGTAAAAAGTTTTGATTTTCTATCTTGTAGACTGAAGAAAGACCACCTGTGTCACCATGTGCCTCTATTACCCAATCATCAGTCAACATAGGTAAGAGACAGCCAAATGTAAAAAAATTATATTGTAACATGCTCCATCTATGTAATTTGTTTGTGAAACTGTATTTCTCTAGTTGATGACATGAAATATTTATTTAACCTTGTTTAGTTATCATGGAATGAAATAATGTTTTTTGTATTCATGGTAAATCTTAATTCTAGGATCAGATTCCATTGATATGATTACATTTTGCAGTTAGTTTGCAAAAATATGTCATAGGGTGGCTTTTAAAATGTGCAGTGGATCTGATGTGGCTCATGTTTATAAAGCACTAAACTCTTCCCCCCCCGCCCCCCCCCCCCCCAACTAATGTAGTCACAAACCTCAACATTTGGAAATCCCACAACACCTCGTTGAACTCTTTCAAATAGAAAGTAGAAATAGCACTGTACTGATGGAAGTTTACAAATAGATTTTTCCAATGGTTTCCTGAAGAAAAGTGTATATGACAAATGGATTTCCATTCTTAATCTGTGATTAATTAACTTTTTTGAATTTGGGCTCAAATTAGTATACGATAAATTTGTCTCTATGTCATCTGGCTTAAAGAAAAGCCAGATCAGTCCTGACCTTAGTAATATCCCGTGTTTCTTGCAAATCATTTAAGGGTCACATACTCTTGTTATCAAGTTAAAACTTCTTTTGTTGAAAAGCCTGTTTTGAATCATCAATGGAAATTAATGTATGGACGTCTGTACATATGGAGTAGCACACCAGAATTCACTACCTTCTGGACAGAAGGAGAGGAAAGCATTGTACTAACTACTCTTGGAATAGATCCGAAGTAGCTGCAAGTTCTACAAACTTGGCTCTGTTTAACCTATTTCACAAAACAGTCCCCTGTTATTTTCCCAACTCTCATCACTACTTAAAACAATAACACGGGAAAATGTTTCACACAGAAATTGAAAGGAGCAAATGCACAACATTTGGAGGAAAAAAATTTAACATTTTGGATGCTGTAAGAAACCATGTTAGCAGTGAAATAAAAAAAATCTTTTCACTATTAAAACCTTATCATCATTTTGAAACCCTTCTGCACCAAGTCATTTACCAATATCTTAATATTGCACTATAATTGCATTGTTAATTTGATTTTTGCCCATTTTAATATTTGTTTTCTCATTTCTATCTCTGTTTCTTGCTTCTACTACTTGTTGATTAACTCCTTCCGAAAACTGGCCATCAAATTCTGCTCATTTTTACATTCTTGCCTCTGGCTACAGTCCAGTCTGTTCCTCCTTATCCTGGTTCTTCTCCCCACTCTTACAAACAGCCCACACATACTCAGCGACTTGAGAACTTCCTATTGAGAGCGACCACAAGAGATGAGATAATAAAAGGTAGGTTGGACATGAAAGTAGAATATTCCATTATCCAAATATGTCAGTAGAACCAGGGTTTATCAATAACGATTTGTCTCTATGTAGCTGTATAATATTTTGAAATATACTACCTTATGAAGAAGATAGGCATTGACAAAAAATGATGCTGAAAACAAATTTTGCTTCTTTTTGTGCCACCTTAATTTTACAATGTTAACAAAATGCTATGATTGAAACAGATAGTATATAAATAGTTACTATGGCTGTCACAGGGGTTTTCATTATTTATAGTTCCAAATGTTTATCTTAAGTTAAGAAACAGGTACTAAATGTTTATTCATGTTTTAAAATGTCTTTCTCTTACATGAATATATAGAAACCATTGGCAGCATGCCTTGAGTTGTGTAAGCCTCAAATTCTGAAATTTCCTTCATAAATCTTTCCACTTCCTCCTTTTCCTTTCATTCCTTCGATAAATCAATTTCCTGTACGAAGCTTTGAGTTATGCTGCTCGTATCACTTTCATGACCTCAGTATCCAATATTCTTAAAATGTCTCTGAAGTGTCTGGTCATCTTTTTCTATGTTAAAGACACTATAGAAATGAAAGCAAGTTAGATAAAGATGTCAACCTGACAATCTTGATGTCTTGGTACAGTTTTATGAATCAATCAGACTAAGAATATAAGCATCTGATCCCCAGGTTATGCTAATCTCAGCCAATTTCCATGAAGGCAACAATAAATAGTACATCAGATATAGGTGTACCAGATTGGGGAAGAGAAATAGTCTCATAATCTATTTCTGATCATTAATTATTTGATAATCCCTGGTGAAAATGAAAATGGATGTATGTCAGAATTTAAAAAGTGTTAGACAGATGACCCACCTGCAACCTGTCCGCTGTGCTGCTCATTCGTGCTAATGATTCCTTGAACAATGTACAAGGAATCTGACAAAGTGAACTGTGCCACTTTGAACAGTTCAGAAAGACAACATTGAAGAAAAGAAGTAGAAGCCACATTGTACATTTATTCTCATTACTCATGACACAACTTTCTTTTCTGATTGAATCTAAATTTCTTGTTTTGTCATGAATGAACTGGTCTCAACTGATGTATTGGGAAAGTATCTTAATAGCAGATATTATTCAATTCCACTATAAGTTTGTAACAAAAAGTGCAATAATGATGCTAACATATGACAGGAATGTTCCTTTTCTTATGCAAAATATGTCTTCTGTATCTTTAGATGTGAATTCTTCCACCTCCTCTCTTCCTCCTAACCAGGACTCTGAGGACACTTTGGTATTGCAGAACCAGAAGCAATGTGATGAACAGAGAGTCCTACAGCAGCTACGGAAGGTGATCTAGTTGTTCATTTGTTCATCAAAACAGAAATTTTGTTGTATAGTCCGAGAGTAAAAGAAAATCTTGAAGAATGTATTAAACGTACGATTTGTAGAATGTGAAGTTACTAACTTGCTGCATCTTTACTTTGTGGCAACATCTTGAATTTACCTTATTCTACTAATCAGTGTACAGGTTGATCTGCTATAATGCACGTTTGGTTTATGCAAATTAGCTGTAATGCGATTGATGAATTGGGGACATTGTTTCTAAAGCATGAACTTTTAAAGTGTATGTTGATTATAATGCGATTCTGGCTCTATTAGTTTAAATTTTCTTATAACACAGGATTGCATGAGAATGGAACTATCGCGTTAGAGAGTAGAACTGACTGTACAGAATCATTACTGTGCAGAAGAAGGCAATTCTGGCCAGTGTCTATAACAGCTTTCCGAATTAGCAACTTATCTCGTAACATTTCCCAACCTCTTCCCTGTACTTTTTTACATTCTTCATTTTCAGAAAACAACCTAATTACCTTTTTTAATGCCTGAATTGAACTTGCCTCCACTGCACTCTCGAGCAGTGCATTCCAGTCTTTAACTACACATTATGTGAAAACCTTTTGCCTGATGTTATATTTTACTTCCCTTGCTAATTACTTAAAATCTGTGCATTCTCACTGTCATTCTTTTCACACGTGAGAACAGTTTCTCCTATCTACTCTGTCCATACACTTGAGAATTTGAGTACCTCTATCAAATTTCCCAGCATTTTTCAAGAAAAACAGTCTCAACTTTACCAGTCTACTTAGCAAACTAAAGCCCCTCATCCCTGGAATCATTCTCATGAATAATTTCTATATGCTCTAAATGTCTTCACATCTTTCCAAAGGTATGACATGCAGGACTGAATTCAGACATCCAGCTGAGGTTGAATTAATGTCTTATGAGTTCAGCGCACTCTTGCTTTGTACTAAAGCTGAGGCCCTGTATCCTTTCCCAACTTGTCCTGCCACCTTCAGTGACTTATTCACACATAACACCGAGTTCCCTTGGCTCCTACACCATCTTTATATTGCACCCTTTATTTTACATTATGGTTCAATTACTTAGAGTGTGGAAACAGGCCCTTCGGCCCAACAAGTCCACACCGACCTGCCGAAGCGCAACCCATCCAGACCCATTACCCCCTTCACCTAACAAGGTGGGGGGGAGGGGAAATGAGGAAACTGGAGAAGTCTGAGTTCATCCCTTGTGGTTGGAGGGTTCCTAGGCGGAAGATGAGGCGCTTTTCCTCCAGCCGTCGTGTTGCTATGGTCTGGCGATGGAGGAGTCCCAGGACCTGCATGTCCTTGGTGGAGTGGGAGGGGTGAGTTGAAATGTTGAGCCACGGGGTGGTTGGGTTGGTTGGTCAGAGTGTCCTAGAGGTGTTCTCTGAAACGTTCCGCAAGTAGGTGGCCTTGTCCGGCACTACTCTGTAGTCGAAAGAAGACAGAAAAATTATAGCCAGTACCCCCTCAAATTCCATTCCCACTGTGCTCAGTCTCTTCGGATGCATCTTATCTGGTCCTTGAATTTTATACACTTTTAAGCTAAGGTAATCTGTCCAACATCACCTCATCAATTTTAAGTCTTCCAAGTGTCTCTTTTTTTTCACCATGAACTTCACACCATCTTCTTCCTTGGTAAAGGCAGATGCACATTACTCATTTAATCCCTCAACAATGTCATTATAATTCTTCTCATATTTGAGATTAACCTGTTTATATTGTTCACTTACGGAATTACATCTAATGTTTTACACTGCTGAGTTTTGCAAGTACTACCGAATGGACATTGCTGTCTTTCCTGAACTGAAAATGTGTTGCTGGTTAAAGCGCAGCAGGTCAGGCAGCATCCAAGGAACAAGAAATTCGACGTTTCGGGCACAAGCCCTTCATCAGGAACACCTTGTATCCAGGAATATTTAATGTCCATGCTTGCCGTTTTTTGATCCAGGTCTCTGTTAAAATCACAATGTCCTATTTTGGCATTGCAATCATTCTTAAGATTAGAAACGCACTAATCTTTCTTTCCACTCTCCGTAAATTCTGTTTTAATTCGTCCACAAGTTCTAGTTCTGAAAGGTCAGTGCTTTACCTAGCTGTCCCCTCCACTGCCAATAAACATGTTTATCTATGACCAAAGAGTTATATATTTCTCTCTGGTTGATTTTTCAGAACATTGAAACAAGGTTAAAGATTTCTCTCCCAAGTGATCTTGGCTCAGCACTAACAGATGGTGTTGTTCTCTGTCATCTCGCTAATCAAGTGAGACCACGGTCAGTGCCCAGTATACATGTGCCATCTCCAGCTGTGGTGAGTATTCTGAATTCTGATGCTATTTAAAAATTGCAATGCTAATGCTGAGTATTTCCCTTTTAGGTAGGATGTGGGTAATGCTTGCTACCTGACAATGGTATAATTGATAAATGATATTCTTGTTATTCATTCACGAGCTGTACATATCGCCAGCTAGTCCAGCATTTAATCCCTAATTCTTGAAATAGGTTGTGATATCTGCCTTTTTGAATAACTGCAATCCATGTGGTGTATGAACATAGAAATGGAATAGGCTATTCAGCCTGTCAAGCTTGCTCTGACATTTTGCACGATCACGGCTCATAAAATATTTAAATACATTTTACCCACATGATCCTCAAAACCCATTATGCATTGATAATCAAATATTTATTAACCTCTATTTTAAATATGATGAAAGACTGAGTTTCCACAGTCTTCTGGCGCAGAGAATTCCCACAATTCACCTCCCTCTGAATAAAAAGAATTTCTCCTCATCTCAATCCACAGTATCATCCTCCTTACTTTTAAATTGTGACCCCTGGTTTTGACTCTCAAGTCAGGGGAAACATTTTATCTGCATCCTCTCCTTAAATATTTTGTAGGTTTCGATGAAATCACCTCTTGTTCTTTGAAATCCTAGAGAATACTGGCCCAGTTTTCTCAATCTCTCTTTGTAGGAGAATCCCATCATCCCAGGAACAAATCTGGAATGTGTTCTACTCAAAAAGCAGGACAAATCCAAACAGACCCATTACCTTACTCTTAATTATCAATGAAATGATAAAAGGTGTTTTGAACGGCACTATCAAGCATCTGTTCATCATTCAACATTAACCATGTCACTGAAGAGACATTTGTGGTCTGCCAGGGCCACTCAGTTTATTGTAGCTTTGGTTAAAACATGGACAAAAGATCTGAATTCTAGAGGTGAGATGAGAGAGAGAGCCCTCAACATCAAGGCTGCATGCAACCGAGTATGGCATCAAGGAGCCCTAGTTAAATTGGAATCAACGGGGCTCAGGGCAAACTCCACTAGTTGTTGTCATATCTGGCGAAGAGGAAGATTGTTGTAGTTGTTAAAAGTCAGTCATCTCCATTCCAGGGCATCTCTGCAGGAAAAGGTCAGACAGTATCTGTGAAGAGAAATCAGAGTTAATGTTTTGGGTCAAGTGACCCTTCCTCAGAACCTGAGGAATCTGATATTGATTTCTGTTTTTCTCTCTGATTTACAGCATCTGCAGTTCTTTTGGTTTTTATTTGGTACTCATCTCTACAGAAGTCCCTCAGGGTAGTGTCCTAGGCCCAACCATCTTCAGCTGCTTCATCAGTGACCTTTCCTCCATCTTAAGGCCAGAAAGGGGATGTTTGATGATGATTGCACCATGTTCAGCACCATTTGTGATTGCTCATATACTGAAGCAGTCCATGTTCAATTGCAACAAGATCTGGATCATTTCCAGGCTTGGGCTGACAAGTGGCAAGTAACATTCACACCATACAAATGCCAGACAATAACCATCCCCAATGCTCCAACATTCTACACACCAACCCTTGACATTCAATGGTGTTAGCATCACTGAATTCCCTGTCAACATACTGGGAATTACCATTGACCAGAAACTCAACTGGACTCACCACATAAATACAGTGATGACCAAATCAGATTAGAGGCTAGGAATACTGTGGTGAGTAACTCATCTCCTTACTCCCCAAAGCCTGTCCACCATCTAAAAGGCAGAAGTCAGGAGTGTAATGGAATATTCCCCACTTGCCTGAATGAATGCAGCTCCAAAAACACTGAAGAAGTTTGACACCATCCAAAGCAAAGTTGCCGCTTGATTAGCATCACATCCACAGTCATCCACTCCCTCTACCATCAATGCTCAGTAGCAGTAGTGTCTCTTATCTACAAGATGCACTGCAGAAATTCACCAAAGATCCTACATCCACTTCCATCTAGAAGGTCAAAGTTAACGGTCAGTTGAGAACACTACCACCTGCAAGTTCCCCTCCAAGCCATATCAGTATCCTAACTTGGAAATACATCACTAGTCTTTCACTGTTTCTGGGTCAAAATCCTGGAATTCCATTCCTGAGGGCATGTGGACTAAGTTCAAGAAGGCAGTTTATCACCATCACTTCAAGAACAGCAAGGGACAGGCACGCATGTTGGCTAGCCAGTGATAAACAATTGAAAAAAAAAACTATCTCTCCAGATTCATTTTCTCAGGGACCTAAATTCACTTTGACCTTTCTCTTCCTTTTCATATATTTAAAGACGCCTTCTCGTCAGTTTTTATATTCCTCACTAGTTTGCCCTGGTAGTTTATTTTTTCCTTTTATTTTGTCCTCCCTTGCTGTGTTCTGAATTTATCCCAGTCTTCGGAGCTATCTCTGACTTTGACCTCGTTATATTTTTTGTTTAAACTTAATACTTTCCTTAACTTCATTGGTTAGCTGTGGTTGGTTTATACTTCTTTTGGAATCATTTCTCTTCCTTGGATATAGTTTTGAGAGTTTTGAATTACCTCCTTAAATGTTTGTACTGCTTGTTTATAGTCTTGCCCCGGCTAATTTATCTGCCCAGTCCGCTTCAGCTAATTCTATCTTCGTTTCATTTTAATCCTTTTATTTAAATTAAACAGAGTTGTTTCTGACCCAAGTTTCTCATTCTTAAATTGAATATTAACTTTTATCATGTTATGTTCACTATTTCCTCGAGATCTTTTACGATCAGGTAATTTATTAAACCTGCTTCCTGACCCATTACCAGATTCAGGATAGTCTATTCCCTGGTTGGCTCCATGACATATTGCTGTTGGAAACTATCCCTTATGCATTCTATGAATTACTTGTTTTGGGTACCGTTTCTAATTTGATTAACCTACTAAATGTGAAGCATAAAAGTATTGTTCTATTCTTTGTATGAGCTCCCATAATTTGTTGATTTATATCTTTTCCCGCATTGTGGCTGCTGTTTGGGGGTTTCTACTCTATTCCTATTAATGTCATCTTTTCTTTGTTGTTATTTACCTCCACCGAAATGGACTGTATGCCATCTGAGCCTAGATCAGCTCTCAATTGTCCTCATTTCATTTCTTACTAATAGTTCTATCCGGTCAACTTTTCCTGCCCTCCTATTTCAAGTAGGGAGACCAAAACTGAACACAGTACTCCAGGTGTGGCCTCACCAATGCCTTGTATAATTGTAACATTGCTTTTTTACTTTTATAATCCAGTCGTTTTGCAACAACTGCCAAGATTCCATTTGCCTTTTTTGTTATATGCTGCACCTACGTCACCACTTTTCTGCGATTCATGCACAAAGATGCCTGTACTTTTCTGCACTGACATACTTTGAATCTGCTTCCCATTTAAACAATAATTTGCCCTTTTTATTTTCCAGCCTCTCACGCTTACTTACATTAAACTCCAGCTGCCAGATTCTGGTCCATTCTCGTAAGCTGTCGATATCCATTTGTAAACTCTATCTCTTCAGTGCACCCTGTTTTCCACCACTTTCGTATCATCCACAAATTTTGTTATGTTATGTTATGCTCTGTCCCTGCTTGGAGATCATTTGTATAGATTCGAAGTAGTTGAGAACTGAACCTTGTGGCACCTTGCTGGTTGTGGTTCGCCATCCAGAGAAGGACCCATTCATCCTGACCATATACTTTTTGTCAGTCAGCCGATACTCTACGCCTAACCTTTTGGGATCGAACTTTCTGGATCAGTCTTTTATGCAGTACATTGTCAAATGCCTTCTGGAAGTCTCGCTATACCACATCCACTGGATCCTCCTTTCCATCTTTCTGGTTACATCGCCAAACAAGTTGTTGAGCCTGTCTTGCCTTTCATGAAACTGCGCTGATGCTGGTGAATTGAGCTTTGGTTTTTCAAATGTTCAGTTATCTCTTACATTATGATTCCCCACTACAGAGGTCAAACTAACTAGTCTATAGTTTCCCACTTTTTGGCTATCAGCTTTTTTGAATAAGGGTGTCACATTAGCATGTTTCTACTTCACTGGTACCTTTCCAAAGTCCAGCAAATTTTGGAATATCATAACTAATGCATCAACTATCTCTGCTGCTACCTCTTTTAATACCCTAGGATACAGGTCATCAGGCACCAGCGACTTATCTGCCTTGAACCCCATGAGTTTAATCAAAACCTTCTACCTAGTTGTGGTAATTTTACAAAATTTCTCTGTGGTAACTGCAGTTTTTGGCAAGAAGTTATTTTCCACTGTGAAAACAGAGACAAAATATTGGTTTAATGTCTCTGCCACTTTTGGGTTTCCCATTATTACCTCACTATTTTCATCCTGTAAATTGCCAACATTTACTTTTGGTATTCCCTCCTTACTTGTACACTTTTCAAAGCTTTCAATATCAAAGAAAAGCCAAATCAAATCTTTTACTAACGATATACAAAATGGGGTGTCAGCATCAAGATCCAAAAAGCTAAGCTAACATCTCAAACTTTATTGAGGTAGTTTATGATGACAACTGCTTTGTTGATTCCTATGTATTTATAATTGCAAGGATTGCTTGAATTTTGGATTGGTTCCCTAATGAATTTTCTGATGTCTTTTTTCCCTTTTCCTCATCCATTATCTATCCCCTCTTGCCCTTTCTGCCACACACTGTTCCCTGACTGAGGTGCACTTGCTTGTTTTGTTTCTGGTTGTAGCCCAAACTGACCATGGCAAAATGCAGACGAAATGTGGAGAATTTCCTGGATGCTTGTAAGAGAATTGGTGTACCACAGGTCTGTACCCTTCTACGTTATAATGGACTTCTCTGTATCCGTATTAAAAATATTGTATCATTGCTGCTGCATGATTAAGTGTACTATTTATCAACAACACCAGCTCCCCACCCAATGTCGATGTCAAGCTTTAATTAAGCCATTATGACCAGAACTGTAGATTTAATTGAGTCAAATCAATTCAGTTTCATTTGATTCGAGAATGTTTGCAGTTAATGGTGTGTAGTTAAATCTATTAATAATTGGAACATTGGTTTAAAGAGATTGAATGTCAAATTGTGTTTTTAACTACATTGTTTTCTAGGATCTTTACTTGAGTTTTGGAATTTAATGAAATAAATAAATTTAATGCATCAACTGAGCTAATAATAAGTCTTTGTATATAACATTGCCTACAGCCAAGCAGTTCTGAAGCTGTGTAACTAAATTCCGAAACTGGTATTGATACGCATTGTGTAATTTGAAGTTGAATTTTTCAGCTTTTTGATGACTTTTCTTCTCTTCAATATTCTATTTTTTGTGGCTTTGATCAGCCATCAAATTTTAATTTTATGTTCTGTGAAATCGGTAATGTGGCTGATTATATCTACATTTTAAGGCAGGAAACCTGATGAATCTTTTAGCTAGATTTTATCCTGCATGTGTAGAAAAAGATTTCAATTCTCTAACAAGTTATAACTTAACATAGTTTGACTGTGTTTAGACCAGATCATTATGGTCCTGCTTTCTGTGACCTTTTTGATACTGTGTTTGGATATGACAGCGTATTGAACATAGCTTACTGTCAAATGAGAAAGTCCTCAAATATACAATCTGCTTTAGCTGCGACAATTGAGCACTTCGGGACAAGAATAGTGTCAAGAGCTATATGTAGCAATCATTTCAGGTAAATTGTTGTTTAACGACATACTTATCCATTATTACCCCATTTTGTTGCTGATACCCCTTTTGGAATAAAACAACATACTTTATACCCTTATTCAGTGTGAACAAAGCCCTAGCAAATCTTTTGCAATTGAATAGGTATATCAACCAACCCGCATAATAACCCTGAAAGCCCATTACTGAAATGGTCTGTATCCAAGGCCTGGACAATATTCAAGCTTTGGCTGAAAAGTAACATTTGAGTCACGCAAGTGCCAGGTAACAACCATCTCCAAAAAGCAAAAATCTTAACTGTCATTCTTCTACAATCACTGGCGTTGCAATTGCTGAATACTCCACTTTCAAAATTGACCAGAAGTTGAACTGGACCAGCCAGATAAATACTGTGGCAATAAGATCAGGCCAGAGTCTAGGAATTCTGCAGTGAATAACTCTGATTGGCATGTAGATTTCCAAAGCCTGTCCACTGTCTATAAGACCCAAGTCAGGCATGTGATGGAATGCTCTCCTCAAGAGGCTTGACACCATCCAGGACAAAGCAGATGGATTGGCACCATATCCTCAATCACTTCCTCCATCACTGATACAAAATTGCAGCTGTTTGCACCATCTCGAAAATACGCTGCAGAAATTCACAAGGCTCCTTAGATAACACTTTTCAAATCCAAGACCACTACCATTGAGAAGGACAAGGGCAGCAGATATATGAGAAAACTATCACCTGTATATAGCCCTTCAAAACACTCAGCGTCCTGACTTAGAAATATATCACTGAACCTCCGTGTCACTGGATCAAAATCCGGGAACTCTGTTGGCATTGTGGCTATGCCTGTACCACATTGCTGCCATGAAAGAATAAGAAAGGGGTACTGTAAACCTCAATTTTGTGTGCTTAATGAAATATAAAAGCTTCTCTACCAGTATGCAATCAATCGATTAAATGCATTGCAGTCATTATAAAACTACACTCAAAACATATCATTAACAAAATGTTGTAATTTACCTCAAAAAATATGAAGAATGTTCAGGAACTACTGATCTTGCAGCTTATAATTTCAGATCAACCTCAAGGAGCATTAATGTATTCAGTAATGTATGGCGAGGTGATGGCTAGTGGTATTATCGCTGCACTGTTAATTCAGAGACCCAGCTAATGTTCTGGGGATCTGGGTTCAAATTCTGCCATGATGGATGGTGTAATTTGAATTCAGTAAACATCTGGAAATAAGTATCTAATGATGACTGTGAGTCCACTGCCAATCGTAAGGAAAAACTCATCTGGTTCACTACTGTCCTTTAGGGAAGGAAACTGCCATCCTTAATTGGTCTGGCTTATATGTTTTTCGAGGCACATAGCAATGTGGTTGACTCTTAACTGCCCTCTGGGCAATTAGGGATGGGCAATAATTTTTACCTCGCCAGCAATGCCCTTATCCCATGAGTGAATAAAGGAAAAAAAACATTTTCCTTCATGCTTTTTGCAAGATACATACTGATCTGGTCTAAATCCCTGGTTTATATTAGCATAAGTGACAGAATATTGATCTCATAACAGTTTCTTACCAATGTTGTTATTCACTTGAAACAAATCCTAAGACTTCACTGGAATCTGAAGTTGTTTGTCTGAGATTCTTAGTGAGCCTAGCTCATGTGCTTAAGGCTTAAAATGTATTAGCAAAGTTAGGAATGTGTAATTGTTTTTCATATAAAAATGAAAGAGTGTGTGTCTATTATGTACTATTTTGAGGGTTATTTTGCTGGGGGCCTGCATATTTTGCTTTGCAGCTAGCTATTGTCCAAATCACTATCTTTCTGAATGTCAGAAATCAGATTTAAAGTGTCATTAGAGTAGATGTCATATGCAAAGGTTTCCAGCAGCTGTGAACCTACTTATTTTCATTTATTTATAATGTATACAAACAGATTTAAATAGAAGACCACAGCTGTAATATTCAATATAATCTAAGAGCTAGACACGGATGTGACAAAACTTGAATCCTTCATTTTTTACCGAATGAAACTTTTCATCTGCCCACCATCCTTCAAACATCACATGGAATACAGAGAGAGCTAGCCAGTTGGATGCAGAATTGGCATGAAGGTAGAAGACAGAGGATGGTGGTGGAGAGTTGCGTTTCAGACTGGAGGCCTGTGACTAGCGGTGTGCCATGAAGATTGGGTCTGGGTCTACTGCTTTTTGTCATTTGTATAACTGATTTGGATGTGAACATAGGAGGTATAGTTAATAAGTTTGTAGATGACACCAAAATTGGAGGTGTAATGGACAATGAAGAAGGTTACCTCCGATTACATTGGGATCTTGATCAGATGGGCCAATGGGCCAAGGAGTGGCTGATGGAGTTTAGTTTTGATAAATGTGAGGTGTTCCATTTGTGGAAGACAAATCAGGGCAGTACTTATACACTAAATGGTAAGGTCTTATGGAGTGTTGCTGAACAAAGACCTTGGAGTGCAGGTTCATAGTTCCTTGAAAGTGGAGTCATATATAGATAGGATAATAAAGAAGGCATTTGGTTTGCTTGCCTTTATTAGTCAGTGCATTGAGTACAGGGGTTGGGAGATCATGTTGCAACTGTTTAGGACATTGGTTGGGCCAGTTTTGGAATGTTGTGTGCAATTCTGGTCTCCCTGCTAAGGAAGGATGTTGTGAAACTTGAAAGGACTCAGAAAAGATTTACAAGGATGTTGTCAGAGTTGAGGATTTGAGCTATAGGGTTGCAGGGTAACCTTATCAAGGTATATAAAATCCTGATGGGCATGGATAGCATAAATAGACACAATCTTTTCCCTGGGGTGTGGGAGTCCAAAACTAGAGAGCATAGGTTTAGGGTGAGAGGGGAAAAATTTAAAAGGGACGTAAGGGGCAATGTTTTCACTTAGAGATTTGGCACATCTATAGAGTGAGCTGCCAGAGGAAGTGGTGGAGGCTGGTACAATTGCAACATTTAAAAGACATCTGGATGGGCATATGATTAAAAAGAGTTTAGAGCAATATGGGCCAAATGATGGCAAATAGGACTAGATTTATTTAGGATATCTGGTCGGCATGGACAAATTGGACTGAATGGTCTGTTTCTGTGCTGTACTTTTCTCTCTGATTCTGCTTTTCCAGAAAGGAATTCAGGAGTTTTAATGGTCTGTCTTTTCTCAATTTATGCAGAAGGATTGAGAATAAAAGAGAGATGAAAATTCCTGATTTTTGTTTGCTAATGTTCATCCTAGTTTTGACATCTGATACCCCTCAACATAACTTTGTTCACAACAAATAATTGTCCAGCAGAAGCAAGTGATTCAGTAGTGGTTAGAAATTGAAACAAGGGATGATACTACCACCAACTAACAGCTTATTCTAGTATTAAAACTGTAATTTTCTCATAAGAATTCAGTTAAATTGAACAGAAGCAACCTGTTTCAACTTTACAGCATGGATTTCATCTATATGAAAAAATTCTTAAAATTCCTTTGTAAATCAAAACAAATAATCAAATAGATTTTGAATAGTTAAACCCAACATTCAATTCTTTGACAAGTCTTCAACATTTTACACTTGTTTCCACAAAGAAAGAGAGTAAGGTGAACAATAATTGGAACTTCTTTTAAATTAATGCTTCCTTTAAATTGGATACTGATTTTTGGAAGTTAATTGCACACCTTATGTTTATGTGCTTGAATCTGAAATGGGAGAAAGATAAAAATAATTGAGAGTAAATGTTGCATGCTGATTTTTCTCAACTAATTTTTCTCTGTCATTTCTCTCCTGCTATCACTGAAATATTGGAAGGATGACCTTTGCTCTTCATCTGATGTGCTCCAAGCCAACCTCCTCAGCACTCAAAAGACGGTTGACATGCTACTGACTTTGGGAGCAAGCATAACCAGTCCTGTTCTCACCCCCTTCTCTGGTGGCCAGCTTGCAGGCTTTGCTCTTTTTTACATCAATGTGATGCTGCTGCTTTTTGCTGTGTACCATTGGGTCGCTGCGTTCTAATTAGAAAGAATGTGTAAGGGAAAGTGGAGGGTGGGGAGAGAGTGACTGCAAAGTGCATTTGGCCTTAGTTTCAAAATCACAAATGTTTCTAAGTACAGTGAGATTATTTTTAATAAAGATTTCATACTCCTGGTATTTTGGAAGAAAAGCCATTCACAGTGCCTTTCGTACTATTTCTCATGACATTTAATTGATTTTGTTGTCTAGATGCCGCTTTTTTCTGCTACTCATTCAGTTCAGTCAACATTCCATTGTTTGACTGAAAAGTTTATGCTTTCTTGGCTGACATTATAGTTTTTACTAAAAATTAAGGTTTACGTAATTGCAATTCCATCAGAATAATATTTGGGTTTTCTTGTTAATCAGATTAAAGATTTTTTCAAAATATCAAGGCTCAGTTTACACTTTTGTTGGGTTAATTCTGAAAATGGGATCATTGTTAGATAATGGAGTATACTTGTGGTGTTCATTTTAATGAGACCTCCAACGCCCAACTTTCAACGTTTGTAAATGAGCTCCTGGAACAAGGAAGATAGTACATTGAAAAACCTTAACTTAAAAAAAATTTGTTCTTTTTGTCAACCAATTGCTGGACTGTTTTGATTATGTTCAAGAACCCGTGGTTTTTAATCCACTACATTAAGTTATTAATCCTGTTGTTTCAGATGTTGGTGGCTGGTGTAGAACTTAATAGTTGTAGAAGTATTACTTATCTTCATGTCAATTTATTCTGCACATGTGGATATGTGAGAAAACTTTTGCACATGCTGTGTCTGGACTTCACTGCACTATCACTGCTGCATATATATTAGTATTAAACATTACAAGATTTGATCATTCATTTAAACATCATTACAAGAATAGATAGTTTCAGTAGCAATAAATACTACATAAAATTCATTTCTCCCATCTGTTTAATTTGTATTTACATTAAATTTAACCATTATCAATCAATCTTTGGTCCTGCCACCATAATTAATGTTTCACCACTCCTGATAACTAATATGCAAAAGCACACTGTTGTTGATCTATATCATTAGCTTAACATTCGTATGATAGAGAAAATCATTTAAATTAGTGGAATAAAGATTGGCTCGTGGGAACAGATGAACTTTATGCTACTTAACCCTTATATTTCATAAATGCCATAACTTAGGCATTTTCTAGAGATCTACCTATTCAGTTACACAATTGATATCAAAGCTGTGATTTAAGAGTTATGGTACCTGATTTAGCACCATAATCTCAAAAGAAAACCTCACTGATATAAAGTTGATATATCTTTTTCCTTTGTATTGAAACATTAAATTTGATGATATTTGAAAATATTGATAATCTTGACACAAAGATTGTGCTTTTTTGTGCAATGCCATTTCACATCTGCTATTGCATAAACCAAGTGTTACTGTTTCTTTAACCTTCAAGCATACGATTTGCAAAATTAGAACATTTATATTGTCAACTTCTAATTTTGTTCAATTATCATTTATGTTTATTTAACAAGTTATTTTCTTATTCCTAGTGACAAAAGTATATATTTATTTAAATAATTCTTCACATTTTCACAGTGGACATTGTGTTGAAGTTATTGGTTGCTAACACCTTAAATTCAGTAACTGGAAATACATTCATAGTGGCCAGAAATAAAGTTATATCAAACTTTTATTTCTTACATATTATCCCTCTCATCCAATGCATTTTATACCCTAATAAGCTCAGCAGGTACTTTTCATTAGAGATGAAACCAGAATGTATTTCCTTTAGCTAAGAGGCATGTTTATCCTTGTTCTGGTTCCATTGGTGTTAACTGCCATGCAAAGATGGCCTGTTATTCCCATGTGAACCAAGACAGCATTTCAACACAGAGTGCAAACCCTTTGGGCATTCACTGCCCCATTCCAAAAGGATGGAAATCAGAATTTTGGCACAATTTATTTTTCATTTTTTGTCCAACTATCTCTCAAATCAAGTCTAGCAACTCTGTTACTATCCAACTGAGATTTCCTGATTCAGTTCAAATGTGGGTATAAGCCTGAGACCTTCCTGGTCTTTTCAACTCAGGGCAGAATTAATATTGTTTATGACCATTCTTCCAGCCATGAGTACTTTCCAAGTACAAGTTTTATTGGTCCATTAATACTATACTTGAAGTAATTGAAGAATAATAAATTTTCCATCAAATCCTTAGAGTGTAGAAGCAGGCCTTTCAGCCCATTGAGTCCACACCATCCATCTGAAGAGCATCCACCCTGACCCACCTCATCCCTGTAACTCTGCAATTAAATTTTGTAAAATCATCTAACTTTGAAGAAACAGTAGACCATATTCTCTAAGGAAAATTACAGATTTTCTGTGAAATTGGAAGGAAATTAAATTACAAATGATTGAGGATGTAGTAGGAGCCCATTCTAGTGCACCATTATGAAGATAAATGCAAAATTACTGCTGATTTTATGAAATCTGATGGATGGGAATTAAATTAATTGAATTTTTTTTAAATAGAGATTTTTGGTTTATGAAAACATTATGTATTCTTAAAAACAGGAGCATATTTATAGAATTTTCTTAAGTCACTTTCTTTTTAATTAATTTTCCAGTTCAGTTTGTTTTTCATTCAACAGGAAAGAATATTACTGATAAAATGTAGTGGATAATTATAAGTTTATATTATTTATTCTTGACCAGTTCTTCTGAGGATTTAAAACATTATGTTTTTATTTTATTTTAATTTAAGATTGTCATTACTTGGTATTTTAGTGCGGGTCCTACTTTTTCTTGGTATAGGAAGTTATTTTCTGTGTAATGCATTCTGCAGCTGGGTCAGGAATTAATGAACATATGCTGGACAAATCTCAGTAACAGATATCAAATTTGTGCCTTGAATTTACCAGGGTGCTGTAAATATAAGTTTTACACATTCATGCCCAGGACACTAATTTTTAAATCCTGTATATGCAAAATACGATCTTGTCAAACCTGACTCAACATCTTTAATTTTAAAAACTTGTTATTCACCTCACATGTACAGCAGCAAACTTTGGTTCCATTGAAGTTTGGAGATCTAAGTTTCCATCCAAAAATCATCATCCAGACAAGAATAAGACATTATTTTATTTACTTTTTGCACTTTCTTAATGTGTCAGCCATGTTATGGGTTCAGGTGCATGGAAATCATGGAGTGTGAGATTTCATTTTTTGCCAGTGGTGCTTGATTAGTGATAAACCCTGATGTTACTGTTCACAACTTCATTCCACCCAACTTCTGTTGTTGTTTGTTCCCACATGCATCAATTTGCTTGTATGCAAGCAATTAGCATTTAAAATTAATTTTTGTCATATTATTTTGTTTTTCAAATTTTCTATGTTTGGTTTTCGTTTCACATGTATGTCATTTGTTAATTTTGTTTTTCTCCCTTGTCCTTTTGTTCCCCTCCCTTTTTTTTTCATTGTTTAGGATCGATTGTGCCTACCCCTTCACATTCTAGAAGAGAAAGGACTGGCACAGGTAGCCGTGACAATAGAATATCTGCTTGAGCTCGCCCCTACCAAACAGCACCATTAATCAACTACCTAGAGACTACACGTGATGGGCACCTCACACAAGAAACACTGTAACAGTAAAATTGAATATGTTTCAAGTTGGCCTCCATGATCAATTTTATCACACTCCCCTTTAGCATCTACATAATGGCTTTCTGAAAATGAGTTGCTAAATGTGATTTTTTTTAATGCTTTTTTTCAAAAATACAGCACTTAATTTGTTTTCCAACTTGGGGACCATGATACAAATTATTTCTATAACATTTAAAATGGGTATACGTTGCACTGAGTGAACAAATGGACCTAGGAACTAGATCAGGATGTCTTGCTTTGTGACTTAGTCCAGTAAATAGCTCACCAATTCATTTCATACCGGACATAATTCAATCTTTACCTGGTGCCGGTAAGACCAAATTTTTCAGGAATATTGTATTTCACTGATATATAAATAGGAATAAAAAGCAATTAAAAATATGACCCATAGAAGCTAAGCTAACTTGCACCCCAGATGAGAAAGCTGGAGTGGAATGGAAGGATCTCCTTCAAACAGCCCTTTCTTCAATCTCAGGTAGACCTACAGAGGTTTCATCAGCCTTGGTCTCTCATCCTGACATGGTCAAGAATCGCACCCCCCCACACAAACACACACAGATGTACCTATACATACACATGCCCCTTGTTATCCTGCTCCTGGGTCTTCATCTTTAGCAGCACATCAATAAGACAGCTGGCACCAGAATGCAACGGACTAATACGATTGGGGCGGTTGGACTGTCAGCCTACTTGCACTCTTTGGAGCTTTAACTGGCTGTGGAGTATCCATCAGAGAGGAAATCGAAAATTCATATCCAGCAGCAAAACCACGGAGGTGTGGCCAGCATATCCTTTTCATGTGTTTTCCCTGTCTGATAGTGAGTGATGTAAACATTTGCACAAGTGCATGAATATCTAGTCAGAAGCTTTCTTTCAGTATAGAAGTAGTATATTTCGCTGGTAGCTAAACCCAACTGTACATTGACATATAAGGATGTTATATGGTGTTTCAATGAGTTTATTTTAGAAATTATGCACTGTACTCTCAAATGGATCAGTACTGTATGATTTGTTCCAGGTTTGGTACTGAGGTTTCCTTCGTTCGGGTTATATATTTTACTTACTTAGGAATTCCTTTCTTTTGACTTCATATATTCATTTTCACAATATTCTGAATGATTTAAGTATGCTGATAGAATTTACTCTTCATATTATAAATTATATTCATGCAGTATAAATATATATTTATTCATAGCACATAAGTATGATAATGCAATCACTAAGTTACTCAGCCATATTTGCATAATGTAGTGATTAGCACTTTACCATGTGGCATTGATGATGCCAGTCAATTCATGGCATCGGAAGGGAACCTGTCTGCGATATGGGCTTGCTACATGAAATATAGCACAGAATCTTTGACTACATTGTTGTGAACTTACGTATCCCCATTTTTATGAATAGTATAAAATTGAATGCACAGTGAAAAATAGTGGAATGGGGTCTGTGTCAACTTTAGCTTTTTTTTGACTTAATTGTAGGTTAAACATGAAAGATACCCTTATTTGTGGAATAAATTGTATATTAATTGTTTAATGTGCTGGAATCTCTCAATTTGAGCAATGTACACTTGCAATAACTAAACCAAAAGTTTTCAAACTTAGAAATCATTGATCCCTATAATACACCTTTAAATTATTTAGATGTTCACACCAAAATTTTGTCACTATTTTTAAAGAAGTTATTTATTTTCACACCATTTTAACAAAGTGTTCTTTGCTTAAAACTTGGGATGGATTTTAACCATCCGAAGGGATTTCTGTTTTTTTTAATTATGACTTGAACTGAAAGGTTTTTGCCTGCACTTTCTCTTTTCTTTGTAAATAGTTCCTTTTTTTTCTGTAACTGTTCATGTTTATTTTCAAGAACTGCTTTGGTTCAAATTATGATATTTGAATTTGTTACTTATGTTTTATGATTTAGTTACCAACCGAGTTAATTGGTTTCCATTTTGTCATTTCATGTCTCCTAAAAATAAGTATCTGATTGGTTTAAAAAATAGCTGACCTTTTAAAAATTACTTTGATTGACATTGAAAACAGTCTCGACCAGGCTAAAATCATACACATTGTCTTCGAAGTGAAGTTACCTGTACTAGGGCAGTTCCCTTGTATTAGTTTTCATCCGACATGTTTCTCCTCGTCAAAATCATTGAGTAGCAGATTAATTATTCTTGTTCACAAATAATCCCTGAGAAAGCACATGTTATATTACTGATGCAAGAACCATTTGTTTAAGGACCTAATTCCAACTCAGAAACAGGTGGGTTGAGATGTAAGGTGTAAGGAGAACAAAGACACAGCATGGATTCAGAAAGGGAAGGTTATGTTTGACAAACTTCTTTGAGGATGTAACAAACACAGTGGATGGACGGGGGAGCAGGTGGACGTTGTATACTTGGATTTCGAGAAGGCATTCAATAAGGTGTTGCATCAAAGATTCTGGATTAGTGGTGCTGGAAAAGCACAGTAGTTCAGGCAGCATCCGAGGAGCAGTAAAATCGACGTTTCGACAAAAGCCCTTCATCAGGAATACAGGCCATCAAGACTCATCCATTAGTTGGAATGCATGGAGTTGCGGGGCATGTATGAGCATAGATAGAGGACTGGTTGGCCAATAGAAAGCAGAGAGTTGGGATAAATAGGTGTTCGTCTGGTTGTAAATCAGTGGTGAGTGGGATGAGGGGTCGGTGTTGGGCCCTCAACTGTTCATAATATGTATAAATGATTTGGAAGAAGAGACCGAATGTAATGTATCCAAGTTTGGTGATGACACTAAATTGAGTAGAAAGGCAACCTGTGCAGAAGATGTGCAGGTCTGCAGAGATATTTAGATAGGTTAATTGAGTGGGCAAGGCTCTGGCAGATGGAGTACAATGTTGGTAAATGTAAGGTTATCCACCTTGGAAGTAAAAATAGTGGGTCAGAGTATTATTTAAATGGTGAAAGATTGCATTATACTGTTGTGCAGAGGGACTTAGGAATGCTTGTACATGAATTGCAGGTACAACAGGTAATCAGGAAGGCAAACAGAATATTGGCTTTCATTGTTAGAGGGATTAAATTTAAGAGCAGGGAGTTCTGCAATTTCTCAAGGTGTTGGTGAGGCCGTACCTGGAGTATTGTGTGCAATTCTGGTCTCCTTACTTGAGAAAGGATATACTGGCTTTGGAGGCAGTGCAGAGGAAGTTCACCAGGTTGATTCCGGAGATGAGGGGGTTACCCAATGAGGAGAGATTGAGCCCCCTGGGACTGTACTCGGTAGAATTTAGAAGAGTGAGAGGAGACCTTACAGAAACATATAAAATTATGAAAGGGATAGATAAGATCGAGGCAGACAAGTTGTTTCTGCTGGTGGGTGAGACTAGGACTAGGGGACGTATCTCAAGATTAGAGAGAGGAGATTGAGGACAGAGATGAGGAGGAACTGCTTTTCCCAGAGAATAGTGAATCTATGGAATTCTCTGCTCAAAGAAGATTCATTAAATATATTCAAGACATAGTTGGATGGATTTTTGCATGGTAGGGGAATTAAGGGTTATGGAGATAATGCAGGTAGGAAAAGCTGAGACGATGGTTGAATCGTAATGAATGGTGGAGCAGGCTTGAAGTACCAAATGGCCTATTATCATGAAACTATGAAAAGGGGGTTGCAACAAATTGTAGCTTAACTGAGTAAGTAACAAGATGATACATGATTATATATGGAGAATGGTGGGGTTATTCACTTTGGTCATTAGAATGGAATGTTAGCATATTTTTAAAAAGGTGTAAAATTTGTAATTGATGTTCAGAGAGACTGCTGTGTTATAATTCATAGAATAGAGAAATTTAGCATGTGATACAGCAAGCATCAGGAAGGCAAATGGAATGCTGGTCTTGATTGCAATAAGCTTAAAGTACATGAATAAAGGAAGTCTGCTACAATTGTCCAGGGCTTTAGTGAGATAGTCTGGATTATTATGTGCAGTTTTGGTCTCCTTTTGGAAGGTTATACTTACATTTGAAGCATAGCAACAAAGATTCACTAATTAGGTCAACCATCTGATCCTAGAGACCAATGGTGAGAGGTGATTATATTGAAACATTAAGAATTTTGAAGGGGCTTGACAGCGTACCTAACTCAGGTTATTTCTGTTTTCTGCTGTGACTGCAATCTCAGGATAAGGGCTCAATCATTTAGGACAGATGAGAAGTTCCTCCCTCAAAGGCTTGTGAATCTTGAATTTTCTGTCCATAGGGTTGAGGATGTTCTATTGTTGAATATATTTCATGCTGGGGTCTCCAACATTTTGCTGCTCAGAAAATCAGAGGATGTAGGAGTGTGAGGGAAAATGGAATTGAAGTCCTGGCCATACTGAAGGGTAGAGTCAGCTTGAAGGACCATTTGGTCATCCTTGTCTCAAACAGAATAAGATTTTCTATAATTTTTTCCAATTTTTTTTGGTCAGGGCATGTAAGAGTAATTAACAAAATGAGAAATAGAATACCTTTTGAAATGAGTTTTCAATTACCAGTCCAACATAAGATAGTTCATCATAGGAAACTATTATCAAAATTATATTCCCTGATTGTTAGAATGAGCTAAAAGAATAAGGGGGCAGTTAATATTTTACAAGCAAATGGATTTTTGCCTGCTGTATTTGACAAGATCGCACAGTGCTGAAGCCCCAAAGTTGCAGCTGCCAAATACTACTTATGCTACTTCTGACTACCCAGTACTCTCTCAGCCAAATGCTCAGCAAATAAATCAAACTATTTCACATAGTTTATAACTGGGATTTCTTTGCAAGTTACTGTAATTTTTCAGTTGTGATCATACTTTTAGAATTGTTGTCTGCTGCTAAGTAAGTTGTTTCCAACACTTTTTGGAAATGGCTTGTTGTTTTGAACCCTGACAAAGCAAACAAAAAGGTGGAAAATTAACTCCTAAACAAAGTAGACTTGGTAGAGTAAAGTTTGTAGCATTCAGTATACCAATAACAACCTTAGACCAAAATTCTCATACCTTCAATTTGAAATAAAACTCATGCTAAATTTAGATAGTTATACTGTCGTACAAAATGGAATCTTGAGTTTTAGACTCTTCTTTTTTTGTCAAATTAATTTGGAAGAACTGTTGGCAGTACTGTCTAAGAAGGCATTTTTTTTCATTCAGATACAGATAGTAACTTACAACTATTCGAAAAAATGTATGAGTTGTTTGAAAGATTAAGTTTTAATTCCTATCTTGATTATCATTGACCTGGCAGAAATAAATAAAGTTAAATGTGGATTCCAATCCGATCCCAGCTTTGACTATTTCTTGTTCACTATTCACTAACGAATATGTTGAGACGTTAGAATATATTCACTAATGGAAATGGTGACAATTTGAAAAAAATGTTCATGGTCAGAATTTTGAAAATAAAGCTGGAAAATATATCATATAACAGTACTGTATCCAGATTAAGATGTTTCAGTTCAACCTAAATAAATTGGATTTCTTTATAAACTCCAAGTGTTTTCCAATGGTGATGTAATTTAACGGTATCTGTTTTTGGAATCTATTGAAAAAACATTGTTATATAATACTTCAAACATCTGAAGATGTTCTGATCTGCTTTTACTCTGCATTGGTATATTTTTTCACTCTAAAAATGTTCTTTTCTAGTTTTCCAGGATCATTTCTATCTGCCACTTCTCGAAATAATTATAAAATTTTAAGGGCCTGATCAACTTTTATTCAACATGCAATTCCATATTTAGTCAATGGAAATTCATGTTGATTTTTAAAATTAGTTTGTTTAAACTGACTTGGGTACCAAAATCGATTTACTTCTGAAAAAATTGACAAGCATGTTGCCAGAGTTGGAGAATTTGAGCTATAGGGGGAGGCTGAATAGGTTGAGGCTATTTTCTCTGGAGCGTGAACTTATAGAGGTTTATAAAATCATGAGGGGGATGAATAAGATAAACAGATAAAAGTCGTCTTTTCCCGGAGCAGAGGAGTTCCCAAACTAGAGGACACAGATTTAATATGAGAGGGGAAAGATTTAAAAGGGACCCAAAGGCAACTTTTTCATACAGAGGGTGGTTATTGATGAGAATGAGCTGTCAAAGGAAATGGTGGAGACTGGTGCAAATACAACATTTAAAAGGCATCTAGATGAGTATATGAATAGGAAGGGTTTAGAGGGATACGGGGCAAATGCTGGCAAAAATGAGTCTAGATAATTTATGATATCTGATTGGCATGGATGAGTTGGACCAAATGGTCTGTTTCTGTGTTGTACAATTCTATGACTCTTTGACTTTATCCAGCATTTTTAATTGAAAAGTGATTGAAACTGATGTATTAAGA